>NC_142164.1:62796994-63125275 GCF_024610735.1 Ursus americanus
CTCAGGGACCGGGGATGGAGCCCCACGTCAGTTTCCACACTCAGCGGGGAGTCTGCTTCTCCCCCTCTTCCTGTGCCCTTCCCCCTGCTCATACTCTCTCTATAAAATAAACAAATCTTTTTTTAAAGATTTTGTTTATTTATTTGACAGAGAAAGAGAGAGCCAGTGAGAGAGGGAACACAAGCGGAGAGTGGGAGAGGAAGAAGCAGGCTCCCAGCGGAGGAGCCTGATGCTGGGCTCGATCCCAGGACCCTGGGATCATGCCCTGAGCCGAAGGCAGACGCTTAACGACTAAGCCACCCAGGCGCTCCTAAATAAATCTTTTTTAAAAAATTAAAAAATGGGGCACCTTGGTGGCTCAGTTAGTTAAGTATCTGCCTTCAGCTCAGGTCATAATCCCGGGGTCCTGGGATGGAGCCCTGCGTTGGGCTCCCTGCTCAGCAGGGAGCCTGCTTCTCTCTCTACCTCTGCTGCCTCCCCCCGCCCCTGGTTGTGCTGTCTCTCTCATGCTCTCTCTCAAATAAATAAATAAAATCTTTAAAATTGTTTATTTATTTATTTTTAAAAATTAAAAAATAAAAGTAAATGTTCTGTTTCAGAACAGTTTTAGATTTATAGAATTATTGTGATGGTAGTTCTCATCTGTCCTACGTCCAGTTTCCCCTATTATCAACACCTTACATTAATATGATACATTTGTTGCAATTAATGAGCCAACATCAATACATTATTTTTAATTGAAGTCCATACTCTTTTTAGAATTCCTTTTTTTTTTTCCCTGAGATCCCATCCAGGATACCACATTACATTTAGCTGGCATGTCTTCACAGGCTCTTTTAGTTCTTAACAGTTTCTCAGAATTTACTTGTTTTTGATAACCTTGACAGTTTTTAGGACTTTAGGATTAACGATCAGGTGTTTTGTAGAATATCTCTCAGTTGGGATTTGTCTAATATTTTTCTCATGATTAGACTGGGTACTGTGTTTTGGTTAGGAAGAGCACAGAGGTAAAGTACCATTATCATTGTATTGTATCGAGGGCACATATTATGAACATGACTTATCACTGCTAAATTAATCTTGATCATCTGGCTGAGGTAGTGTTTGTCAGATTTCTCTAATATAAATTTACTATTCCTCCACTACTTTCTTTACCCTTTGAAAGGAAGTCACTATGTATAGCCCAAACTAAAGGAATGGAAAGTTATGCTCCCCCTCCTTGAAGGCAGATTATTTACATAAATTGGAATTCTTCTGCGTGGGAGATTTGTCTCTTCTCTCTTATTTTTGTTTGTTTGTTTCTTTATTTGTTTATTATTCATATAAGTATATAGGCATGGATAATCACTTTATATTTTGGGTTTTACCTCAATACCACTTTATTTTGTTACTCGAATTATTCCAGCTTTGTAGTCACATCTTTATGTTAATAAATATAATCCTAATGTCCTTCTTCTTGGGTGTATGTTCCACCCATATTTCTCTTACTGTTGATTCAAAGAGATCTGTTAAAAGTTCAGAAATAGCCAAAGTAAAGCCAATAAATCACCAGAGTAGTAATTAGTAATTTTTTTATTTTTTAAAGATTTTATTTATTTATTTATTTATTTATTTATTTATTTATTTGAGAGAACAAGAAAGAGCACGAGTGGGGGAGGGGCAGAGGGAAAGGGAGAAGCAAGCTCCTGGCTGAGCAGGGAGCCTTACGAAGAGCTTGATCCAAGGATCCTGGGATCATGACTTGAGCTGAAGGCAGACACTTAATGGACTGAGCCACCCAGGTGCCCCTAGTTAGTAAAATGTTATTGTGTACACACCAAAAAGAGTTTGCAAACCAGGAGCACTCAAACCAAAACATAGACTGAGGCTTGAGATATATTGTTATAAAACAGCTTATATAGTGAGAAAACAAGGCCTTTTTATTCTTCACACTGATTAGTTAGAATATTCAGAATTTTCTTAAATTAAGACAGAGAATTGGTCAGTGGTTACTTTATATAAACCTTAGAAAACAGTTGAAATTTTACTAATGATTTCCAGAGGCATAAGCAAGAAATGACCCAGGTCAAGTCAGTCTTATAAAATAAACTAAATTAAGCTTTCTTTGTATGACTACAGTGGTTTTGTCAGCTTGGGAAATTTTCAGGGATGGTCTCCATTTGTCTTTTATTTTAACAGACTGTAGTCATATGTTTTCTTCTGTACTTTTATTAATCTGTATATTGAGCAAAATGAGGGGAGATATCTCAGACATCTAGGCATGTAACTTGCTGCCAGCATAATCCTATAAAATGTTGTGACTGGCTCATCCTAGAAATAACGGAGAACAAAATAATTTTGCAGTAGCTTATAGTGGAAATCTAAGAATGAGTGTACTGGTACCATGTAAAAATACTGGTGAGACTTGAGTTAAACTATGAGGTGTTACTGCATTTCCATAGCTCCGCTCATCACACTGTATTCTGTTTCATTTGTAGGTGTGTATTAAAAATGGACCATCACTGCCCTTGGTATGTCCCTTTGATTCATTACTTTGAAAGGGTCAGCGTTGCTCAAAATGCCTACTTTCCTAAGCATAGTTGTAACATGCTTATTTCTCTAACCATAAATCACTGGGTCTTGTATGTACATGGGGGACAAGGGAGGCATAACATTTTAAAGCAAAAATAAATATACCATCAAAGGTATGGTAGTGAATTCCTGGGCTCACAAAACTAATGGTCTTCTGTTCATTAGCTTTAGTAATTGGGTGTAGCAATGAAATCAAGCACAAATAGTTTTCTTTGACATATACAATTCAGTTCTGCTTTTAGTTGTCTTGATGTTTGAAATATTCTAGATTGTTAACTTCAGCAATTCTTCTCCAAATTTTGTATGTCTGACCTAGAGAACCAGTCTGAAACCATCTAACTACAAAGAGAACATGCCACACTGTACTAAGTGTAGCTGTTGAGATTGTAATAGGTTTTCAGCATCCAAGATTCAGGTTTCCTTGGCTGAGTCAGGAACCAGTCCAGAACTATTAAGTAGGCCGGGTGTCTCTATGCCTGTAAATGAAAGGAGAAACAAGTGAGACATGAACTTGTTTTTCCAGTCTGTTCCTATTAAGGGATTTCTATTTCTGTTGAGTTTCTACACAACACATAATGAAGAAGCAGGAGTAACATACTTCCATTGCTTTGTTCACTTATGCATCAGTGTGTTCTCAATCAATGAATCCTAATTTCAAATTAGTTTTTCTTTTTTTCTTTTTTTAGGGTTAATAATTGCATTGGATTTTCCAACTACAAATTCTTTCTTCAGTTCTTAGCTTATTCTGTTCTCTACTGCCTGTACATTGCTACAACAGTCTTCAACTATTTCATCAAATACTGGAGAGTAAGTTAAATAACCCTGAAAGGTCACCCCCCCCCAAACAAACACACACCTACTCCAATATGTGACATTTTTCAACTTTTCTTTTGACATTTCGAAATAGCTATTACTAAGGTGAGCAGAAAGGAAGGACTAAAAACAAGTTTCCCATGTTGAATATTCTGAGATTTAGGAGTTTGTTATTTAAGGATTCCACTTAAACAAATTTCTGTCATACGTGAGGGTTTTGTTAAGACCCCTTTAGGAACCTAACCTCTTGACTCTTAGTGGTTCTTTACAATGCACTTACCTAGTTAAGTTTTAAAAATCCACTTCTTACCAATTATAGATTTTTAAAATGTTGAAACTAATTTTGATTCTCTAGTTTCCTAAGAAAAAGGCTAACAAAATATTCCCTCATCATCAGAAAATACTTTCTCATTTCCTGTTCAAAGGAGAGTTGCAAAATTCCTATTAGACAGAAAGATTCATTCACTCATCTTTGCACGTGACCAAAATGAAATGGGGAGTCTTATTTGAACTTTGTATGACAAACAATGGGTTGGGAATTAGGAAAACTGAGTTTTAATACTGGTTCTGTTACCTGCTTCACTAGTTCATTGCCAAGATCAAATGAAACATATGTTAAAAGTACTTTACCTTTCAACATATGATTTTGATGATTATAGTGAAATCTAAAAGAGAATTTCATATTTCTTCTACTTTAAGATTTCAACCATATTCCATCTATTTCCAAAAGAATTGAAGGCAGATTTTTACTTTACGTATGTGTGTGGGGTCTGGCAGCAGTATAGTGAATTTTTTTATTTTAAGCCAATGGACTCCAGAAGATCTCCCTTCCTCACAATTCCAGTACAATAGTTAAAATATCATAACCTTCCATGATGAGGGTTGTCCAAACTGAACCTAAATAGCAAAAGACAGATGTGGGCAGAGCTATTATTTATTACTGTAGGAATTGTACAGGAGCCCATATAATAGGAATATCTCACATCAAGTGAAGAGGTAAAGCAGCAGGAAAAGAATGTGGATCCTTTGACCAGACTAAAGGTTATAATAAACTGGAGAACAAAGGAGAAAGACAGGCAGCGAGAACCTAAATACCCGAGAGTAGTTAAATTATTAATTAGTGCTTTGATCCCTACTAGTATAGAAAATATAGTATAAAAAATTAGAGTGATATGTGCTTTCCATTCTCCCAACTTTCTGAATCAATTCAGATATTTAATAACTTTAAGAATCAGGAATTATGGGGCACCTGGGTGGCTCAGTTGGTTAAGCGTCTACCTTCAGCTCAGGTCATGATCCCAGGATTCTGGGACCAAGCCCAGCATCGGACTCCCAGCTCAATGGAGAGTCTGCTGCTCCCTCTACCCTTCCCCCTGCTCATGAGCGCACGCACACACACTCTCTCTCTGACAAATAAATAAAATCTTTTTAAAAAAACTTCAACTCAGAGATACAAAAGTATAAGCAGAAATGAAGTTTTCTCATAAATTTTCCCCAAATACAAAATGTTTCATTATCTTGGCATCTCTTCTTGGGCTCCTCTCCATATCATAGGATCTCTTATCGTGCTCAGGTTTTCATGACCTGTCTGGCATCCCATTCACACACTGAGCTACTAACCTGAATGTAAAGAAAATCTGTATCCAATTCAGCAGGGAAAGTGTCAGCCTTGGTCTTCACTACAGACCTTACTTGGTCTTTAACACAGCAGGCTACTGTGTAAGAACTCATAAAGGAGTAAACAATGTTGCATTTTATACATTTTGCCTTGGCCCTCCAAGTTAGTCAGTCTTCAAATACCACGATGCCATCCAGGTGGTGTACACTTTTTTTTTTTTCGCTCTTGAAAGATAATATTTGGATGTGAATTAATTGCCAGAAATATGCCAGTATTCACAAGCACAAGATGAACATAGACGTGTCCTTTTTCTATTCCCTCATTTTTTCTCTACAATAGATTAGCTCATGCCTCACAGATGCGATGTAAGAAAACCTGTCTTGGCTTGCTCTCCTAATGAAAAGGGCATTGACAATTCAGAAAAATGCTGTTTTGCAGTCTCTCCAGCCAGAAAGGACTTTGG
Organism: Ursus americanus; assembly: GCF_024610735.1. Lineage (NCBI taxonomy): Eukaryota > Metazoa > Chordata > Mammalia > Carnivora > Ursidae > Ursus > Ursus americanus. The sequence continues at coordinate 62,802,460 of NC_142164.1, forward strand.
GGGTGTTTTAGAGATGCCTTTCTCAGTTTAAATTGAGTCTCGCCTTAAAATAAAAAGTAAACACTGCCATGTATTTTAAAAACCATGTATCAAGGTGACTAGCGGTTCTCCTAGGGAACAGCAACCTCCGTTTGTATGATACTTTACCATTTTCAAAGCACTTTCATATCTATTATCTCATCTTCTCCTCACCACAACCTTATCAAGTACACAAAACAAGAATTGTTAGTCTCGTTTAAAAGTGATAAAACTGAGGCTTATAGTAGTTAAGTGACTTGCTCAGGATCACCCAGCTTGTAAGTTTCAAAGTCAGGACGAGAAGCTATCTGACCCTAAACCCAAAGATGTTACACACTATACCATATCCTACCACCAGCTATAGCTCCTTTGGAATAAAGAATTCAGAAGACAATCATCAGGTCATGTTTTTCCTCTGTATATTAACTTAAAGAGTAACTACTTTGATAGGAAATTGATCTTTTGCCTTATGAAAAAGTAGTAATATACACCTTCCACAGTGGGCCGTGAATCTCCTCACAGAGACTATGAATTATTTTAGAACCAAGATAGTAGTATTTTTCTACCAGTATTCCCCTGAACTGTTTCTCTGGTGGTTATTGCTTTGAGTAATTTAGCTTGGTTATCTCCTGGGAAGGTAATTTCGAACATCAGGCCATCAATCTCTTCTAACAACAACAACAACAAAAAGACTTTATCAAGGACTATCCTTTGGCAGACAAAAGATAGTTCTACAAGAGTAATTAGGGGAGGGAAAGATTTCCAGCTTAGCTACCCAGGGTATGAACTGAATTTTCATCAGTCCCTCTTGCCCAGACATTTCCTGTCGCCCATTTAAACATGAAAGATAAGAAGTAAAATAAATGTAAGCCTTAAAAGCTTTAACAAACATATTCAAAAAGTAGAGATTATGAAAGCAAAAACCCAGCTATGCAAAAACTACTACGAAACAATATATAAAATTTTTCCTATAAACTCAAAACAAAACAAACACAAACCAATCAAATTCAGTTTGGGTGCTTAGGCCAAGATTTTGTGGAGGGATCATTTCTGAAAGGAGCTTCAGATGAAGGTTTCTGAAAGTTGAAGTTCTTGCGATAACTATTTCCTGGGGTGTTCTGCCCCCATGCAAATTTTACCCAGACTACTCATCAGCTGAAAACATCTGACTGACTGACTTCCCCTTATCTTCATCCTTCAAACATATATACTCTGAAATATCCCCAGTATTTCCTTACATCAAAATGAATAAAAGTCTTCTCTAAGAAAAAAAAAATCTGTGCTATCTGAATTTTCCAAGTGTTTCCAAGTCTTAATTTTTTTCCTTCCAAGCTGAAGTAGAACCAGATCCTAATGTTAAGGTCCACTTCAATCGAGAATCACCTTTAACTTTACTACTCAAGAGCATTTAGAAATACTTTAATGCAATTCATCATGCCAAATCAATGATCAGCACAGGAAAGGGGGAAATAAAAAACTTCTCTAAACTGCTCATTCCAAAACTGAAAATGTTTTCTAAAATTCTCTTCAGAAGATAAAATGTTATACACTGTGTATGCTGGTTTAGGGCTGCATGTAAAAAAAGAAAGCTGGCACCACATGGAAAATAAGATGTCTCAGATAACTATAAGTCTTTTTTGCTTGATTTTATTGTCTAAAGAGCTATTTCACAGGATGTGATATACCAATACATTCTACTTCAGTTATAAAAAACAACCACACGAAATTTTCAGTAGCTTTAAAGTCACGTTATAACTTATAGGTAGAGCATTTTGAATTCTACCTACGTGTTTTAACTTCCTACATATATCATTGTGATGTTTTCAACATACACATGTCCAAGGAAACATGACATATAAAGTATTTCAGAATAACACATCTTGAGACTAGAGGATGAACCATATGACCTCAAGATCACCTCTGGCCAGTGATTCATAATCTGCAAACTAAATGGAGTACAAGCTTTAAGAGGTTACATACCAGTTATGGCCTGAATATACCCTTTTTGTACTACTCTTTTCTAATTGCTGCAGCATATACTCTGTTTTACAGTGAACTTAATCAAGGATCCATTTTAGTCTTTGTAGGCTGAAGGCATATCCATAATGAGGTATGGTCATCAACAGAAAGAACTTTTATAAAAATTTTATAAAGTCTATTTTTAATTATAGCTAGACATTTTATACATATGAGAAAAGTGCTGACATATAGAAAAACTAGCCAAGCCTTATCACTTTAATCCTTTGTTTCTATTTGTTTATTATTTCTGTTCTAGGGGGAATTGCCCAGTGTTCGCTCAAAGTTCCATGTTCTTTTCCTCCTCTTTGTGGCCTGCATGTTTTTTGTCAGCCTTGTGATTCTCTTTGGTTACCATTGTTGGCTTGTCAGCAGAAACAAAACCACCTTAGGTAAGACTGGATATGAAGACAAGGGAAGAAACACATTAATGTACATCATAGTGGCCTATGGATTATTCCCAGGGAAGAGAAAAAGTTCCAGTGAAGCATTTTATTTGTAGTGACTTTCCTTTACTTCCAAACTGAGACAAATGTAAACACGTTTAACCAAAACGGAGAGCCATAGTGAATGAATAAAGCAGTATTGAATGAAACCTCACACAAAACCAAAATGAACCATTGTTCTTTGTAATTCACATTGGGTAATAACTCCCCAAATTTATGGCTTGAAAAATTTCTAGAAGGTGTTCACATGAGGAAGTGGAGGAAAAAATCAATACAGAAGGGAATAGCAGAAGGGAGAAGTGAAGGTTAATAAAGATAGAAGACTCTAAATTATTGAAGGCATCCAAAGACAGAGTGCTGAGAAAGAATCCAAACCAACAAATCGCTGGATATCTACAATCATCAAGTAGCTGTGGAGGACTGGGAATATGATAAATACACTGAATAAGCGAGTTTCTAGAAAATGAGTACAAGAAATGAATATTTTTTTTCTGTTACTCTATACTCCAACCTGTTATTTGGAGAATTCTATTTCTGATGGATTACAGTACAATAACTTTATTTCATCTAGAGTGAAACAAATATTTACATTGTATACAAATAAATGCATGAGGAGTGAGGAGAAAGTGTCCAAATGTTGAATGTTCAGCTAAGATAGAGTGAGCAATTTCAGTACAAAAGCCACTAGGGCTTCAGAGGGGAGGGGGTGGGGGAATGGGATAGGCTGGTGATAGGTATTAAGGAGGGCACTATTGCATGGTGCACTGGGTGTTATATGCAAGTAATGAATCATGGAACTTTACATCAAAAACTAGGAATGTACTCTATGGTGACTAACATAATGTAAAAAAATACTAATAAAAAAGTAAAAATAAAAATAAAAAAAGGCCACTATACATTTGGAACTCATTTACTAATAATGCTAACAGCTAAGAAAATATTTACACTCCTTTTCTAAACCAAATATCTGTAGCACTTAGTTTGCTAGGGTGGTAGATCAGCACATTTGGCTTAGACATAACTGCAAAGTAGAGAAGTACTAAGAACTTCACGATAACAGAGTCTGAAAACAAAGAACAAATGGGAAATGGCTAGATGCAGCTGGTGCAACAGTGAAAGTGTTTGTTGCTTAATGGGATAAATATGTCCAAAATAATGTGCACTAACATGGTCCAACTCCTCAGTCTTTGAGGTGATTATAGTTCACCTGTTGACATTTTTACTGGGGTAAAATCAGTTTCTTATATTGCAGGTTTCAGTGTAAACATCTTCATTTCTGAAAAGTTTCAAAACCAAATCAATGTCATTACCAACTCATCATGCATCATTACTTCAGTCCCAGCTCTAAGGATGGACACCATTGGGCTGCTGTTGCCACTTAGATTTAAATAAAGTACTGTTAAATTTGTTCTTTCACTCCTTACAATGCAGCAGCACAAAATATATAGTTTCCCTATGGCTGCTTAATTATTTCTACCATTATGTGTTTCTTCTGCCCTTTGTTTTAAGTACCAATTCTTTGCATTTAATAACAAAATTACTTTGTATTAAGTAATTAAACTGGTTTTTACTAAGTAATTTAACAATAACTAAGGATGTGAGGCCTATGCTACCACAGCAAAAAGATATTGTAGCATCAAGTCACATTCATGGAGAACTGTAAGATCATAATAGTCCTGAAATTTGTTCCTTTATTGCTTTCTTCCTCTTTTTTCAACTCCCCTATCCTGCCCTAGAGGCCTTCTGTACTCCAGTGTTTACAAGTGGCCCAGAGAAAAATGGGTTCAACCTTGGCTTCATCAAAAATATCCAGCAGGTGTTTGGAGATAACAAGAAGTTCTGGTTAATACCTATTGGGTCCAGGTAGGTAATTATTACCACTGAAAGAAGTTGATGCTGGACCATGCCTTGAAGTAGGAAACTCAGTTTTAATTCTAGTTTGCAACAAGTAACAGTCCAATAAAAAACTCTATTCCCAAAGTTCTTTATTTCTGGGTTGATAAAGAGAAATTAGAGGTGAGGATATGATAAATAGACACTCTCGTGCTTTGTGGCAGTGTAAACTGGTATCACTCTTTGTAAATGAATTTGGTAATATGTACCAAAAATCATAAGAATCCACATGTCCATTGTCCAGCAATCCCACTTCTAAATATCTGTCCTAAAGACAAACTAGGCATAAAAATGTTCATCACAACAATATTTCCAGCCAATAATTAGAAAACATCCAACCTAAATATTCAACAATATGCTATATATATCCCCATTGACTGGAATATTAATGTAGTCATAAGTAATAGTAATTAAGACTATGTCACAATAAAGGGAAATGCTCACTCTAAGTGAAAAATGTAGAATTCAAGTGGTATGTACTCTGTGATTAAAAATATATACAAAAATATGTGTAAATATATACAGAAGAAAAACAGCAGAGGGGGCATATACCCCCAAAATGCTGTAAGTGGATAAGTGGTACCAGTTGGTGTTTCACAGGCTCTTTTATTTAAGATCTATGGTATATCCTACTATCCTGGCTATAAAACACAAAACAAAACTGTGTTGGTGGGTAATGTTGATTAATAACTGTTAGCAATTATTTGCACCCCCCTAACACACATACACACACAAATACACACACTATCAGTACATCAAAGGGAGATCTAAAATGAGTCTCTGAAATAGAAAAAAAATCAAAGCCCATTCACTTATAATCAGTATACTTACATCCTCTGTAGAGAACTATAAATGAAATCTGTCAACTTTCAGTTAACCACAATTATGAACAGGAGAAAAGACATAGGTAATATAAAATGAGTAATCCAAAAGTCACTCAGATAAAAATTTGCGATGCATTGAGATATATATACTCAAATGTTCAAACCGTAGCCCACTCAAGCCAGAACTAACTTAGTTCCCTCCAATGCATCCCATCTGTTGGGGGACAGAGATTAACCAAGGAGGTAGCCCTGGATTACCATAGATATCCACAAAGTGGATCCCCCATGAGGGTAATTGCCCCCAAAATCTGCACTCCTAGAGATGCCTCACTCTCGCTGTTTCCCATAGTTCCTAATAACCTTTCTGCCATACAAGCCATATAACGGGGCATTCAGACATTAATATCTATCTCCAATTCACAGCAACTTATCTCCAATGTTTCAATGATTCTGAATCTGCTCATTTTTGTTGAAAATGTAGAACCAAAGCAATAAGATAGTTGGGTATAAATTCAGATGATCATCATTAAATGATATTTATGAAGCCTGCAATGTGTGCATATTGCCATAACTGGGCATTATGGGAAACAAGTTAAACAGTTGCTTACAAACCAAAACAGTCGACACTGATGTAGACAAACAAGATATAGAAATTGAAAGCAATATAGCAACTAAATGATGCTATTGTAAAACCCTATTACACCATGGCTTTAGCAAATAAACTAAATGGTTTAAATCTTTCTAAGAACCCCCTCCTATTTCTAAGGGGGTTATTACATTCATAGAAAGTCTATGTCCACTGCAAGAGCTCACAGCCTTCCTTTCCCCAACAGCCCTGGTGATGGACACTCCTTCCCTATGAGGTCTATGAATGAGTCACAAAACCCACTGTTAGCAAATGAAGAGCCCTGGGAAGACAATGAGGATGAAAACCGAGGTAAGGAGGCTCAGAAGGAAGCCTTTCTCCACCCAGCAGAGCAAGCACTAATAAAGACCATGTTAATGCAACCAATGTAGTGTAGTAAGAAAATAGTGTCCAGAAAGATTATATAAGCATGTCAACCTCATAAGTGCCCTTTGGGTAGAGAAGGAAAAGTATGGCCAGATTTGTGTTGCACATACGGGTGGCTTAGGTTGGATTAAATGGCAGCTTGGAAGGTTTCTTAACAGCTTTGTGATACCATGATTTATAACCAATCAGATAAGTCAGGAAACATAATAAACAGTGCTGTGTATATTTGTAAACAATCCTGCCAGTTAGTCACTCATTATGTTTTGCTTGAGTTAATTTAATCAGTGGACAGCAGCTCACCTTTCTCTACCCTAATTTATTCACATTGGTTAAATTTGCTTTATCTTTTTAAGATTTTATTTATTTATTTGAGAGGGAGAGTGAGTGAGAGAGAGAACACGAGCAGGGGCAGAGGGAGAGGGAGAAGCAGGCTTCCCACCGAGCAGGGAGCCTGATGTGGGACTCCATCCCAGGACCCTGGGATCATGACCTGAGCCGAAGGCAGACGCTTAACCAACTGAGCCACCCAGGTGCCCCTACGTTTTCTTTAAAATATCATTCCCTTTCTCTCTTAGAATGGTTTAAATATACAAAGAAATATACTATATGTAGGCAAGCCTACACAGGCTTGTAGTCTACTTTTCTAAAAGGCAAAACAGCAAAGGAAAAATGAGGAAGCAGAACTTTGTCCTTCCACCTTTTTCCCACCAGGTTTTGGGATCATAATGAGATTGGGGTGTGTGTGTGTGTGTGTGTGTGTGTGTGTGTGTGTGTGTGTGTGTGTGTAAAAAGCTGAAAGTTAAGTTCTCATGTCACATACCCCTACCATCATCTGTTCTTTGTCTCCAAGTGATGTTATGCTTACAACTGTGCCTCCAGCGTGTGTTTATGTTGCTAATACCAGGCATCAGAGTGTAATTTTTACCAGCTGATCCCAATAATACAATAGCTGACAAAAATTTTGAGTGAGAAATTGTAGTACTTGTCAGAAACTGTACCTGGGGTGAATGAGGCTGATTAGGACACAGAAAATCATTGGGGTGAGGAACAGAGATGGTAAACATGTCTTTATGAATGTTTACCCAGTTAGGTCCAGGGTTTCTATCTTGAAGGCCAGTTTTAGAGTAAGGCAGATTGCTAAGACTAAGGAAGATAAAACATTACAAAATTCACAGTTACAAAGGGAAAGAGTTCTTGCCCAGCCGACTAGGCACCTCCCTTATCAACTTCTGCTGATTCTTTATTGAAAAATTGACTGTGTTTTGACCTACCTTCCTTTAGCTATCACTCTTTCCATTTTTCTCTTTCAAGTTTTTATTTAAATTGCAATTAGTTAATATATAGTGTAATATTAATTCCAGGTATAAAATTTAGTAATTCAACACTAAATAAAGCACAGGGTGCTACCACAACATGTGCCCTCCTTAATCCCTATCACTTATTTAACCCATCCCCCAAACACCTCCCCTCTGACAACCATCGGTTTGTTCTCTATAGTTTAGAGGTGGCTTCTTGGTTTTCCTCTCATTTCCCCCCCCCATGTTTGTTTTGTTTCTTAAATTCCTCATGAGTCAAATCATATGGTATTTGTCTTCCTCTGACTGACTTATTTCACTTAACATAGTACTATCTAGCTCCATCCATGTCTTTGCAAATGGAAAGATTTCATTCTTTTATATGGCTGAGTAATAGTCCATTGTATATACATGCCACATCTTCTTTATCCAATCATCAGGCAGTGGGCACTGGGACTCTTTCCATAATTTGGCTCTTGTAGATAATGTTGCTATAAACATCAAGGTACATTTATCCCTTCAAATCAGTATTTTTATATCCTTTTGAGTAAATACCTAGTAGTGCAGTCACTGGACCGTAGATAGTTCTATTTTTAACTTTTTGAGGAACCTCCATACTGTTTTCTAGAGTGGCTGTACCAGTTTGCATTCCCACCAACAGTGTAAGAGGGTTCCATTTTCTACATTCTTGCCAACACCTGTCATTTCCTGTATTGTTCATTTTGGCCATTCTGACAGGTGCGAGGTGATAACTCACTGTAGTTTTGATCTGTATTTCCTTGATGATGAGTGATATTAAGCATATTTTCCTGTGTCTGTTAGCCATCTGGATGTCTTCTTTGGAAAAATGTCTATTCCTGTCTTCTTCCCATTTCTTAACTAGATTATTTGTGTTTTGGGTTTTGAGTTTTAAAAGTTCATTATGTGTTTTAGATACTAACCCTTTATGTCATTTGCATGGAGCAGTGGGTGTTATATGCAAACAATGAATCACGGAACACTACATCAAAAACTAATAATGTACTGTATGCTGACTAACATAATAAAATAAAATGTAATTTAATTTAATTTAATTTAAAAAGATATGTCATTTGCAAATATCTTCTCCATTCCATATGGTGCCTTTTAGTTTTGTGGATTGTTCCCTTCAACATACAGAAGGGTTTTTTTTGTTTTTCTTTTTTTATGAAGTCCTGATAACTTATTTTTGCTTTTGTTTCCCTTCCCTCAGGAGACGTATCTAGAAAGAAGTTGCTTCAGCTGATGTCAGAGAGGTTACTCCCTATGTTCTTCTCTAGGATTTTAATGGTTTCTTGTCTCACATTTAGGTCTTTCAACCATTCTGGATTTACTTTTGTGTATGGTGTAAGAAAGTGGTCCGGTTTCAGTCTTCTGCATGTGGCTGTCCCGTTTTCCCAACACCCTTTGTTGAAGAGACTGTCTTTTTCCATTGGATATTCTTTCCTGCTTTGTCAAAGATGAGTTGACCGTAGGTTCATTTCTGGGTTTTCTATTCTGTTCCATTGATCTATGTGTCCATTTTTTGTGCCAGTAATATACTATTTTGATCACTACACCTTTGTAATATAACTTGAAGTCCGAAAGTGTGATGCTTCCAGCTTTGCTTTTCTTTTTCAAGATTGCATTGTCTATTCAGGGTCTTTTGTAATCCCATATAAATTTTAGGATAGTTTGTTCTAGCTCTGTGAAAAATGCTGGTGTTATTTTCAAGGGGATTGCATTAAATGTGTAGATTGCTTTGGGTAGTATAGACATTTTGACAATAGTTCTTCCAATCCATGACCATGGAATGTTTTTCCATTTCTTTGTGTCCTCTTCAATTTTTTTCACAAGTGTTCTATAGTTTTCAGAGTACAGATCTTTTACCTCATTGGTTAGACTTTATTCCTAGGTATCTTACAGTTTTTGGTACGGTTGCAGTTGGGATTGATTCCTTGATTTCTCTTTCTGCTGCTTCATTATTGGTGTATAGAAATGAAACAGATTTCTGTATGTTGATTTTGTATCCTGTGACTTCATTGAATTCGTGTATCAGTGTCTTTCCATTTCTTTGTGTCATCTTCAATTTCCTTCATCAGTGTTTTCTTGTTTTCAGAGTGTAGGTCTTTATGTCTTTGGATAGATTTATTCCTAGGTATCTTATGGGTTTTGGTGCAATTATAAATGGAATCGATTCCTTGATTTCTCTTTTTGCTGCTTCATTATTGGTGTATGGAAATGCAACAGATTTCTGTACATTGATTTTGTATCCTGTGACTTTATGGAATTCGTGTATCAGTCCTAGCAATTTTTTGGTGGAGTCTTTTGGGTTTTCTATAAAAAGTATCATGTCATCTGCAAAGAGTGAAAGTTTTACTACTTCCTTGCTGATTTTGATGCATTTTAATTCTTTTTGTTTTCTGATTGCTGTGGCCAAGACTTCCAATACTATGTTAAATAACATTACTAGGGAGTGGACACCCCTGTCTTGTTCCTGAATGTAGAGGAAAAGCTCTCAATTTTTCCCCATCGAGGATGATATTAGCTGTGTTTTTTTTTAATATGGCCTTTATTATGTTGAGATATTTTCCCTGTGTTGTTTGTGAACATAGAGGAAAACTCTCAGTTTTCCCTATTGGGGGTAATATTAGCTGTGGGTTTTTTATATATGGCATTTATTATGTTGAGGTATATTCCCTCTAAACCTATTTTGTTGAGGGTTTTTATCATGAATGAATATTGTGCTTTGTGAAATGCTTTCTCTACATCTATTGAAATGATCATATGGTTCTTATCCTTTCTTTTATTAATGTGGTATAGCATGTTGATTGGTTTTCTAGTAATGAACCAGACTTGTAGCCCAGTAATAAATGCACTTGATTATGATGAATGATTCTTTTAATGTACTGTTGGATCCAATTTCCTAGTATTTTTATTGAGAATTTTTGCATCCATGTTCATCAGGGATATTGGCCTGTAGTTCTCTTTTTTAATGGCGTCTTTTCTGGTTTTGGTATCAAGGTAATGCTGGCATACTGGAATGAATTTGAAAGTTTCCTTCCAATTCTTTTTTTTTTTTTTTTTTTTTTGAGTATTTGGAGAAGAATAGGTATTGACTCTTCTTTAAATGTTTGGTAGAATTCCCCTGGGAAGCCGTCTGGCTCTGGAGTTTTGTTTGTTGGAAATTTTTTGATTGCTGACTCAATTTCTTTGCTGGTTTATCAGTCTGTCAAGTTTTCTATTCTTTCCTGTTTTACTTTTGGTAGTTTATATATTCCTAGGAATTTACCCATTTCTTCCCGGTTGTCCAATTTGTTGGCATATAGTTTTTCATACTTCTCTTATAATCGTATTTCTGTGGCATTGGTTGTTATTTCTCCTCTCTCATTTGGTTTTATTTACTTGAGTCTTTCTTTTTGATAAGTCTGTCTAGGGGTTGATCAATTTTATTAATTGTTTCAAAGAACCCACTCCTGGTTTCATTGATCTGTTCTATTGGGTTTTTTGTTTCTATATCATTTATTCCGCTCTAATCTTCATTATTTTCCTTCTGCTGGCTTTAGGCTTCATTTCTAGCTTCCTTAGGTGTAAGGTTAGTTTGTTGCTTTGAGACTTTTCTTGCTTCTTGAGGTAGACCTGTATTGTTATATACTTCCTTCTTAGGACCACTTTTGTGGCATCCCAAAGGTTTTGGACTGTCCTGTTTTCATTTTCATTGGTTTCTATGTAATTTTTTTAATTCAATTAGCCAACATATAGTACATCATTAGTTTTTTATTTAATGTTCAATGATTCATTAGTTGTATATAACACCCAGTGCTTATCACATCATGTGCCTTCCTTATTGCCCATCAGCAAATTACCCCATCCCCCGCCCACCTCCTTTTCTGCAACCCTCAGCTTGTTTCCAAGAGTCAAAAGTAGACTTTTTTCCATGTAATTTTTTATTTCCTCTTCGATTTCCTGGTTGATCCATTCATTGTTTAGTAGCATATTGTTTAACCTCCATGTATTTGTGGTCTTTCCAAATTTTTTCTTGTGGTTGGCTTCAAGTTTCATAGTGTTGTGGTCAGAAATGATGCATGGTGTGATCTCAATCTTTTTTTATTTGTTAAGGCCTAATTTGTGACATAATATATGATCTATTCTGGAGAATGTCCCATGTGTACTTTAAAGATTTCTTTATTTATTTGAGAGAGAGAGAGAAAGTGAGTACATTGGGAAGGGGCAGAGGGAGAGTAGAGAACCTCGAACAGGCTCCCCACTGAGTACAGATCCTGATTTGGGACTCAATCTCACAACCCTGAGATAATGACCTGAGCCAATATCAAGAGTCAGACACTTAACCGACTGAGCTACCCAGGTGCTCCTGTCGCATGTGCACTTTAAAAGAATATGTATTCTGCTGCTTTAGGATGGAATGTTCTGAATATATCTGTTAAGTCCATCTGGTCCAGTGTTTCATTCAAAGCCATTGTTTCCTGTTGATTTTCTACTTAGATGATCTGTCTGTTGCTGTAAGTTGCTGAAACATCAATTAGTTCCTCTATGTTTGTTATTAACATTTTTATACATTTGAGTGCTCCCATGGTGGGTGCATAAATATATACAATTGTTATATGTTCTTGTTGAACTGTCCCCTTTATTATCCTTGTCTTGTTCCTGATCTTAGAGGAAACATTTTTAGTCTTTTGTTGTTAGTTGTAGGTTTTTCATATATGGCCTGTATGTTGAGGTATGTTTCCTCTAAACTCACTTTGTTGAGAGATTTTTAACCACAAAAGGATGTTGTATTTTGTCAAATGCTTTCTCTCCATCTATTGAGATGATCATATGCTTTTTAATCTTCCTCTTGCTAATGTGATAGATCACATTAATTGATTTGCAAATATTGAACCACCCTTACACTCGAATGAATCTCACTTGATCATAGTGAATGATCCTTTAAGGTATTGTTCAATTCAGTTTGCTAATATTTTGTTGAGCATTTTGCATCTATGTTCAGCAGAACTATTGGCATGTAGTTTTCTTTCTATTCTTTTCTCTCCCTGTCTCTCTTTCTCTCTCATAGTGTCTTTGGTTTTGGTATCAGGGTTACATTGGCCTCATAGAATATATATGGAAGCTTTCCTTCCTTTTCCAATTTTTGGAATAATTTGAGGAGAATAGGCATTAACTCTTCCTTAAATGTTTGGTAGAATTCACCTGTGAAGCCATCCAGTCCTGGACTTTCATTTGTTGGGAATTTTTTTTATTTTCTTCTTTCCTTCTGTTTTCTTTCTTATTCAGTTTTAGAAGATCGTATGTTTCTAGTGATTTATCTAATTTCTTCTAGTTGTCCAATTTGTTGGTATGTAATTTTTCATAATATTCTAATATAATTGTTTGTATTCTGTGGTGTTGGTTGTTATTTCTCCTCCTTCATTTCAGATTTCGTTTATTTGAGTCCTCTCTCTTTTTTTCTTAGTGAGTCTGGCTAAGGGTTTATCAATTTTGTTTATCTATTCAGAGAACCAGTTCTTGGTTTCACTGATTTTTTTTATTGTTTTATAGTCTCTATTTGTTCTTTTTTTTTCTGGTTCCTTTAGGTATATAATTACATTGTTTATTTGAGATTTTTCTTGTTTTTTTTTTTTTGAGGTAGGAGTGTATTGCTATCATCTTCCCTCATAGAATTGCTTTGTGTCCCAAGAATTTGGACTATTTTTCATTTTCATTTGTCTCCATGTATTCTTTGATTTGTTGTTGTTGTTGTTGTTGTTGTTGATTCATTGGTTGTGTAGTAGCACATTTCTTAGCCCTCATGTGGTTTTGTTCTTTCTAGTTTTTTTTTTCTAGTTTTTTTTTCTTATAATTGAGTTCTAGTTTCATTGTTTTGTTTGAAAAAGATGCTTTATATGATTTCAGTCTTCTTAAATTTGTTGAGAACTGTTTTGTTTTCAGACCTAACAAGTGATCTGCCTTAGAGAATGTTTCATGTATACTTAAGAAGAATGTGCATTCTGCTGTTTTTAGATGGAATATTCTGTATATATCAGTTAGGTCCTTCTGGTTTATTGTGTCATTCAAAACCATTTCCTTGTTGATTTTCTGTCTGGATGATCTATCCAGTCATGTAAGTGGGTAACTAAAGCCCCCTACATTTATTGTATTACTGTCAATTTCTCCCTTACATCTATTAATATTTTCTTTATGTAGTGCTCCTGGTTGGGTGTATAAATATTTTAATTATTATATTGTCTTGTTGGATTGATCCTTTTATCATTATGTAGTGCCTTTTTTTCCCTTTGTTTTACTTTAGTGTAGTTGACGCACAATGTTACATTAGTTTCAAATGTACAACTTAGCAATTTGTCAGGTTTATACGTTATACTGTGTTCACCACAAGTGTAGCCATCATCTGTCCTGTTACATCACTATTAGAGTATCATCTCTGTATTCCTTTGCTGTGCCTTTTATTCCTATGACTTATTCATTCCATAACCGGAAGCCTTTATCTCCCTCTCCCTTTCACCCATTTTGTCCATCGCCTCACTCCCCTTCCCTCTGACAACCATCACTTTCTTCTCTGTAGTTATAAGTCTGATCCTGCTTTGTGTTTGCTTATTCAGTTTTTTAAAGATTCCACTTACGAGTAGAATCATGTGGTATTTGTCTTTCTCAGTCTGACTTATCTCACCTAGCATAGTACCCTCTAGGTTCTTCCATGTTTTCTCAAATAATACAATCTCATCTTCTTTATGGTTGTGTAATATTCCATTGTGTATATATACCACCTTCTTACCTATCTGTCTATTGATGGACATTTAGGTTGCTTCCATATCTTGGCTGTTGTAAAGAATGCTGCAATAAACATAGAAGTTCATATATCTTTCTGAATTAGTGTTTTCATTTGGGGGGTAAATACCCAGTAGTGTAATTATTGGATCATATGGTATTTCTATTTTTAATTTTTTGAGGAAACTCCATATTGTTTTCCATAGTGGATATACCAATTTACATTCCCACCAATGGTGCATGAGGGCTCCTTATTCTCCACATCCACACCAACACTTGTTATTTCTTGTCATCCTGATTTTAGCCATTCCAAATAGTGTAAGGTGATATGTCATTGTGCTTTTGATTTACATTTCCCTGATGACTGGTGATACTGAATATCTTTTCATCTGTCTGTGGCCATCTGTATGTCTTCTTTGGAAAAATGTCTATTCAGGTCTTCTGCCCATTTTTTAATCAAATCATTTTTGTTTTGTTTTGTCTTTTTTGGTGATAAGTTGTGTAAGTTCTTTATATATTTTTATAACAAAAATGTAGCAAGAAACAAGAGGGGTATTAAATAAGTAATCAGAACAGTATGTTACTGGGACAAAAACAGACACATAGATCAATGGAACAGAAGAGAAAGTCCAGAAATAAATCCACAATTATATGGTCAATTAATCTATGACAAAGGAGGCAAGAATATGCAATGGGGAAAAGACAGTCTCTTCAACAAATGTTGTTAGGGAAACTGGACAGCTACCTGTGAAAGAATGAAACTGGACCACTTTCTGACACCATATACAAAAACAAAAAATGAATTAAAGACCTAAACATGAGACCTGAAACCATAAAAATCCTAGAAGAGATCACATGCAGTAATTTCTCTGACACTGTCCATAGCAACATTTTTCCAGCTACATCTCCTAAAGCAAGGGAAATAAAAGCAAAAATTAACTTTTGGGATTACATCAAAATAAAAAGCTTTTTCACAGCAAAGAAAACCATCAACAAAACAAAAAGCCAACTTACTGAATGGGAGAAGATATTTACAAATGATATATCCAATAAGGGATGATTAATTACAACTCTATTATTACTTTTTACCACTTTAATTATTATGTGTCTTGGTGTGGACCTTCTTGGGTTAATCTTATTAGGGGCTTGCTGTGCTTCCTGGACTTGGATGTCTATTTCCTTCTCCAAGTTAGGGAAGTTTTCAGCTATTATGTCTTCAAATAAGTTTTCTGCTCTCTTCTCTCTCTCTTCTCCTTCTAGGATCCCTATAATGTGACTGTTATTATACCTCATAACATCAGGAGTTTATTTCCTTAAAGCAGTTTCCCATTCCAGACTTTAAAAAGTATTCAATCATAGGAAAGTATATATCATTTTATAGTTTACACAGTATTTCATATACTTTTTATCATATCCTTTTTTCTCACAACTGTCAGGTTATAGGCATTATTAATGCCATCTGCATTTTTTAATTGAGGAAACTGAGATAGGAAAAGGATAAATAACTTATCCAAGATTACAAAAGAGAGAGAGGCAGAACTTGCACTTAGAGTAAGGCATTCTAATTCCAAATCCTAGATTATTTACAGTGCAGTCTGTCCTTTGGACAAATACATAGGAGACATAGTGCAATGAATGGATGCCATCTTGTTATTCGATGCATTTATTTGCTTCTAAAGTAACCTGTAAAATCATAGGCTATAAGATGCCTTTAGCTTTAGTAAGGCCACTATGCCATCTCAGATATATGAGGATTTTTTAAAGTGTATTGAGAGATTTCACAACCCTCCTTTATTGCACTTTCCATTCAGTATCTCAAATTTAATTATTATAAAACTGTACTTTCCTCTAGCAAAAATTCTCATGCTACACTATTTGTCCAGTTGATTTTGTGTTATCCTCAGTTGCCCCCACTTTCTGTACATAACCGGTCATATACAAGTAATCCTTGCACATTTAAAAACTTAGATTTCTGGGGTAATTGGGTGATGGGCATTAAGGAGGGCAGGTAGTGTGATGAACACTGGTTGTTATACACAACTGGTAAATTATTGAACACTACATCTGAAACTAATGATGTACTATAAGTTGGGTAATTGAATTTAAATTAAAAAATAATAAAAATAAAAACTTAGGTATCTGGGAAAGGTGCTGTAAGTTAAAATTACATGTGCTGAACTTAATTTCTCTTAGGAATTATAAAAGATTTTATTCCTAGCCCAAAATATACTTTCACTTACTACATTGTATAATGCAAAACATTCTAAAATGTATGTAAATTGATAAAATATAGCAACAGTAACCTGTTAAGTAAAAATGTACTATCACAGTCTGAAAGTATATAAAGTCATAAAGTCTTTATCTTCTTTAAAATCGGTGCCTTATTTTAATACAGCAGTATACTATGTAAAGAAATACTTTTATGAAGTCAAGAGGTCTTTTTTAAATTGAGGTAAAATAAGTATATAACATTTTATAAGTTTCAGGTGTATAGCATTATAATTCAACATCTGTATACATGGCAAAGTGATTATCACCAAAAGCCTAGTTATCACCCTTCATACCGTTTACCCTCTTCACCTATTTCACTCACCCTCCAACCCCCTTTCCCTCTGGTAATCATCAATCTGTTCTCTGTATTTATGAGTTTGCTTTTGTGTTGTTTTGTTTTGCTTTAGTTTCCACATATGAGTGAAACCATATGGTATTTCACTTTCCCTATATAACTTACTTCACTTAGCATAATACCCTTAAGGTCCATCCATGTCACAAATGGCAAAATTTCATTTTTATGGGTAAATAGTATTCCACTGTGTGTATGTGTGTGTATCTGTGTGTGTGTGTGTGTGTGTGTGTGTGTGTGTGTGTACCACATTCTCTTTATCCATTCACCCATCAGTGGCCCCTTAGGTAGTTTTCATATATTTTGCTTGTTTGTTTTGTTTTTTAGGTAATGTCTGCACCCAATGTGGGGCTTGAACCTACAACCCTGAGATCAAGAATCACATGCACTACCAACTGAGCCAGTTAGGCACACCATCCATACCTTGTCTATTGCAAATAATGCTGCAGTGAACATAGGGGTACACATATCTTTTTTTAACTATTCTTTTTATATTTCTCAGATAAATATCCAGAAGTGGAGTAGCTGGATCATATTTTGCTTGTTTGTTTTGTTTTTTGGCTCCTTTGTCATAAATTAATTATCCATACGTATGTGGGTCTGGGCTCTCAATTCTCTTCCATGGATCTATGTGTCTGTTTTTATGCCAGTACCATAATGTTTTGGTTACCATAGCTTTGTAGTGTAGTCTTTAATCAGGGAGCATGATACCTCCAACTTTGTTCTTCTTTCTCAAGGTTGCCTTGGTTATTCGGGATCTTTGGTAATTTCATGAAAAATTTTAAATTATTTTTTCTATTTCTGTGGAAAATGCAATTGGAATTTTGATAGGGATTGCAATGAATCTGTAGATTGCTTTGCATAATATGGACATTTTAACAATATTAATTCTTGTAATCCATGAGCATGGAATATCTTTCCATTTTTTGTGTGTCTTCAATTTCTTTTATCAGTGTCATAGTTTTCAGTGTACAGGCCTTTTGCCTCCTTGGTTAAATTTATTTCTAGGTATTTTATTCTTTATGATGCAAGTATAAATGAGATTGTTTTATTTCTCTTTCTGATACTTTATTAGTATATAAATATGCCACACATTTGTGCATATTGATTTTGTATCTTGCAGATTTACTGAATTTATTAGTTCTAACAGTCTTTGGTGGAGACTTTAGGGTTTTCCATATATAATATCATGTCATCTGCAAATAAAGACATTGATACTTCTTCCTTTCCAATTTGGATGACTTTTTTTTTTCTTGCTTTATTGTTGTGGCTGGGATTTCCAATATTATATTGAATAAAAGTGGTGAGAGTGAACATCTTTGTCTTGTTCCTGATCTTAGAGTAAAAGCTGTCAGTTTTTCACCATTAAGCATGATATAGCTGTGGGTTTTTCATATACGGCTTTTATTGTGTTGAGGTATGTTCCCTCCATACCCACTTAGTTGAGAGTTGTTATAAATGGATGTTGAATATTGTCAAATGCTTTTTCTGCATCTACTGAGATGATCATAGGATTTTCATTTTTCATTTGATAATGTGGTATATCATGCTGATTGATTTGTGGGTGTTGAAACATCCTTACATCCCTGAAATAAATCCCCTTTATTTGTGCCGTATGATCTTTTTGATGTATTGTTGAATTCAGCTTGTTAATATTTTCTTGAGAATTTTTGCATGTATGTTCATTAGGGATATTGGCCCACAATTTTATATCATTGTTATGTTCTTATCTGGTTTTGATATCAGGGTAATGCTGGCCTTTTAAGTGAGCTTGAAAGCATTCCCTCCTCTTCTATGTTTTGGAAGAGTTTGAGGATAGGTATTACATTTTCTTTTAATGTTTCATAGAACTCAACAGTGAAGATGTCTGGTCCTGGACTGTTGTTTATTGGGAGGTTTTTGATTACTTATTCAATTGGCTTCCTAGCAATTGTTCTATTCAGATTTTCTATTTCTTCGTGATTCACTTTTTGAAGATACTATATGAAAGGAATTTATCTGTTTCTTCTAAGTTGTTCACTTTGGTGGTGTACAGTTGTTCATACTAGTTTCTTATGATCCTTTCTACATCTTGTGGTATCAGTTGTGACTTTTGCTCTTTTATTTCTGCTATTATTTATTTGAGCCCTCTTCCTTTCTTGGAGAATCTAACTAAAAATTTGTCATGTTTGTTTATCTTTTCAAAGAAGCAGCTCTTAGATTTTCTGATCTTTTGTATAGCTTTTTAGTCTCTGTGCTTTGATCTTTGTTACCTCCTTCCTTCTACTAACTTAAGGCTTCATTTGTTCTTTTTCTAGTTCTTTCAGGTGTAAAGTTAGGTTGTTTGAGACTTTTCTTGTTTCTTGAGGTAAGCCTGTATTGCTATAAAATTCCCTCTTAGAAATGCTTTTGCTTTTCTTTTGGTAAGTCTTGTGAAAGGTATATCATTTTTATTAATTTTTTCAAAGAACCAGTTTCTGGTTTCATTCATCTGTTCTATTGTTTTTTAGTTTCTATATTATTTATTTGTGCTCTAATCTTTATTATTTCCTTCCCTCTTCTGGCTTTTTCATTTGTTGTTCTTTTTCTAGCTCCTTTAGGTTTGAAGTTAGGTTGTTGATTTGAGATTTTTTTTTTCTTGCTTCTCTAGATAGGCCTGTGTTGCTATATACTTCCCTCTGAGGACCACTTTTGCTGAATCCCAAATGTTGGACTGTCATGTTTTCATTTTCATTTGTTTCCATGTATTTTCATTTCTTCTTTGACTTCCGTTAGCCCATCCATTGTTTAGTAGCATGTTGTTTAACCTCCATGTAGTTATGGTCTTTCCATATCTTTTTTTTTGTGGTTGACTTCTACTTTCATAGTGTTGTGCTCAGTAGAGGTGCATGGTATGCCTTCAATCTTTTTGTATTTGTTAAGGCCTGCTTTGTGAACTAATATGTGATCTATTCTGGAGAATGTGCCATGTGCACTTGAAAAGAATGTGTATTCTGCTGCTTTAGGATGAAATGGATATATCTGTTAAGTCCATCTGGTCCAGTGTGTCATTCAAAACCATTATTTCCTTATTTATTTTCTGTATAGACGATCTGTGCGTTGATGTAAGTGCGGTGTTTAAGTCCCATACTATTATTGTATTATTATCAATGAGTTTCTTTATGTTTGCTCTTAACTGTTTCATACAGTTGGGTGCATAAGTATATACAATATTTAGATCTTCTTGTTGGATTTTCCACCTTTGTTATGATATAGTGTCCTTTTTCATCTCTTGTTGCAGCCTTTGTTTTAAAATCTAGTTTGTCTATCCTAAGCAAAATAAGTCAGTCAGAGAAAGACAAATACCATATGATTTCACTCGTATGTGGAACTTAAGAAACAAAACAGATGAACATAGGGGAAGGGAAGGAAAAATAAAATAAGATGAAGTCAGAGAGGGAGACAAACTATAAGAGACTCTTAACTGTATGAAACAAACTGAGGGTTGCTGGAGGGGTGATGGGTGGGGGGAAGGGGTAACTGGGTGATTGGCATTAAGGAGGGCACTTGATGGAATGAGCACTGGGTGTTATATGCAACTGACCTAATCACTAAATTCTACCCCTGAAACTAATAATATATTATATGTTAATTAAATTGAATTTTAATTTTAAAAATCAGGTTTGTCTGATGCAAATATTGCTACTCCGCCTTTCTTTTGAAATCCATTTGTGTGGTAAATGTTTCTCCACCCCCCCCACTTTCAATCTGTAGGTGTCTTTACATCTAAAATGAGTCTTTTGTAGGCAGCAAATAGATAGATGTTGTTTTTTAAATCCATTCTGACACCCTGACTTTTGATTGAAGCACTTAGTCCATTTACAGAGTAAGTACTGATAGATAAGTATTTAGTGCCATTTTATTACTTGTTTTGTCATTGGTTCTGGAGATTTTCTCTGATCCTCTCTTGTTTTTGTCACTTTTTGTCTTCCTTTCCACTCGAAGAGTCCACTTTAATATTTCTTGCAAGGCTAGTTTAGTGGTCATGAGCTCCTTTCTTTGTCTGGGACACTCTTTACCTCTCCTTCTATTCTGAATGATAGACTTGCTGGATAGAGTATTCTTGCCTGCAGATTTTTCCCATTTAGCACGTTGAATATATCATGCCACTCTCTTCTGGCTTTCCAAGTTTCTGTTGAGAAATCTGCAGCTAACTTTATGGATCTCCCCTTGTAAGTTAAGGACTTCTTTTAACTTGCTGCTTTTAAGATTTTTTTCTTTATCACTATATTTGGCAATTTTAATTATGAAATGTCTTGAGTTGGCCTTCTTTTTTGATTTTGATGGGATCTTTCTTTTCCGCCTGGATCTGGATGTCTGTTTACTTCCCCAGATTAGGGAAGTTTTCAGCTATTATTTCCTCAAGTAAATTTTCTGCCCCCTTTTGTTTCTCTTCTTCTGAGACTCCTATAATACGAATGTTATGTTTAATGGAGTTACTCAGTTCCCTAAGTCTGTTCTCATGTTGCATAAGTCTTCTTTCTCTCTTTTGTTCAGCTTCATTATTTTCCATTATTTTTTCTTCTGTATCACTAATTCCTTCCTCTGCTTCTTGCAACCTGCTGTTCATTGCATCAAGCCTATTTACTGAATTCTTCATTTCCAATTGATCCTTTTTTAACTCTTTTATCTCTGTGGTAAGGGTCTCCCTGATGTCTTCCATTCTTTTTTCAAGCCCAGCAAGTATCCTTATGATCATTGCTTTAAATTCTCCATCTGGCATGTTACTTAAACCTGTTTTGGTTACATCTCTGGCCAATGGCCTTATCTCATTCTTTCATCTGGGAAGAATTCCTCTGTTGTGGCATTTTGTCTGTCTTGCCTTCATTTGTATGTTAGAAAAGCCAGTTGTGTCTCCTGCTCCTGAGAGTAATGACTTTATGAAGAAGAGGTCATGTAGTGTCCTGGGCCAGGTTCTTCAGGGAGCATCTCTGGCGTGTGATGCATGTGCTCTGCTGTTGTGTTTTGGCTGCTCTTTCCTTCAGGCCCATCGTCTACAGAAACTGTCCTTGCCTGTAGTGGAAAGTGTTCAGTCCTTGGCCAGAATGTAGTGAGTTTTAAGTAAATGTGTTCTGGTCTGCTTGCTGAATGAGACCTTATACTACTTTATCCAGAACTGAAGCCCTGCAGAACTCTCTCTTGGGAGACATGGTTTGGGCAAGGGTTTCTGCTGGTCTTCTGGGGAAGGGGCCTGACACACTGGGACTGAGGCAAGCTTGACTGAGAAGGGCAGTCCCACCAGACTGCAGGGAGGTAGCACTTGGTGTAAGCAAGTTAGGCAGCCTACGTCATTGCTGCACTGCTTCCTGAAGATGGTTCTGTGTTTATGCTGAGGGGCAGGGGAGGGAAATGGGACCAAGTGGCTCCCTTTTCCCTGGAGAGGCATCCTTGTGAGCACTCCCTGTTACGGAAGCACTCTGAGAACAACGGTATTCTCCCCCTTGAGTGTCCCAGGTGTTTTTCAAATCACTGTTTCCAAAAGGTCTGCCTCTGGGTTTTTTGCCTGCCTTCCTTCCAGGAACAATGCAGTGCCCTCAGGGTTCTATCCCACCCAAACCCACTGACCTTCAAAACTCCAGGCTTTAAGCCCCCACTAATTGCAAGAACTCAGGAAAATCAGCCACTCTCATTTTCCCAGCCAATAGCTTTGGGGAAATGTTCTCTTTGCATATTCCCCTGTGTGCTCTACTCTCTCTCTCACCCTTCTCTGCAACCACAGATCCCTCCCCTCTGCAGCACCCAAGATTCATTTCTCCCCTAAACCATGTCTCCACACTTCCTCCTTTTCTCATTGTGGCTTCTACCTTGAGTTGTGGAAATTGTTCTGTCAGTCTTTAGGGTGATTTCTGTGGTATTTAGAATGATTTGATTGTTATCTAGATGTGTTTGAGGGGTGATACAAGCCCAGGGTCCACCTGCTCCACTGCGATCTTCCACCCAACTCCCTATTTTAATAATTTTAATAGAGTATATCCCAGAAGGGATATTTTTGTCAAGAAAAATCTCTATAATACAAAAACAAAAATTTGCTTTAATTCGCTAATTCAGCCTTCTGGGGTTTGTGATAACCAGGGCTTAGAAAAATTAGTCTTATCAAATACTGGACACTTATTCAGAAAAACGACTCTAGCATATTATGTGTTTTATATAGACCCCAATTTCCTACTGTTTTGTTTGGATAAAACTTTTTTGTTTGAAACCATTAATAACTGTTCAAGGTAGAAGAGTTTTCTTATTTATTTTCAATCTTGTAGTTTCTGCCGCCATAATAAATAATACATTAGGAAGAAGAACAGAATAAATAATCTGATATTTGTTGAGAACATATTAAGGTTATGACATTAGAATCATAAGAGGCATTATGCATTGTGAACTCAAGGGTTTTGCATTTGTTTGGGGAAATAAGACACATATATATGAAAAGTTGCCTAACAAACCACAATATAAGATATGTTATTGACAAATAAATAGAACCATGAAGTTTATGCTACAGGAAATCAAAGGAGAGAGTGATTCCTGTGGCTAGTCAGGAAATGCTTTACAGAACAGGTAGAATTTGGGCCTTAAAGATTAGATAGGATTTGAATTGGTGGCAAGGAATAAAAATACAGTAGCTATATGGAAAGTCACAGGTTATGATGCATGGGATCCCAAGCTAAATGAGGGAGACTTAAAGAAACTAGCTTACCTCCAGCAAAGAGTTTGAATGGTGGGAGAGTGGATGGGAACCTCTTGAAGTCAGAGACCTAGTCACCTTGATTTCAGTATTCTCTGCAAATCTTGCAAAATAGTGTTGCATATAGAAGATGATTGTGAGATTAAGTCAGCAAGTAAATTGGTGTCAGATTGGGTAGTCCTTCGATACAAGACTAAGAACTTTATTATATGGGTGATGGGGAACTACTGATGGTTTTTGTGCAGGTTTTTTGTGCAGGTTTTTGTGCATGATGTGAGGAAAATGTTGTTTTAGGAAGATGATGAAGTGATACTCCTATGGAAGCACACTTCCATCCTATGTCAGAGATTGATCTAATTTCTGGACCTTCTGAGAGAATTGGTAAGAGTCCTTCTCTTCATCAGAACTCAAATCCTCCAGGTACATCCTATATATAAGAGCTCTGATTCTGAGACAAGGGGCCTTTCATATCAAGAACTGTGTTGTTTAGAAACATCTATGGGTGACATTCTGTGCAATCACCTGCCAGTCAGAAACAGCCATTGAATCTTGCTTAAAGAAAAAAAAATACTTTATCACATAGTTCTTTGGGCCTAACCAGACCTCTGTGATCATGCATGAGGAACTTTAAGATACTACCATAGTACTTAGGCAAGGCCCTAATAAGTTAAATTCATGTTTTCTACCTCAAAAAATATACTCCTTCAGGGTACCAAATTGTCTTTATTTATTCCCATGCAGAGTAACAATAGGTAGGGCCAACTATGGAAGAGGCCATAATCTCAGTCAATTCTTTACCAGCTGTCTATATAGGAATTCAAGATATATAGGCCTATACTAACATTTTACCAACCTGATCTTCCAATGAGTTATACTTATGAATACACACTTGGAATGGTTAGTTGAGTGGCTCTATTCCAAAAGGCTATTTTCTATCATTCAGAATACATACAGGGGTTAGTACCATTCTGGGAGAGAATGTCTGGTCGGTTGACCAAGAATATTTGGGTAAAGGACAGGGGAGAGGGAGAAACTAACATTTGTTCAATTTATTTGGGGAGATAAGACACATAAATGAAAAATTGCTTAACAAAACATAATACAGGATATAATGTTGACCAAATGAGTAGAAACATAAAGTTCTATAGAAATTCAAAGAAGAGTGATTCCTGTAGGCTGGACTGGCCAGAAAATGTTTTACAGAGGAGGTAGAATTTAGGCCTTAAAGATTGGATAGAATTTGGATTGGTGGCAAGGAACGAAGAGGCAGAAGGTATATGTAAGTCACAAGTAGTGCATGAGACCCCAAGCTAAGTGATGAAGATAGTAACCTGGCTCCAACAAAGAGTTTGGCTGGTAAGGGACTGGATGTGAATTCCTTGATTTCAGAAACACTGTCACCTTTATTTTATTATTCTCTGAAGCCCTAGCAAAATAAGGTTGCATGTAGATAACTGATTGATTCTAAGGGTGCAACCAATGTTTGTCGAATGTCTGTTTTATGCAAAGTGATTTATAGGCATTGTCACATTTAAGAGTCATAAACATTCTATGAGTTGTAAATATTAAATAACCCCATTTTACAGATGAGGAAACTCACGTGTAGAGAAGCCCAAAGTCACATAGCTAATAAGTGACAGATTCTGGCTCCAAAGTCCTTAACTACTGTACCCAGTGTGTCTCCTTTGCTATTTACTTTTAATTTGATAGACTTTTTTAAGGTGTTAAAAAAATTATCTCAGTTCCTATGCCTGTTTCATCAGAAATAGAATGATGAAAAAACATGGATAAAGCTCTGGCGTGGGAATCACTTCCCAGCTTTGCCACTAGATTCAATGCATGAGTTTTGGAAAGTCCCTTCTCTTCTCTGGACCTCAATTTAAATTTCATGATCCCCAGGCTATCCTCAGCTCTAAGGTGTGATGTTCTGTGATCCTATGATCACAGAACTGATACTGAGGAGTTAGAAGTCAAACTTAATAACCGCAACCAGTTATCTTTTACCGAATGGCTCTTTTTCTTTTTTTGGAAGAAATATTATATCTAAGCAGCCACTGTAAATTCACATTATAAATATGCCTCCCTTATTCTGGAGCAAAATTTCTTTGATCAATATTCTCCTACGTACACCCAGTTGCTACCTCTTATCACAGCCACCTAGCATTTTGACCACCAGGCTATAAACAAACTATTCTCACACTCTTCATTTGCCTGTACTTGAGAGTAGAAATTCTAGGTCTCATCCCTGAAAGTATCAAACATAACACACCAGGCTAGGGAGGGGCTACCCTTTAGGTAGTTAGGCATTTTCCAAGTGACTTGTTTCTCATGTTTCTAGTTAAGAAGGAAGTGACCATACCCACGGCTCCTGAAAAACTTAACTCATGCAATAATATCATGGATGTTCATTTTACTGATTTACTTGCAGTATCCAACCTTCAGCTCTGAATTGGTACATTTCCCTGAAATATTGAAGGTCTCCAATCTATCAGTTCAATTCAGAAAGCGTTTCCTGAAGATACACTCAGACAAAGCACTGTGGAAGGATACAAAGATAAATAATAGGTGATCTCTGCCCCCATGGAATTTGCAATTGTAAGAAAGGATAGGAAAAGCACACAAATGTAACACAAGGCTTAATGAGCACATTGCCATAAAAGTGATGATAGCAATTGCATACCTAATGTAGGCTTAGCCCCATGCTAAGTACTGTGTACATGTGGTAAGTGTGTGATTGTTGGTGATGCTTAAACACTGAGTATATCAATAAAGGGAAAAACATATGGGCTATAGTGGTGAAAGTTTTGAGGAAGAGACAGGACTTAAGTTAGATGTTATTTGGATGGGTAGCATCTGGATAGATACTAGAAATAAGGAAACAACATTCTAGGTAAGAGGTATGACATGAATGTGACAAGATCACTGAGGAGAACATCCATTCCTAAGTTCAGGGTGGGCATTGTGGGTTATGGGAAGTAATCTTAGAGAGGTAAGATATGGACAGGTGGTAGAGGGCTTCGTAGACTTGAAACAATAAGAAATCGTTATTAACTTTTGGTCTTGAGTGATATTGATATAATGAAAGAAAAATGTTGTAAAAATTACTTAGTTCCTAGTACGCAGGATGAATTGAAATTTGGAGAGACTAAAACCAGAAAGAGCAATAGATAGTTGGGCATATGTCACAATGGCTTCATGAGTGGTAGTAACACTAGAAATGAAAAGGAAGGATCAAATCCAGGAGACATTTTAATTAATTGGAAATAGTCCCAGTGACTAGAGAGATCTGGGAGGCGTTTATATAGAGATGGCAGTTAAACCTATGAGAGGTGTAGGAGATCATCAAGGGAGAAAGTAAATCTAGGGAAAGGAGATAAATGTGAAATTTGGAATCATCTAAGCAATTTTGTGATGCGTACATAAGGACAAGGAAAT
This sequence comes from Ursus americanus, assembly GCF_024610735.1. Taxonomy (NCBI): domain Eukaryota; kingdom Metazoa; phylum Chordata; class Mammalia; order Carnivora; family Ursidae; genus Ursus; species Ursus americanus. The sequence goes on from NC_142164.1 coordinate 62,829,493, forward strand.
GAATGGAAAAAGAGAAATTGAGAGTGTAAAGGTCAGAGCCTTAGAGGATACTCATAATTTGGGTGAGAGCATCATAAAAATACTATGAAGGAGAGAGTATTGCCCTATTTTACAGATGAAAAAGCTGAGGCTGAAGAGATCAAGTGACTTAAATAAGGCCATGAAGCAGTTGCAGCTCAACTGAAGTTCTTCCGGATTCCACATTGTGTCCATTTCCCTACACTTCCCTGTCTCTGAAAACCAATGACTAGAAAGAAGTGTACACATACTGTTATGGTCACTTCTCATGGTATCCAGGGTTTATAGGAGATCTAGAATGAAACAGGAAGAGAATGAATGCTCAGCATACACTAATACTAAAATTACATCTTTCTTGGTCTAAGTAGACATCTGTTGAATAAATGATGAATCACTACGACACAGGCATCAAGAGCAGGTGGGAGTGGAGAAAGCAGTATAGGTGCAGATAGTAGGAGGCAAATTGACTTCCTAAATGCTTCCTTTGTCTTCTACTACGCATAGCATGATTTTTTGAAGTATCTGAATGTTTTCAATATAATCCTTACCACATGATGACTCTACCTTTGCTGCGTTAGCTTCATCTCCCCCAGGAGTGGTACCTTGAAGTTGATAATCCAGTTGTTCAGCTCAGGCTTCAGTGTCTGCAAGCCTGATCAAATAATTGCTGGGAGGAAGCATTCTGTGCCAAATAAGAGTGGATGCAGTGGCAAAAAGCTAAAGAAACCCATTTAGCAGAATATTAAGTCAATTTCTGAAAAGGTGCATTGCCAAACCATACCTACCAAATTCTGAGACAGCCAACCATCAGCAAGGAGCAGAAAGGCAAATAGCACATTGCACTTCCCAGAATTGCCTTTCACACTTTATCAATCATCTTCTTGGTAGAAATGTATAGATGAGATGAGATGTATGCTTAAGCACTTACTGCCTATTTTTCTCTTTGAGATGTTTGACAAACAAGAGTTATTTTCTATATATCCTTCACTGAAGAGCTGGGTCAACACAGCTGCTTTCTGTCCAGACTTAAAGGCAAGAACACCCTAAGCTTGGGATTCCAGATAAACAGAATGTTGTGCCTATCATGGAGCCATGATCTGGAATCTGTCTGCTTAACATAGTGGCATGAAAGTTTTCCAGCCTCTTGTGGCAAGGGTAGCCCATTCTTTTTTTTTTTTTAACATTTTTTTTATTATATTGTGTTAATCACCATACAGTACATCCCTAGGTTTTGATGTAAAGTTCCATGATTCATTACTTGCATATATAGGGTAGCCCATTCTGACTGGCATCTATACTCTGGGATCTAGACCTCATAATAATGGATGTACTCTGAATGACACAGTGATTTCATAAAGAAAATACTAACCATAAACTATAAGGGAACTGCTGCCAACTTTTAATTTATTTGTTTATTTTAAGTTTTTTATTGAAATTCCAGTTAGTAAACATACAGTGTAATATTAGTTTCAGGTGTACAATACAGTGATTCAACAGTTCTATACACCACTCTGTGCTCATAACAAGTGCACTCCTTTGTCCCCATCACCTATTTAACCCATTTTCCCACCCACCTGCATTCTGGTAGCCATCAGTTTCTTCTTTCTACTTAAGCACCTATTTCTTGGTTTGCCTCCCTCTCTTTTTTTTTTTCCCTTTGCTCATTTTTTTTCTTTCTTAAATTCCACATATGAGTGAAATCATATGGTATTTCTCTCTCTGACAAACTTATTTTACTTACCATAATACTCTCTAGTTCCATCCATGTCATTGCAAATGGCAAGATTTGATTCTTTTTTATGGTTGAGTAATATTCCATTACACACACACACACACACACACACACACACACACACACACACACACACACCACATCTTCTTTCTCTGTTCATCTATTGATGGACACTTAGGCTGTTTCAATAATTTAGCTATTATAGATTATGCTGCTATAAACATTGGGGTGCATGTATCCCTTTGAATTCCTATTTTTTTATATTCTTTGGGTAAATACCTAGGAGTACAATTGCTGGATTGTAGGGTATTTCTGTTTTTAACTTTTTAAGAAACCTGCATACTGTTTTCCAGAGTGGCTGTAGCCGTTTGCATTCCCACCAGCAGTGCAAGAGGGTTCCTCTTTCTCCACCTCCACACCTTTGCCAACGCTGTTTCCTTTGTTATTGATTTTAGCCATTCTGACAGGTGTGAAGTGATATCTCATTGTAGTTTTGATTTGCATTTGCCTGATGATCAGTGATATTGACCATCTTTTCATGTGTCTATTGGCCAACTGTATGTCTTCTTTGAAAAAAATATTTACTTATGCCTTCTGCCCATTTTTAACTGGATTCTTTGTTTCTGGGTGTTGTATTTTATAAGTTCTTTGTATATTTTGGATACTAATCCTTTATCAGATATGTCATTTTGCAAATATCTTCTCCCATTCCATATGTTGCCTTTTATTTTTGTTGACTGTTGCCTTCATTGTGCAGAAGCTTATTTTGATGAAGTCCCAATAGTTTTTTTTGTTTGTTTGTTTTCTTTTGTTTCCCTTGCCTCAGGAGACATATCCAGAAAGAAGTTGCTACGGCCAATGTCAAAGAGGTTACTGCCTGTATTCTCTTATAGGATTTTTACAGTTTCAGGTCTCACATTTAGGTCTTTAATCCATTTTGAATTTATTTTTATGTTTGGTGTAAAGAAAGTGGTCCAGTTTCGGGGCGCCTGTGTGGCTCAGTTGTTAAACGTCTGCCTTCAGCTCAGGGCATGATCCCAGGGTCCTGGGATCAAGCCCCACATTGGGCTCCCTGCTCTGCTGGGAACCTGCTTCTTCCTCTCCACTCCCCTTGCTTGTGTTCCCTCTCTCTCTGGCTGTCTCTCTCTCTCTGTCAAATAAATAAATAAAATCTTTTTTAAAAAAGTAAAAAAAAAAAGTGGTCCAATTTCCTTCTTTTGTATGTTGCTGTCCAGTTTTCCCAACATCATTTGTTGAAGACGGTCTTTTTTCCATTGGATATTCTCTCATGCTTTGTTGAAAATTAATTGACCATATAGTTGTGGGCTCATTTCTAGGTTTTTCTCTTCTGTTCCATTGATCTATGTGTCTATTTTTTGTGACAGTACCATACTGTTTGGATCACTACAGCTTTGTAATATAACTTGAAGTGCAGAATTGTGATGCCTCCAGCTTTGCTTTTCTTTTTAGATTTCTTTGGCTTTTCAGGGTCTTTTGTAGTTCCATATAAATTTTAGGATTGTTTGTTTTAGCTCTATGAAAAATGCTGTTGATATTTTGATAGGGATTGCATTAAACTCATAGATTGCTTTGGGTAGTATAGACATTTTAAGAATATTTGTTCTTCCAATCCATGAGCATGGGAAATCTTTCTATTTCTTTGTGTCATCTTCAATTTCTTTCATCAGTATTTTCTAGTTTTCAGAGTGCAGGTCTTTCACCTCTTTGGTTAGGTTTATTTGTAGGTATCTTAAGGGTTTGGGTGCAGTTGTAAATGAGATTGATTCCTTAATTTCTCTTTCTGCTGCTTCATTATTGGTGTATGGAAATGCAATATATTTCTCTATTTTGATTTTGTATCCTGTGACTTTACTAAATTTGTGTATCACTTCTAGCAGGGTTTTTTTTTTTTTTTTTTGGTAGAGTCTTTCAGGTTTTCTCTACAAAGTATTATATAATCTGTAAATAGTGAACATTTTACTTCTTCTTTGCTGATTTTGATGCCTTTTATTTCTTTTTGTTGTCTGATTGCTGTATCTTGGACTTCCAGTACTATGTTAAAGAACAGTGCTGAGAGTAGACATCCCTGTCTTGTTCCCTTCCATAGAAGTAAAGCTTTCAGTTTTTCCCCGTTCAGTATGATGTGAACTGAGTTTTTCATATATGGCCTTTATTATGTTGAGGTATGTTCCCTCTAAGCCTACTTTGTTGAGGCTTGTTTTCATGAATGGGTGTTGAACTTTGTCATGTGCATTTTATGCATCTATTCAAATAATCATATGATTCTTATCCTTTCATTTATTGTGGAGCATCCCATTGATTGATTTGAGGATATTGAACCACCCTTGCAACCCAAGAGTAAATCCAAATTGATCATTCTGAATTATTCTTTTAAAGTATTGTTGGGTTTGGTTTGCTAGTAATTTATTGACAATTTTTGCCTCCGTGTTCATCAGGGATATTGGTCTGTAATTCTCTTTTTCAGTGGAGTCTCCCTCTGGTTTTGGTATCAGAGTAATGCTGGGCTCATAGAATGAATTTGGAGATTTCTTCACATTTCTATTTTTTTTGAATAGCTTGAGAAGCTATACTTTAAACATTCTTTAAATGTTTGGTAGAATTCCCCTGGGAAACCATTTGGTCCTTGGTTTTTGTATGTTGGGAGATTTTTTTATTACTGAATTAATTTCTTTGCTAGTTATTTGTGTGTTCAAGTTTTCTATTTCTTCCTGTTTCAGTTTTGGTAGTTTATATGTTTCTAGGAATTTATCCATTTCTTCCAGATTGCCCAGTTTGTTGGCATAGTTTTTTTTCATAATATTCTCATAATTGTTTGGATTTCTGTGGTGTTGGTTGTTTCTTGTCCTCTCTCATTTGTGATTTATTTCACTTAGCATAATCTCCGCCACTCCTGTCCATGTTGCTGCAAATGTTGGGTAATCATTCTTTCTGATGGCTGAGTACTATTCCATTGTATATCTGGACCACATCTTCTTAATCCAGCCATCTGTTGAAGGGTATCTCGGCTCCTTCCACAATTTAGCTATTGTGGACAATGCTGCTATGAACATTGGGGTGCATATGGCCCTTCGCTTCACTACGTCTATATCTTTGGGGTAAATACCCGGTAGTGCAATGGCTGGATCATGGGGTAGCTCAATTGTTAACTATCTAAGGGAACTTCACACTGTTCCCCAAAGTGGCTGTACCAACTTGCATTCCCACCAACAATGTAGGAGGGATCCCCTTTCTCCACATCCTCTCAAACATTTGTTATTTCCTGCCTTGTCCATTTTTGCCATTCTAACTGGCATAAGGTGGTATCTCAAGGTGGTTTTGATTTGAATTTCCCTGATGGCTAATGATGTTGAACATTTTTTCATATGTCTGTTAGCCATTTGTATGTCTTCATTGGAAAAGTGTCTGTTCATATATTCTGCCCATTTTACGATTTGTTTATTTGTCTTGTGTATTGAGTTTGAGAAGTTCTTTGTAGATCTTGGATACCAGTCTTTTATATGTAGTGTCATTTGCAAATATCTTCTCCCATTCCGTGGGCTGCCTTAGCTTTTTTGACTGTTTTCTTGTCTGTGCAGAAGCTTTTTATCTTGATGAAGTCCCACAAGTTCATTTTTTCTTTTGTTTCTCTTGCCTTTGGAGATGTGTCATGAAAAAAGTTGCTGTGGCCGATGTCGTAGAGGTTGCTGCCTATGTTCTCCTCTAGGATTTTGATGGATTCCTGTCTCACATCGAGGTCTTTCATCCATCTGGACTTTATCTTTGTGCATGGTGTGAGAGAGTGGTCAAGTTTCATTCTTTTTGCATGTAGCTGTCCAATTTTCCCAGCACGATTTACTGAAGAGACTGTCTTTTTTCCACTGGATGTTTTTTCTTGCTTTGTCAAACAATACTTGCTCAAAGAGCCAAGGGTCCATTTCTGGAGTCTGTATTCTGTTCCATTGATCTATGTGTCTGTCTTTGTGCCAGTACCATGCTGTCTTTGTGATCACAGCTTTGTAGTACAGCTCGAAATCCGGCAACGTGATGCCCCCAGCTTTGTTTTTCCTTTTCAGCAATTCCTTGGCGATTCGGGGACTTTTCTGGTTCCACACAAATTTAAGAGCTGTTTGTTCCAGTTCTTTGAAAAATGTCATTGGTATTTTGATCGGGAGAGCATTGAAAGTGTAGATTACTCGGGGTACCATAGACATTTTAACTATGTTAATTCTTCCAATCCATGAGCATGGAATATTTTCCCATCTCTTTGTGTCTTCTTCAATGTCTTTCAAGAATGATTTGTACTTTCTAGAATATAGATCCTTTACCTCTCTGGTTAAATTAATTCTGAGATAACATATGATTTTTGGTGCTATTGTAAATGGAATGGATTCCCTAATTTCTCTTTCTTCAGTCTCATTGTTCGTGTATAGAAATGCAACTTATTTCTGAGCATTGATTTTGTATCCCACCACATTACTGAATTTCTCTATAAGTTCTAGTAGTTTGGGGGTGGAGTCTTTTGGGTTTTCCATATAGAGTATCATGTCATCTGCGAAGAGAGACAGCTTGACTTCTTCTTTACTGATTTGGTTACCTTTTATCCCTTTTTGTTGTCTGATTGCTGTTCCAAGGACTTCTAGTATTATGTCGAAAATAATGGTGAGAGTGGACATCCTTGTTGTGTTCCTGATCTTAAGGGAAAGGCTTCCAGGTTTTCCCCATTGAGAATGATATTCACTGTAGGCTTTTCATAGATGATTTTTATGAAATTGAGGAATGTGCCCTCTATCCCTACACTCTGAAGTGTTTAATCAGGAAAGGATGCTGTATTTTGTCAAATGCTTTTTCTGCGTCTATTGAGAGGATCATATGGTTCTTGACTTTCTTCTTGTTGATAGGATGTATCACACTGATAGATTTGCGAATGTTGAACCACCCTTGAATCCCAGGGATGAATCCCACTTGATCGTGATGGATAATCCTTTTAATGTATTGTTGGATCCTATTAGCTAGGATTTTGTTGAGAATTTTGGCATCCATATTCATCATGGGTATCGGTCTGTAATTCTCCTTTTTGATGGGGTCTTTGCCTGGTTTGGGGATCAAGGTAATACTGGCCTCATAGAATGAGTTTGTTCGTTTTCCTTCTGTTTCTATTTTTTGGAACACCTTCAGGAGAATAGGTATTATTTCTTCTTTGAATGTTTGGTAGAATTCCCTGGGGAATCTGTCAAGCCCTGGACTCTTGTTTTTTGGGAGGTTTTTGATCACTGCTTCAATCTTTTCATAATTAATTGGTCTGTTTAAAAAATCAATTTCTTCCTGTTTCAGTCTTGGTAGTTTATAGGTTTCCAGGAAGGCATCCATTTCTTCCAGGTTGTTTAATTCATTGGCATAAAGCTGTTGATAAAAGTTTCTAATGATCTATCCTATTTCATTGGTGCTGGTTGTGACCTCTCCCTTTTCATTCATAATTTTATTAACTTGGGTCCTTTCTCTATTCTTTTGAATAAGTCTGGTCAGTGACTTATCAATCTTATTTATTCTTTCAAGGAACCAGCTTCTAGTTCTGTTGATCTGCTCTACTGTGTTCCTGGTTTCTAATTCAATGATCTCTGCTCTAATCTTGATCAACTGCTTTATCGTGCATGGGTAGGCCTGTTCTTCTGTTCCAGCTCCAGCATCTTAAGGTGAGAATATAAAAACTGCATTTTAGATTTTTCTATCCCTTTGTGTGAGGCTTGGATGGCTATGTATTTTCCCCTTAGGACCGCCTTGGCAGTGTCCCATAGGTATTGGACCAATCTGCTTTCATTCTCCTTGGTTTGCATAAATTGCTTTAGTTCTTCTTTAACTCCCTATTTGCCCAATCAGTCTTAAGCAGGATGGTTCTTAGTTTCCAAGTGTTTGAGTTTCTTCCAAATTTTTCCTTGTGATTCAGTTCCAGTTTCAAAGCATTGTGGTCTGAGAATATGCAGGGAATAATCCCAGTCTTTTGGTATCGGTTGAGACCTGTTTTGTGACCCAGTATATGGTCTATTCTGGAGAAAGTTCCATGTGCATTCGAAAAGAATGAGTATTCTGTTGTTCTGGGGTGTAGTGTTCAATATATATCTATGAGGTCCATCTGGTCTAGTATGTCATTCAAAGCTCTTGTTTCTTTGATGATTTTCTGCTTAGGTGATCTGTCGATTGCTGAGAGTGGAGTGTTGAGGTCCCCTACTATTAACTTATTATTATCTATATGTCTCTTTATTCTGGTTAAGAGTTGGCTTGTGTATCTTGCTGCTCCCCTGTTGGGGGTGTAGGTATTTTTAATTGTCATATCCACTTTTTGGATACATCCTTTAAGAATAATATAGTGTCCTTCTGTATCTCTAACTACAGTCTTTAGTTTAAAATCCAGTCTGTCTGATATGAGAATTGCTACCCCAGCTTTCTTTTGAGGTCCATTGGCATGAAAAATGGTTTTCCATCCCTTCACATTCAGTCTGGATGTATCTTTAGGTTCAAGATGAGTCTCTTGTAGACAGCAAATGGATGAGTCATCTCTTTTTTCCAATCTGCAACACTGTGGCATTTTTTGGGAGCATTTAGGCCATTCACATTGAGAGTGATTATTGAGAGATATGATTTTAATGATGTCATGTTGCCTGTGAACTCTTTGTTTCTATAGATTTAAATTTCTGTTCTGTATCACTCTTCAGGCCTTTTCACTTTTATAGAACCCCCCTTAATATCTCCTGTAGGGCTGGTTTCGTGGTTCCGAAATTGTTCAGTGTCTGGTGATCTTGGGAGGTCCTTACCTCTGCATCAATTCTGAATGACAGCCTTGCTAAATAAAGGATCCTTGGCTGCATGTTTTTCTCAGATAGAGCTTAAAAATGCCCTGCCAACCCTTTCTCTCATTCCAGGTCTGTGTAGACAGGTCTGACGTAATTCTGATATTTTTGCCTCTGTACGTGAGAAATTTTTTCACCCTGGCTGCTTTCAGTACTGTATCCTAGGATCTAATATTTGCAAACTGCACTATGACGTGATGTGGCGTAGGTTTGTCATGGTTGAAATTGGGAGGGGTCCTCTCTGCCTCTTGGACACGAATGCTTGTTTCCTTTGCTAGATTAGGGAAGTTTTCAGCTGCAGTTTGTTCAAATATCTCTTCTAGACCTCTCTCTTTCTCCACCCCCTCGGGCATGCTGATGATTCTGACATTGGAATGTTTCATTGAGTCAGTAATCTCCCGTAATCTACATTCTTGAGTTTGGATTTTTTTGAGCCACGTTTCTTTTTATTTATTTATTTATTTATTTATTTATTTATTTATTTATTTATTTATTCGACAGAGATAGAGACAGCCAGCGAGAGAGGGAACACAAGCGGGGGGAGTGAGAGAGGAAGAAGCAGGCTCCTACTGGAGGAGCCTGATGTGGGGCTCGATCCCATAGAGCCGGGATCACGCCCTGAGCTGAAGGCAGACACTTAACCGCTGTGCCACCCAGGCTCCCCTTGAGCCACGTTTCTGCTTTAATTTTCTCTTATACCATCCCATCCTCCAATTCACTAATTTGTTCTTCTGCCTCATTTACCCTGGCTGTCAGAGCATCTCGTTTTGACTGCATTTGATTCATAGCATTTTTAATTTCTGCCAGATTCACTCTCATTTCCTCCCTTAGAGATTCTATATTCTCGTTAATATTTTCATTAATATTTTTTTCAGGTCTACACATCATCTTGACCATTTTTACTCTGAACTCCATTTCTGATAATTTGGTTATATCCATATCCATCAGTTCTGTGGCAGAGGCCGCAGACTCATTGTCTTTTCTTTGCTGGGGCGGGATTTCTCCTTCTCGTCATTCTGATGAGGAGAGGTTGCGGGGTTGTCCAGAGCCCAAATTATTGACCAGGACCCAGGCAGTGTGCACTTCTTTTATAGGGACCTTAGGGATGTGGGCTTCTTGATTTTTCAGCCTGCCTTCTGGGGGAGGGGCCTGCTTTGCTGATATTCAGGCAACCCTGTTTGTGTAGAGTCTACGTGTCCCCTGCGAGGGGGGATGTTGATTGGCACAATGTGAGCTGGTATTCCTGGGCTTTTTGTTCTCTGTGATTTTCTGTGGCTCTTCTGAGAGTCAGAGCAGCAGTGGCCTAATCCTAGCCTCTGTCTCAGAGCAGAGAGATCGCAGTCCACTCTCCACTGAGCTCTCTTGGCCACTTTAACTCTGTTTCCGTCGGTGCTGCTAAAAACCCTGCAGCGTCCCGGGTTGTGCGCCCCACAGCCACTCTCCCAGCCCTCACTTCCCGGGCTGGCACGTCTCTGTCCTTTGTGCTTCTAACGCCTCCAGCCACCCCCCCAGTTCCCACACGCTCCCGAGCTCCCTGTTTCAGAGAGTTTTGCGTGCACTCCAGAGCGCCAGTTTTCAGTCTGGTTGCACGCGCTCCCAAGCTCCCAGTTTCAGTCTAGTTCCAGTGAGCGCTCCAGAGCTCCGGATTTCAGTCTGGTCACATGCGCGTTTCTGGGCTCACGGTCTCAGTCTGCTCTCTCGTAGGTGCTGGTCCGCGAGTCTGGCCCGCTCCCCAGTGCAGGTGGCTACTGCTTCCTGGCGCCGAGCAGGGCGGCTCTCTCCCCCTTCCATTTATCTTCTGATATCTGTGCGTGGATTCACGGCTCCCCACTTCATACCTCAATACTCAGTGCTGGAGATGTTCATTTGTAGAGATCCAGATGTATCTTCCTGCGTCTCAGGCTGATTCCGTGGGTTTTCAGGATGGTCTGGTACATATCCAGCTTGACTCAGGGTTCCAGCTGAAAAAGGAGACCCCTACTCCTCCACCATCTTAACTCCTCCTTCTAAATAAATAAATCTTTTTTAAGAGTATTTCTCTCCAGCTTTCTTTTGACATCCATTTGTGACATAAATTTTTCTCCATCTCCTCACTTTCAGTCTGCAGGTGTCTTTAGGTTTAAAGCCAGCAAATAGATGAGTCTTGTTTTTTATCCATCTGACACCCTATGTCTTTTGATTGGAGTGTTTAGTGCATTTACATTCAGAGTAATTATTGACAGATATGTATTTCATGCCAGTTTATTACTTGTTTTATCATTGTGTCTAGAGATTTTCTCTGATCCTTGTCTTTTTTTAAGATTTATTTATTTACTTTGGAGAGAACATGGAGGGGAGGGACAGAGGGAGAATCTTAAGCAGACTCTGCACTGAGCATGGCGCCCAATGCAGGGCTCTATCTCACAACCCTGAGATCATGACCTGAGCCAAAACCAAGAGTCAGATGCTCAACTGACTGCGCCACCCAGGCGCCCCTCCTTTCTTGTCTTTGTTGCTTTTGGTTTTTTCCTTTCCACTTAAAGAGTCCCCCTTAATATTTCTTTCAGGGCTGGTTCTGTGGTCATGAAGTCCTTTAGTGTTTGTTTGTCTGGGAAACTCCATCTCTCCTTCTATTCTGAATGATAGCCTTCCTGGATAGAGTATTCTTGGCTGCCAATTTCTCCCATTCAGCACTTTTAATATATCATGCCACTTTCTTGTCACTTGCCAAGTTTCTGTTGAGACGTCCCAGCTAGCCTTATGGGTTTTCCCTTGTAAGTTAAGGACTTCTTTTGTCTTGTTGCTTTTAAGATTTTTTTCTTTATCACTAGATTTTGCAATTTTAATTATGAAAGTTCTTAGTGTTAGCCTGCTTTTGTCAATTTTGTTGGGAATTTTCTGTGCCTTGTGGATCTGGGTATCTGTTTCCTTCCCCAGGTTAGAGACATTTTCAGCTATTATTTCTTCAAATAAATTTTCTGCCCCCTTTTCTCTCTTCTTCTTCTGGGACTCCTATAAAATGAATGTTATTATGTTTGATGAAATCACTGAGTCACCTAAGTCTATTCTTGTGTTGCATAATTCTTCTTTCTCTCTTTTGTTCACCTTCATTATTTTTCATTCTTTTGTCTTCTAGGTCACTGATTCATTCCTCTTCTTCTCACAGCCTGCTGTTCATTGCATCAAGCCTGTTTCCAATCTTATTTATTGCATTCTTCCTTTCTGATTGATTGTTTTTTAACACTTTTATCTCTGTGGTAAGGAATTCCCTTATGTCTTCCATTCTTTTCTCAAGCCTGAGTATTCATATGATTGTTGCTTCAAATTTTCCATCAGGCATGTTACTTATATCTGTTTTGCTTCCATCTCTGGCCATGGCCTTATCTTGTTCTTTCATTTAGAATAAATTCCTCCATCTTCATGTTTTGTCTAAGTCTCTACCTTCATCTCTGTGTTAGAAAAGCCAGTTATATCTCCTGCTCCTGAATGTAATGGCCTTATGACAAAGGGGTCATATAGTACCCAGGGCGTTGCCCTTCAGGGAATGTCTCTGACATGTGCTTCATCTACTCTGCTGTTGTGTTTAGGCTTCTCTATCCTTCAGGCCAGTCATCTGCAGAGGCTCTCCTTACTTCCAGTGGGCAGTGTTTGGTTCCTGTCCTGAATGAGGTGAGTTTTAACTAGGTGTGCTCTGGTCTTCTTGTGAAATGAGATCAAACACCACCTCCACCAGAACTGAGGCCCTGCAGAACTTTCTGGTGGGGAGACATGGTCTGGACAGGGGTTTGTGCTGGTCTTCTTGGGGAGGGGCTCACCGCACTGGGACTGAGGCAAGTGTGACTGAGAATGGCAGTCCTTCCAGTGTACAGGCATATGGGGCTTGGTGTAAGCAAGTTAGACAGCCAGTGTTGGCACTTCTATGTTTCCTGCAGGTGGCTCTGTATTTATGCTGATGGGTAGGGGAGGAAAATGGTGCGGGCCAGCTCTTTTGTCCTGGAGAGGCATCTCTGTGGATGCTGGCTCCCAGGGAGGTGCTTTGAGAAGAGCGAATAATCTCCCCTCTATGTGCCCCAGATGTTCTTCAGATCATTGTTTCCATACCCTCTGCTCCTGCACTGTTCGCCTGCCTTCTCTCCAGGAGCAGCAAAGTGCCCTCCAGGCTCTGTTCTGGCCAAGCTTGTTGAGGCTTTACACTCTGCTGTTTGCAAGAACTCATGAAATTCAGCCCCTCCCGTTTTCCAAGCCAATGGCTTTGGGGAAACATTCTTATGCATTCCCATGCATGCCTCTCTCTCTCTTGCCCTTCTCCATGACCATGGCTCCCTCCCTTCTGCAGCACCTGTGATCTGTTTCTCCACCAAACCATGTCTCCCCACTTCCTACCTTTTTCGATGTGACCTCTTCTCTTCCTTTAGTTGTGGACTTTGTTCTGTCAGTCTTCAGTTATACTTCTGGGGTATTTAGAATTATTTGATAGTTATCTCATTGTGTTCATGGAACAAGACATGCCTAGGGTCCCCCTATTCCACCGCCACTTTCCTTTCCCCCGTCAACTTTTTTTTTAAATCTCAAACTGCCAAGTATATTATTATGCAAAGAGTATAAAGAAAGTGATTATCTGTACATTAAGCAAGCTGATTCATTTACTCCTCCAAAATGCTCAGATTGGAAACAAAAACATTTATACCATAAATGATGTTGCTTGTTAATTCCAAAGCCTCTTACTTTCTATATGCCTCATTCCTTTTTGAAACACAGCAACACCAAAGTACTTTAATAGCTATTTCAATTACATCCAATCGAAAAACATGAGATAGGGTAATTTTGTGAGTAGCAAGACCCAAAGCATCCCATTAAAGCCAGATGATGTTGAGTTACCATCACAGCTATTTAAGTCTAATACCTGCCAGTATTATAGATCAGATAATGCTTATAAATAAAATAATCTTATTTTATAGTACATCAACCTGGCTACTCTTGGAATGTGCATATCTCAACTGGTTATAAATGCTTTGGTATAGCACCCAAGTCTTTAGAGATCTGAAGATATCTGCTGTCTACAGCAATTGAACAAAAAAGAAATATACCAGTGAATGAATACCCACCCATACAAGAGAAAGTGTCATTTGATCACCTGCACTTTTCAACCTTACAGATTATCCAGAAGTTTCATCATCTCTCACCGTGGAAACAGAAACATAGCAGTTTACACATTTCCTGCATCTCTCAGACAGGTCAGTATTCTGAGGGCGGCACCTAGAGTGTTACCTGGGCTGCTAAGAGGCAATCTTGGAAGCAGACTCGAGAAGTAAGTTATTGCTCTGGTGAACAAAATGTTAAATTCTTCACCCTCATATTACTCGCATAAGTAGAAATTCTATATATTTTTTGTAAAGCTTGACTAATAGCCCTTATAATGTGCTTCCCTTTCTGTAGCCCTTACATAGAATTCATGTACATAATACTCTATCTCCTAAAAATTTTTAAATTAAAAATACCCATTTATTTACAACTTAAAATTAACAAATGCTAACATGCTTTTAAATTTTGCTTCAAATTTTTGTGGGTAAAAAAGAAATTATTGCCCTAATTTTTATACAAAAAGCAGATTCTAAACATTTCCTTCAAAATGAAAAGACAAACTTGTAGAAACATTTGCAAAATATATAATACACAAAATTTAATATCCTTAATTTACAAAGATCTTGCAAATCAGGAAGGAAAAAATACAACCATTAGAAAATGGGCAATCAACAAATGAAAGTTAAAATGAAGAATAAACATGAAAATTGTTCAACTTCATTAGAAAGAAATCAAATTCAAATAACACAAAATATCAATTTTTGTCTACTAAAGCAACCAATTTTTATAAATTATAGTACTTAGTATTGATAAGGACATGTTGAAACAGGTATTGTGTATATTTTTCTTTTCCAGAGTGCCTTTATATCTTTTTCTAGTACTTCTGCATGTGTTAGGACTTTCATTATGATAAGGGATAGGAGTGATATGAGAAACTGTCTGAAGTTGTGCTTAATAGAGGAAGTTTAAATTCATACATCATTTTTATGGCAATTTAATAACATATATAAAAACCATAAAATGTTCATATAATTTTATTTGATAACCAAATTTTAGGAAAGTATTTTAATGACATAATCAGAGTTCTGTACAACTATTCATTATCAATTTATCATAAATAATATCAGAAAAGTAGAAACAAAACTAAATATCTAACAATAGAGGAATGGTGAAATAAATTGCTCCATTATTATGATGAAATAGTCTGCACCATTGAAGTAACTATTTCGAAGAATAATTAATAGAGTTATGTCAAAAAGCTGTATGAATGCAGTTTAATTTTAAAAGTACAATTTATCAGCTTTATTGTGATATAATTCATAGTACCATATAATTTGACCACTTAAAATGTACAATTCCATGATTTTTAGGAAATTCACAGAGTCGCACAACCATCATCACAATTAATTTAGAATATTTAGGAACTGGGACACCTGGGTGGCTCAGTTGTTAAGCGTCTGCCTTCGGCTCAGGGTGTGATCCCGGCATTCTGAGATCAAGCCCCACATCAGGTTCCTCCACTGGGAGCCTGCCTCTTCCTCTCCCACTCCCCCTGCTTGTGTTCCCTCTCTCACTGGCTGTCTCTCTCTGTCAAATAAATAAAATAAAATCTTTCAAAAAATAAAAAAAAAATTTAAAAAAGAATATTTAGGAACTCCATACTCTTAAGGGGTCACTCCTCATTCCTTCATTCCCACTTCTTGGTAACCA
Source organism: Ursus americanus (assembly GCF_024610735.1). NCBI lineage: Eukaryota > Metazoa > Chordata > Mammalia > Carnivora > Ursidae > Ursus > Ursus americanus. The sequence goes on from NC_142164.1 coordinate 62,844,856, forward strand.
CTCATCTACCTTTCTGTCTCTATAAATTTGCCTATTCTGGACATTCTACATAATTCATGATCCCATGGAATTATGTGTGTGGCCTTTGATGAGAAAATATTTGCAAATCAAGTATCTGATAAGAGACTCGTATGCAGAATATATAAAGAACTTTTATAATTCTGTAATAAAAAGAAAAGCCAATTTTTAAAAAAATGACAAAGGATTGAATAGATATTTCTCCATGTGTAAATGATCAATAAGCACATGAAAAGATGCTTAACATTATTAGCCATTCGAAGAATGCAAATCAAAATCACAAGATACTACTTAATATCCACTAGGATCCAAAAGACAGATAATAACAAGTGCTGACAATGATATGGAAAAATCAGAAACCTCATACATTGCTGATTGGAGTGTAAAATGGTTCAATCACTTTGGAAAACAGTTTGACAGTCTTTCAAAATGTTAAACATAGAAATACCATATGACCCAGAAATTCCGGTCCTTCTATATAATGAAAACAAATGAAAGCATCTGTCCACACAAAAACTTCTACATGAATGTTCACAGCAGCATTATTCATAATGGTCAAAATGTGGAAACAACCCTAACATGTATCTGCTGATAAATAGATAAATAAAATGTGGCACATCCATACAATGGAATACTGTTTGGCAACCAAAATAATACATGTTACAACATGGATGAACCTTGAAAATATTATAAAACTACATTTTAAATTTTAATTTAAAACTTTTAAGTATTAAAATATATGTAGAAAAACTTTACATAAAAAACCAGGGATGTACTGTATGGTGACTAACATAATATAATAAAAAAATATTATTATAAAAAAAAGAAAAAGAAAAACACTGAAAGGAAATATAACAAAAATATAAGTAAAAATTAAATTTTTACATGGTTACTCCCTTTTCTATCTAGCTTTGACTGGAGAGAGACTTCAACTTCTCTCTTGCCAATATATTTTTTGAAGTATAATTAAAGTACAGTGTTATATTACAATATGGTTCAATTGTATACATTACTTCATGCTCATCAAGATAAGCTGTATTCTTGTACTCTTTATGTATTTCACCTCTCCCCCACAACCTTTCCTCTGGCAACCTCTTGTTTGTTCTGTTTATAGGGTCTGGGTTTTTTTGTTCATCTTTTTCTTTAGTCATTTGTTTTGTTTCTTAAATTCCATATATGGGTGAAATTGTATGGTATTTGTCTTTCTCTGACTGACAGCATCAGTCATTTAGCATCATACCTTCTAGGCCTATCCATGTTGTTGCAAGTGGCATTTCTTGCCAATATTTATATTGCCCTAACTCCATTGCCTCAGCCAGAAAAAAAAATCCATATTCAATCCATCTGCCTTCTCCATTCTTATACTCAGGCTGCTGACAACTACTACAAAAATTACACAACTGATTATAAATACTGATTGCAACTTTTTACAAAAAACACAACTGAGATTATACATTTGTGATGTCCAGCCTCAACTGGCTTGAAAAATTTTCACTACTAACCTACTTACCAGTAGTTCTTTCCTCTATTAAGCACAACTTCATACAGTTTCTCATATCACTCCTATCCCTTATCATAATGAAAGTCCTAACACATGCAGAAGTGCTAGAAAAAGATATAAAGGCACTCTGGAAAAGAAAAAACTGTCCTGATTTGCAGATGACGTGATTGTCTACATAGATAATTCAAAGAATCTACAAAAACTCTTAGAACTAATAAGTGAGTTTAGCTAGTTCACAACACATAAGATCAACACACATAAACCTCTATTGTGTTTCTATACACTAGCAATGCACAATTGGGAAACCAAAATTTAAAAACACAACAACCTACAATAACTCCAGCAATTAAATAGCTAGATATTAATCTAACAAATCATATATAAGATCTGTATGTTGAAACCTACAAAACACTGATGAAAAAGACCAAAGAAGTCCTAAATAAAGAAAAAAATATAATATGTTCATGAGTCAGAAGACTCAATATAATTAAGATTTCAGTGTTCCCAAATTGGTAGAAGGGTTTAATGCAATCCCAATTAAAATTGTAGCAGGATTTTTGTAGATATAGACAAGTTAATTCTAAAATTTGTATGGAAAAGTAAGGGAACTACAATAGACGAAAAAAAAAATCTGAAAAAGAAAATCAAAGTCAGAAGACAAATTCTGTCCAATTTTAAGACATACTATAATTCCACAGTAGTCAAGACAGTGTGGTATTGGCAAAAGGATAGACCCATAAACCAAGGGAACAGAATAAAAAGTAAAATACAGAAATAGACCCACATAAAGATGATCTGTTGGTTTTTACACAAAGATGTAATGATAATTCACTGGAAAAAAATACAGTCTTTTCAACAAATGGTGCTAGAACAACTCCACATCACTACAACAGGTACACTTCATAACATATAAAAAATTAATTCAAAATGGATCATATACCTAAATGTAAAATGTAAGACTAAAACTCTTAGAATGTAGGAGAAAACCTTTGTCACTTTGACTTAAGCAAACTTCTTAGATATGACATCAAAAGTAAAATACATAAAAGGAAAAATTTACAAATTAGACTTGAACAAAATTTAAAATGTTTTCTCAGAAGAGCCCTGTTAAGAAAATAAAAAGACAAGCCATTGACAGGGAGAAAATATTTGCAAAACACGTATCTGATAAAGGACTTGTATCCAGACTATGTAAAGTGCTCTAAAAGCTCAAAAATAAGAGAGCAAACACCACAATAAAAAATGGACAAAAGGTTTGGATTGATACTTCACCAAAAAAAGTGGAAATAAGCCCAAGAAAAGATGCTCGACATCACTAGCCATTAGGAAAATGCAAATTAAAACTGCAAGGAGAATCCTTTACACTCATACTGGAATGGGTAAATTTTTTAAAAATAGTGATAATTCCAAGTGTTGACAAGGATGCAGAATAGTTGGAATTCTCCTACATTTCTGGTGGGAATTCACAATAGCACAGGTACTCTGGAAAACAGTTTGACAGTTTGTTATAAAGTTTCTTATAAAGTTAAATATACATTTACCATATGACCCAGTAATCCCATTCTTGAATATTTCCCCTAGAATAATGAAAATCAGTGTTCATACAAAATTAGTATATGAAAATAACAGCTGTATTCTGAGATGGTGGTCACAAGATTCTATGCATGTATAAAAGCTCATAGTACACCAAACAAAAGTTAATTTTACTTTATTTAAATTTAAAAATTAAACAATAAAGCCAAAATTTTTTAAAATTCTGTCATGCTTCTCTCAAACTGCCTATAATTTCTTTTCCTCCCCCCCCCCACCAGAGAGGTCTCCTTGGAATATCTTCCCAAACTTTGCTAGGTTTTTTTTCCTGACCATCACATTAATCTACTAATTCCTTAGGAAATCTATCCATTCCTTGGCTTAAGTGTGTGTGTATATATAATATATAATTATGTGTGTGTGTATATATATATATACACAATATACATATTATATATACATATACATATATATCCACACTCATTCACACACACACACACACACACACACACACACACACACACACACTGACAACTTACTGAATATGCTTCTCCAACCCAGGACTCATTCCTGAACTCCAGACCTGAATAACCAAGTGCCTTTCAACTTCACCCATCCAAAAACCGATTTCCTGTTTTGTTCCCACCCCTTCATCTCCCACCCACATCCAATTAATCACCAAGGTGTGTTGACTGTGTTTCCTAAATATCTCTGGAAGCTGTGCACTTTTTTCTATACTGATGACAATGAACCCAGATCATGTGTCCCCTGTACTGTTATAGTAGCCTCTTAATTGGTTTCACTGTCTCCAATCGCACCCCTCGTCCAATCCATTCTCCATATCGCAACTAGAATGATGTTAAAAACTCAAATCCGTGTAATGACTTTCATTGGTCTCAGCATAGTATGAACTCCTTAACACAGTTTACAAGCCCTTTCATGATCTGGCCCCTGCTCATGTCTCCAGGTTCATCTCCCATAATTCTCAACTCCAAAGCGTCCTCTCCACTAGTTTTATCCCTACACCCTATGCTTGAACCACACTCTACTGCTTTCAATCCCTCATGATTGGGATGCTTTCTCAGCAGCATCCCATCTCCTCCATTTCAGTCTCCTTCATCTGGCTATATAATACTTGTTTTCCAGATTTCAGCTTCCACATCATTTACTCAGGGTATATAACTGACTGACCTACATAGCTGAGCTATATGTCCCTTCTGGATGCTACCATAATAATATTATGAGAGAACACTTTTATTCTGTGTTATAATAATTTATTTACTTGTCTGTCTCCCACACTAGATTGTAAGCTCCTTGAGGGCAGGGACTATGTCTTGTTCACATTTTAGATGTGAAGACAGTGCCTGGCACATGGTAAGTATTCAATAAATATTTGTTGAATGAATGATGAGAAGGAAGGAGAATAAAAAACAGTCTCTGAGATTATAGGTCATTATTTTTCTTTATTCCTTTCTATATTTTTCAATTATTCTATGATAAATATGAGTTACTTTTATAATAAACACACTAGAACTAATTTTAAAGGTATATTAAACATAACAGAAAGAAAAAAAAACTATGAAGAAAATTAAAATCATCTATAATTCCACCACATAAAGATAACTCATGTTAACATTTGTTGTAGCCCTTCCAATATTTTCTCTGAATATATTTTTTAAACATTGAGATCTTATTGTGTTCAGTTTTGAATTCTGGATTTTTCATGAACGCCAATAGTAATTTCCTATGATAGTAAGGTACTGTTGTTTATTTAATCAATTTCCTACTTTCCAACATTAAGAATTTATCCAGTTTTTCACTATTATAAGTAAGGCCATCAATAATGTCATTGGACATTTTCCCTAAATGTCATTTATAATCATTTTCTTAGGATAGAATCCTAGAAGCAAAATTACTGGTATGAACTTAATTTCAAAGACTCTTAAAATATATGGCTGAATTGTTTTCCAAAAAGCTTTTACTAATAACAGCTACTTCAGTGCCTACTATATGCCAGATATTGTTTCAGGTAGATTTTATTGTGCTTATTTTACAGATGAAGAAACTAAGGCCCATTGATGTTATTTGTCCAAAGTCACAGAAAAAACAAGTAGCAAAGCTAGAATTCAAATGCAGAACTACCCACTTTCAAAGCTCATGTTATTTTCTTGTGAATTTCAAAAATAAATATTTCGTGCTGTCAAACAATTACATATTTACTTGAGAAAATGTGGAAAATACAAGTAGAATGTAAAGAAAATAAAAATAAATTACCTGTGAACCTAGCACTTTGAACAATTTAGTATATTTCCTCAGTTTTTTGTTCCAGATACAATTTCTGGGTTAGAAATAATTATAATATTGTATATATAATTTTTCATCCTGCTCTTTTCACTTAGCATTTTTCAGTGCTGACCCGTACGCTTCATAAACATAATTTTAATGGTTGCATATTATTGTCAAAGGATGTTACCGTGTAGATATTTACAGTTGTTCAGCTTACCTGTGAATTTCTTTTTTTCATTCCCAGGACCCTCCATCTCCCATGAGGCTTGCCGAGTTCAATGTTGGGAACCATTTTAATCTTCGAAATAAGTCACCATGGTGGTTTGAAAGCTTCACAATTTAAAAGCATTTCATCAAAAACTTGCTGTGTTGAGAGATGTTGCAGGACTTTACAAGCTACTTAATTTACTAACTGAACTCATCAATCTGGTAGCAATTAATTCAAGCCAGTCTTCCTCTCTTCACTTTACTTCCACAATCTGTAAAAACCTAAATGTAACATATATACCTTTCCAGAGGCTCTTTTATTCCTCTTCTCAGGTAAAGAGGAATTCAAAAGACTTCCCTGGAGTCTCTAACTCCCCTGGAAAGACTGTTAATTATATTTATAGGGTCTTTGTGGTATTAAGGAGAATCAGACTGTTTGCTGCTTGTGTGCCTGTGCATTTATAAGCATGCATATGTGCAGCATATTTACACAAAATTCTACTGTGGTGTTGTGAAAATCAAGGTTAAAAAAATCCAAGGTTTTTATTCAGTTCTGCTTTTTTCCCTAAATAGCGATTTAAATATTTGCTGGGCTGTGAACACCATCCCTATATCAGGTATCTAAAAGTCAGGAGGCATAATCAACACACCATAATCAAGGCCCTCAAATTGGAAATTGAACAATGCAAAGCCTGTTCTCTGTCATAAATGTGTGATGTTCCTGAAAGCACTACAGCTAATAGAGAAGATCAGATCAGATTTCCACTGTATTAAACATAAGTATTGATGTTTTAAAGACTTTTAATGTCAGGCTGTAGTAAAATTCTCCACTTTTATTATTTTCTCTGCTACCTAGCTTTATTTTTGCCTGTATGAATTGTTCTTATGATGAAAGAAAAACTATAACCCTAAGTTATGGACCATAGGTTTTGTTAAGGAGCTTAAGAATAATTTTCAGGTTTAATTACAATACTGTTCATAGGGTAAAGTTTCAAAGTTGAAATTAGCCTAAGGATTAGCACTCAAGATCTGTGTTTTCACAGCAGGGGTTAGTGTACAGATAATGATAACCTAATAGTAATATGCCAATACTTTCTTTCTCTTTTTTTTTTTAGCTTCAGTGGTAGTTCAGCCATTAAGATAATTTACATTCATTTCCCCGTTAATTTATAATCAGCCTTTCTTTTTTGTCCTAGTGCCTGAATCAATGAGTATGAACACTAATGCTGAGTCTTTATAATAATAATACCTAAGAGCATTGATGGTTTTCATTTCTCAGCCAGTGTTCTAGTGCCCAGCTGCTAGCAATAGAAGTCCCAACTCTTACAGAAATTAGTGAGAGTTAGCGGCATCTTACATATATCAAGGAGTTGACCTCCTAGAAGGACATTAGGTTTCCTGAGTAATCCCCCCAAAACCTTTTTGAGTAAAAGAAAATTTGCCTACCACAAACTATTTGGTGTTCAGGTTCCAGTGGAGCTGAGAAAATGAGCAATTCAGCTACTTAAACAAAAAACTTGTTCGTTTGGATCCTCTAGGTGATTTTGGGCCAAGGAAGACATAGCATAAATTAAATGGATTGTGCCAACATTTCATTTGAGAGAATACTAGACATGACAGAATCTGTTAGGGCCAGGGACTGTTTGTCAAACTCAGATGCTAAGAAGCAACGTAGAAGACTGTACACACCAGGTTTCACAAATGAAATCGTGTATGTTCAGGTGGGAAGATTTTTCCTCTTCCACTCTCTCTCCAAAACCCTCTCTTGTTTAGGTTTTTCTTGAAAGCTTATTTAGCCATTCACATGGTCTTATAATGGACAAACCTTGCCTTTTACTCATATAGTAATACACCTTTCCCTAAAGTTAGGGCCATTACTCAACTCCACAGCCCGTGGGCCTCAAAGAAATCTTTCCCTTTCCCATCTATCATTTTCTGCCAAGGGTTTAGGCAGGGTAGCTTCTAACTATGATTCAAAGTAAGGAAGGAATCAATAACTTCTTTGATGCATAGAGTGTATCAGCACTTGTCACTGATATACATCAGGTTATAAAAGACAGTGTCAAGAAACTACAGGAAAGCACTGGAAGGGTAAAGATCAAGAGAGCTATAATGCAGAGCTGATTGTTTAATGTCTTACAGACTTACACCATCTTCAAAGGGCCAAATAAATCAGTTTTAAGTGGGAGCTTGGAGAAATACACCCTATTCCTATCTCAGCCCCTTTATTCCACTAGTTTATAGACTCTGATAATACCCCTATCCATGCATAATTCATTATTTAATACGGTACATAGGCATCCCCTGCAATTGATTGACTATTGATTGACAGAGAGGTTCATGTAATAATTAGTGTATCCTGATCTGGCTCCGTTGCCTGTTTTCCTTGGTGCCCTATCAAATAACCTCTGTGGGATCTCATTCCCTAATTTTTGGTACCCATATTCCCCTTTTTGCAAAATGAAGACACTCATTGTTAGGATCCTACAACTGAAAGGTGCTATGTAACTCCCTAGTGCTCTTATAAGTCTTTCATTGAAGGACTGGAATGAAAACTTGAACCATAACAGTATTTCTAAGCAAACCAGTGTGCTCCATTCTTTCTTCCATGCTCTCGTTGTTGACTTCTTCTTGCAGAGTTTAGATTACTTTGTTTAAGTTCTTCAATTTATTCCAACAATGTCCTTGGAACAGAAATCATTTTCCCCATGGTACATCTGGAAAAATTGAGGGCAAAAAAAATGAAGTGGCTTCCAAAAGCACGTAGCTGTCTGGAGCAGACCTCAGTTATCATTTCCAGTGCACTATTAGACTGACTTGGCTTCCCAGTACTGGAATTATCAGGGAACAATTTAGAACATTGAGATCAATTCGGGCAGGATCACTTTTCAGAAAAGGTCCACTTCGTCTAAAATCTAAAAGTATGCAATTAAACAACTCTTATTTTCTATGTGATATAAATGTAACATGTGTCTCTTTCCCACACTGGTCCCATGTAACACATGTATTTCACACTATGTGACATCAGCCAGTGCCATTATCTCCTCTAGTACCCATAGAGCCCAATCTCAGGGCTGTCTTTGCCAGGGAAAAGAATGTGCTTCCCCATGTTTATGCCGTATTACACAAAGTGTTGTCATTGAGGTTAATGGAGATTAAGCACAATCCAAGCAGGTATGTTTTATTTAAGAATATTGAATGTATATCATTGTGACATGCACCTGAAATTTAACATGGCCCCAATTCATAGGAATGTAACAGTCATGCAAAGCCTATCCCTTTTACCTCTGATCACACATATACACCTACATACATATGTGCATACACATATGTACACTACACACTGCCCCCAAAGCAGGCTGCTTGGTCATCAGGAGCAAATACTTTAAAGGAAGGATTCTTTGTCCTTGTTCTTTTAGAAAAAAGTCCAACATTTACTGCAAGTGAAGAACACTCCATTTATTCATTTATTCATTTATTCATTCTAAAACCTCTACTCCCAGAGTAGCTATGGTACTCAGTTGGTGCAAAAGACAAAATTGTTAAACCCTTTCACAAGACCTGTGTTCTTAGAAAATTTATGCGTTCCATCCGATCAGTAGGAAATGGCTTATGAGGTATGGTACATCTGCATTTCTTTAACTTTACCTATAATGTACCATATTAAGTTGTACTCTTTTGAATGCAGGGGTTATGTAATATAATGAACAGGTGGCTCCTAATAGCATGCAACCAACAGCTTTTTGTTCCCCCAGAAGGGCTAGGGCTGCACAGTGTTTAAAACTATTAAATTTGTCCTTTGTATCAGGCTGGTATGTGGCCATCAGCAGAATGAGTTAAAGTGGACAATGAATGCAGTATATCAGGAAACAGATTTTTAGTAGGGAAATGGCATTGAAGGCGGCAAAAGAAAAAAAAAAGCAGTAAGGTAAGACGCATTCAAGGAATAATTGCTGTCACCCTGCTGGCTAAATCAACAAAGAGACACAGCAGGAAAGCTGGTACTTAGTCTTGGTAATATATGAAATGTATTGCAGAGCCAGAAAAAGAAAGGCACCGGGGCCCTCAGCAGTTAAGCTGAACTTGTCAATTTGCTATAAATCTTTTTTTCCACCCATCTGCTCAAAGTTATTGTATATGGTATGCTTAAAATCATGTGTCTTGCTACAGAAACACCCACAAATACTAACAAGCTTTATCTTCCTATGTCCTTTATTAAAAGTATATGCATAAAATTGTTTCTTTTGTATATTATGGTTTTGTTAAACAATGTTGGCAAAGCTTCAGATTTCAGACCACCTTAATAGAAATTTCTATACATCTGATTTCATAGGATTACAGTAGAGTTTATTCACTCCCAGGTTGATTGGTATTTGTGTTATGTGGACTCTTCTGTAACATGCCTACTGAACTGCCCCCATCCCTGTGCTCAGTATTTTTTATGTTCCTACATGGATATGAGTTGGGAAATTAGCTGCAATGGCTTTTAGATAGAAAGCTGACTAGTCTGATGGCACTTGGTTGTGTTTGGTCTCTGCTCAGCCTCACATCTTTTGCCTTTCCCTCTTTTGTTGTAGTAAGTAAAAAGAAAAAGAAAGAACTTATGTAACTAAAGGTGATATGAACTCTGGTTTATTTTTTCTTACATGAAGACTATGTTTATTATTCTCCAGATACATGTTACCTGAAAAAAGAATATAATGATCTGAGAAAAGAACACAGTGGTACACTTGCTCCTAAATTATACATTACCCTCAGAGAAATATTTGAAGAGACCCTCATTAAGTAAGTCCCAAGTAGTTTCCCTCAAGAGGTGCACCATCTGCACAAAAAGACCTTTTCGGACAGAATGAAGAAAAGCTTCCCAGTTAGCCAAAAAGAAGACGTAAGTCATTGAAAATGCAAAGCATTGAAAGTTGAAGTTTGGAACAGTCATTGCTGACCTCAACTAAATAAAAATGGAAAACATGAATTACTTGGGAGAAGCCCAGCCCATAGAGGTCAGGACTAACACAAAACTAGAAGTCTTTTATTCCAATTAAAATATAAAGTATGTTATAAATATAATTCTAAACTAGTACTTACTTTATCTTAGGTAAAGACCTCAAACATCTCAGCTGAGAATCCTATTTCATTTATTCCAAGGCATCAGCTACAAACAGCTTAAATTTGCATCACAGTGTAAAAAAATTCAAATACTGCAAACAAAAGATGACGCATTTCTTTCTAGACTAAAAAAAGGGGGGTATAAAGGAGGAAACCTTTATACAAGAATCTTATTTGAATAGAGGTTACTAAGAAAAAGGCAGAGATGAACAAAAGGAAATTTTATTGATATAAAGAAATGTGTAAACATTGACATGCATTTTCTTAATGCTATAAACAAACTTCAGATTTTCTCACCATATGCAGGAACATTAAAAACTAATCAATTTCACTTTGAATATTTGAGTATTCATTCTCACACAGTAGTTTAGTGTTTCAGTATTTGGACTTCCAGCTTTATGGGGAGAATTTACGATAGTAAAAAGCACAATTTAAGCAAAATTTTTAAAAGTATTTGAATATGTTTATAGTTTGGAAAGAAATTTTCCTCTAACCTTAACTGAAGTATTCAAATCAATTTTGCAAATTAGGATAGCATCAGACCCAGATCCCGACTGTGTTGGCAAATTCTAACATAAACCTGGTTGTGGCAAAGAATTTCAATAAAAATAAAATGCAATTCACTGTACAGGGAAGCAAAAGTTTTGCCTTTGGAACATTAAACAATGTAGGTTACCAATTATTCAAAAATTGTCATTATCTTACCAATCCACTGTCATACCATACATAAATTACCCTGGACAATTAGAAAGCTCTTATTAGAGTAATGTGGTTCAAAGGGATGCAACAGAAATGCAAATCTTAAATTGCTTCTGAATCACAAGTGTCTGTGTGTGGCAAAACTGCACACTGAGGATTGAGGGTTCTGTGAGATGTAAAAATTCAAGGGAATACTAGGAGAAGTAAGTGAAGATGAAACAGGAAACAAAAATATTTAACCCCTTTACCACTTAATTATCACTGCCCCTAAACTCTGAAGCCTTCTATTTTCTACCTACATATTTTCCGTTTATTAAAATTGTAAATTTAGTTGAGGGTAAAATTAATTTACCTCTTCAATGTCTATCCTATTAGCTGACTGTTCCAAGACAACTTCAGATTTGCATTTGTTTCACTGCCTCTGTCTGAATACCTTAACAGAACCACCTGGAACATCTATTTCTAAACATTATTTTTAAAATATATTCATTTGTCATGAATTTATTGAGTCTTCCACTTTTTGTTCACCTGAAAGTTTTGTACAGTCTAATAGCCAAAGTCATCCAAAACAACTTTGCCTTCATATGACTGTTCTCAAAGAATGTGGACCATACAATCCTAGTTGAAAAATAAAACACCGCATTTTTATGAAGTCTTTCTATTGCACCCAATCTAGCTTTTAAAACCACTTCTTCATGATAATAATTCTCACTGCCATGAAATATCATCTCTGTTTTTAAATTATTTTTGGGTATAGTTGACATATAATGTTACATTAATTTTAGGTGTTCAACAAAGTGATTCAACTTCTCCATATGTTATGCTCTGCTCACCACAAGTGTAGCTACCGACTGTTACCATACAACACTATTACAGTATCACTGACTATTTTCTATGGCTGTGTCTTTTATGCCCATGACTTATTCATTCCATAACTAGAAGCCTGTATCTCTCTCTCCCCTTCACCAATTTTGGATATCCCCATCCCACTTCACTCTGGCAACCATCAGTTTGTTCTCTATATTTATAGGTCTGATGGTCTGATTCTGATTTTTGTCTGTTTGTTCCTCCTTTGTTTTGTTTTTTAGATTCCACAGATGAGTGAAATCATATGGTATTTGTCCTTCTCAGTCTGAATTATCCAAGTCACAAATGGCAAAATCTCATGCTTTTTATGGCTAAGTAATATTCCATTACATATATCCATTCCTTCATTATCCATTCATCTATCATTGGATATGTAGGTTGCTTCCATATCCTGGCTCTTGTAAATGCTCCTGTGATGAACAAGGATACATATATATTTCCAAATTAGTGATTTAATTTTCTTTGCATAAAAACCAATTAATGAAATTATTGGATCAACCTAGTATTTCTATTTTTAATTTTTTGAGGAACATCCATACTGTTTTCAATAGGGGCTGCAGCAATTAACATTTCCACCAATAGTGCATGAGGGTTCCTTTTCCTCCACATCCTTGCCAACACTCATTACTTCTTGTGTTTTTTTTTTATTTTAGCCATTCTGACAGTTGTAAGGTGATATTTCACTGTGGTTTTGATTTGCCTTTCCCTGATGATTAGTAATGTTGAGCATCTTTTCATGTGTCTATTGGCCATTTGTAGGTCTTCTTTGGAAGAATATCTGTTCAGGTCCTCAGCCCATTTTTCAATTGGATTGTTTATTGGTGTGTTGACTTGTATAAATTCTATGTATATACTAGACAAAAACCCCTTATCAGATGCACAGGGATTTGAAATATCTTCTCCCATTCATTAGGTTGGCTTTTTGTTTTGTTGATGGTTTCCTTCATTGTGGAAAAGCTTTTTATTTTGATGTAGCTCTGAAAGTTTAGTTTTGCTTTTATATCCCTTGTCTTAGGAGACATATCTAAAAAAATGATGCTACAGCCAATGTCAGAGAAATTACTTCCTGTGTTCTCTTCTGGGAGTTTTATGATATCAGGTCTCACATTGAGGTCTTTAATCCATTTTGAGTTTATTTTTGTGTGTAACGTTAGATAGTAGTCCAGTTTTATTCTTCCACATTTAGCTTGTCTAGTTTTCCCAACATCATTTATTGAAGGCTGTCTTTCCCTATTGCATAATTTTGCCTCCTTTGTCATAGACTAATTGACCATATAATCATGGGTTTATTTCTGACTCGGTTCTATTCCACTGATCTATGTGTCTATTTTTGTGACAGTACCGTGCTGTTTTGATTACTACAGCTTTGTAATATAACTTGAAATCTGGAATTGTTACACCTACAGCTTTGTTCTTTTTTTCTCAAGATTGCTTTAATTATTCAGGGTCTTTTGTGGTTCCATACAAAATTTGGGATTATTTGTTCTAGCTCTGTGAAAAATGCTGTTGGTATTTTGATAAGGATTGCACTGAATCTATAGATATCTTTCGGTAATATGGAAGTTTTAATAATATTTTTTTCCCAGTACTTGAGCACGGAATATCTTTCCATTTGCTTGTGCCATTTTCAATTTTTTTCATCCATGTTTTATAGTTTTCAGAGTATAGGTCATTCACCTCCTTGGTTAAGTTTATTCCTAAATATTTTATTCTTTTTGGTGCAATTGTCAATGAACTTGTTTTCTTCATTTCTCTGCTACTTTATTTTTAATGCATAGAAACACTACTGATTTCTGGGTATTGATATATATCCTGCAATTTTACTGAATTCATTTGTTACTTCTAATGGTTTTCTGGTGGAGTATTTAGGGTTTTCTATGTATGGTATCAGATCATCTGCAATAGTGACAGCTTAAATTCTTCTTTACCAGTATGGATGCCTCTTATTTCTTTTTCTTGTCTGATTGCTATGGCTAGGGCTTCCAATATTAGATTGAATAAAAGTGGCAAGAGTGGAAAGCTTTGTTTTCTTGATTTTAGAGAAAAACTCTGTTTTTCATAATTGAGTATTTGAGCTGTGGATTTTTCATATATGGCCTTTATGGTGTTGAGGTATGCTTCTTCTAAACCCACTTTGTTTAGAGTTTTATCACAAACAGATGTTGAAATTGTCAAATGCTTTGGGGGCATCAGTTGAGATGATCATATGATTTTATCCATTTCATTGCTGTGGTGTATCACACTGATTTGCAATTATTGAACCATCCTTGCATCCCTGGAATTAATACGACTTGATTTTGGTGAATGATCCTTTAATGTATCATTGAATGCAATTTGATATTTTGTTGAGGATTTTTGCATCAGTGTTTATCAGGGATACTTGCCTGCAGTCTTTTTTATTGTGTTGTCATTGTCTGGTTTTGGTATCAGGGTAATGCTGGCCTTATAAAATGTAGTTGGAAGCTTTTCTTCCTTCTCTATTTTTTTAAATAGTTTGAGGAGAATAATTAGTAACTCTTCTTTAAATGTTTGGTAGAATTTATTTGTGAATCCATCTGGTCCTGGACTTTTATTTTTTGGTAGTTTTTTGACTACTGATTCAATTTTGTTACTAGTAATTGATCTGTTAGATTTTCTATTTATTCCTGATTCACTTTTAGAAAATTGTATGTTTTGGGGCGCCTGGGTGGCTTAGTCGTTAACCGTCTGCCTTCAGCTCAGGGCATGATCCTGGTGTTCTGGGATTGAGCCCCACATCAGGCTCCTCCGCTGGAAGCCTGCTTCTTCCTCTCCCATTCCCCCTGCTTGTGTTCCCTGTCTCGCTGGCTGTCTCTATCTCTGTTAAATAAATAAATAAATAAATAAATAAATAAATAAATAAATAAATCTTTAAAAAAAAGAAAATTGTATGTTTATAGGAATTTATTCTTTTTTTCTAGTTTGTCCAATTTGTTGCCATATAATTTTTCATAGTATTCTCTGATGTATTTCTGTGTATTTCTGTGATGTCAGTTTTACTTTCCTTTAATTTCTGATTTTATTTATTTGGCTCCTTTCTCTTTTTTCTTGATGAGTCTGGCTAAGGGTTAATTTTGTTTATCTTTACAAAGAATCAGCTCTTGGTTTCAGTGATATTTTTCTATTGTTCTTTTAGTCTCTATGGTATTTATTTCTCCTCCAACCTTTATTATTTCCTTATTTCAACTCACCTTGGGCTTTGTTTGTTCTTCTTTTTCTAGTCCCTTTAGGTGTAAGGTTAGATTGTTTATTTAGGCTTTTTCTTTTTTAATGAGGTAGGCCTATATTACTTTATATTTCCTACTTAGAGCTCCTTTCACTGCACCCTAAAAATATTAGTCCATTTTATTTACATTTTTGTCTTTATGTGTTTTTTAGTTTTTTAATTTAAATTCAATTTGGTTAACAGTTTATTATTAGTTTCGGGGGTAGAATTTAGTGATTAATCAGTTGCATATAACACCCAATGCTCATTCCATCAAGTGCCCTCCTTTATGCCCATCACCCAGTTACCCCACCCCCCACCCATCTCCTCTCCAACAACCATCAGTTTCTTTCCTATAGTTAAGAGTCTCTTATGGCTTGCCTCCCTCTCTGTTTTTATCCTATTTATTTTTCCTTCCCTTCCCTTATGTTCATCTGTTTTGTTTCTTAAACTCCACATTTTGATTTCTTCTTTAATTTCTTCGTTGATCCATTCGTTGTTTAGTACCATGTTCTTTAGCCTCCACATATTTGTGTTTTCTCCAGTTGTTTTTTCTTGTGATTTATTTCTAGTTTCGTACTGTTGTGGCCAGAAAAGATGCATGGTATAATTTTAACCTTAAATTTTTTGAGATTGTTTTGTGACCAAACATATGATCTCTGTTTTCGTATTGATTTTTTGCCTGGATAATTTATCTATCTATCTATCTACCTACCTACCTATCTATCTATCTATCTATCTATCTATCTATCTATCATCTATCATCATCTATTTCTCTATCATCTATTGATGTAAGTGGAGTATTAATGTCCCCTATTATTATTGCATTACCATCAATTTCTCTCTTTATGTCCATTAATGGTTACTTTTTTGTATTTAGGTGCCCCTATGTTGGGTGCATAGATATTTACAATTGTTATATCCTATCGTTGGATTGATCCTCTTAACACTATGTAATACCTTTCTTTGTCTCTTATTACTGTCTTCGTTTTAAACTCTGTTTCCTCTGATATAATTATTGCTACCCCATCTTTTTTTTCTCTTCCATTTCCTTGTTAAATGTTTTTTCACCCCTTCACTTTCAGTCTGTAAGTGTCTTTAGGTCTGAGGTGTGTTTCTTCTCTCTTTATCTGTAACATTTGACATTTTAACTATTATGTGTCATGGTATGGCCCTCCTTGGTTCTTCTTGTTTGGAACTCTGTGATTCTTGAACATGGATATATATTTCCTTCCCTGGTTTAGAGACATTTTCACCTATAATTTCTTCAAAATTTTCTGCCCCCTTCTCTCTTCTTGTCCTGGGATTCCTGTAATGCGAATGTTTGTTTCCTTGATGTTATCCAAGATACCCCCTAACCTATCCTCATTTTAAAAAATTCTTTTATCTTTTTGTTGTTCACTACTCTGTCTTGCAGATCACTGATACATTCTTCTGCATCCAGTCATCTATTGTTGATTCCCTCTATTGTATTTCATCATTTCAGTTATTGTATTCAACTCTGATTGGGTCTTTTTCATATTTCTACATTTTTATCAAAGGTCTCACTGAGTTCTTCCAGTCTTCTTTACAACCAGGTGTGCATAATTAAGATCATTACTTTAAATTCTTTATCAGACATATTACTTATCTCCATTTCAATTAGTTTTTTTCCCTGAGGTTTTGTCTTTTTCTTTCTTTTGGAGCATATTCCTCTAATCCCCCATTTTACTTCACTTTGTTTCTATGGATTAGGTGAAACAGACACTTTACCTAACTTGAAGGAATGGTCTTGTGTATGGTCATTTCCCATGTACACTGCATGTGTTTGATGAATTTTGCTGGCTGGCTGAAACTGGATGGCATGGGCTAGAGGTCTAGAAATCTGCATACAGTTAGCATCCTGGCCAAATAACTAAAGTTGATGTTGGTACAGGCCAGGGGATCCCAGGGTTCTAAGTGCTGAAGGCACCCTAGCAGGACAGGTGAAGCTAAAATGGGTGCAATCCAGGGGATTGTGGGTCACTCTGTGCAATGGCAACCCAGTCAGGCCAACTAAGGCTGAAGTGCTTGTTGGCCAGGTTGTCCCAGGTTTCTATACCTGGCATGAAAGCAAAAGGTGAAATGGGTGCAATCTTAGGTGCCCCAGGGTTCTCTGCGTAGGAAAGGGAGGTCCCTAGGATCTCTGCTCAGTAGGTGCCCTGGCAGGATAGCTGCAGCTAAAGTGGGTACAAGCAAGGTGGTTCCAAGGCCCTACACTAAGAGGGAAACTTGGCAAGATAGCTGAAGCTGAATTGGGTGTAAACTGGGATTTCCAGGACTTTCCACATATAGAACGCTCTAAAGGGGCAACCGGACCTGAGGTGGGGCATAGGCCAGAAAGTCTTGGGGTGCTTTGTAGTGGGTACCCTTAAAAGACAGTCAAAGCTAAAATGGGCATGGGCCACTGTGATCTCTGGGCTCCCCATGTGAAATGTGCCCTGGCAGGACATATGAATCTGAATTGATTGCATACTGTGTTCTTCTGGGGCTCTCCACACTGTGGGCAGCATGGCGATATAGCTAAAGGTGAATCGGATGCATGCTGGGTGTCACAGGGTGCTCAGCATATGGGGTACCTGGGCTGCATTACTGGAGCTAAGCCTGATATGGGCAAGTGTGTTCTGGGGTGCTCATGCAGGCTGTCTACATCCTTGTTTATTTTCTGTTTAGATGATCTCAGAATTGATTTAATTAGGGTGTTAAATTATTGTATTATTATCAGTTCTTTTATGTTTGTTCATGGTTCTGTATATATTTTGGTGCCCCCAAGTTGGGTGCATAAATACTTATAACTTTTATATCTTCTTGTTGGATAGAATCCTTTATTATAATATAGTGTCCTTCGGCATCTCTTGTTACAGACTTTTTTATAAAGTCTAGTTTGTCCAGTATAAGTATTACTACTCCAGCTTTCTTTTGATGTCAATTTTCATGATAGTGTTTCTCCATCCCCTCACTTTCAATCTGCCGGTGTCTTTAGGTCTTAAGTGAGTCTCTTATAGGCAGCATATCGATGGGTGATTTTTGTATATTCTGACACTCTATGTATTTTGATTGGAGGGTTTAGGGCATTTACATTCAGCATAATTATTGATAGATATGTATTCGATGACTTTTATTACTTGTTTGTTGTTGGTTCTCAAGATATCCTCTGATCCTTTCTTATCTTTATCACTTTTCGTCTTTCCTCTCCACTCAAAGAGTCCCCCTTAATATTTTTTGCAAGCCTGGTCTAGTGGTCACAATGTCCTTTAGTTTTTGTTTGTCTGGGAGACTCTTTATCTCCACTTCTATTCTGAATGATAGCCTTGCTGAATAGAGTATTATTGGCTGCAGACTTTTCCCCTTCAGCACTTTGAATATACTATGCCACTCCCTTCTGGCTTGCCACATTTCCATTGAGAAATCTGCAGCTAGCCTTATGGGTCTTCCCTTATAAATAAACAACTTTATTTTGTCTTACTGCTTTTAAGATTTTTCTTTATAGCATGTTTTTAAAAATTTTTATTACAATATGTCCTGGTGTTGGCCTGCTTTTGTAGGTTTTGATGGGAGTTCTCTGTTCCTCCTGAATCTGCATGTCTGTTTCCTTCCCCAGATCAGGGAAATTTTCAGCTATTAGTACCCCAAAGATTTTCTATCCCATTTTCTCTTTCTTCTTCTGACTCTATAATATGAATGTTATTACATTTGATGGAGTCAGTGAGTTCCCTAAGTGTATTCTCATGTTACATAAGTCTTCCTTCCCTCTTTTATTCAGCTTCATCATTTTCCATGATTTTGTCTTCTATATCACTAATTCATTCCTCTGCTTCACCCCACTGTTCATTGCATCAAGCCTGTTTCCAATCTCAGTTATTGCATTCTTCATTTCTGATTGATTCTTTTTTAACTCTTTATCTCTGTAGTAAGAGTCTCACTGATGTCTTCCATTGTTTTTTCAAGCCCAGTGAGTATCCTTATGATTTTTGCCTGAAATTCTCCATTAAGCATGTTACTTATATCTGTTTCACTTAGATCTCTGGCTGTGGCCTTGATCTATGGCTGTGGCCTTATCTTGTTCTCTCATTTGGGATGCATTCCTCCATCTTGGCATTTTGTCTAAGTCTCTACCTTCTTCTCTGTGTTAGAAAAGCCAGTTATGTCTCCTTCTCCTGAAAGTGATAACTTTATGAAGAAGAGGCCATGTAGTGTCCAGGGCCTGACGCTGTAGGGAGTGTCTCTAATGTATGCTGGGTGCACTCTTCTGTTGTGTTTTGGCTTCTCTATCCTTAGTCCAGTCATCTGCAAAGATTCGCCTTTCTTGCAGTGGGCAGTGTTTGGTTCTTGGCCAGACTGTGGTGAGTTTTAACTAGGTGTGCTCTGGTCTGCTCGCTAAGTGAGACCCAATGCTACTTCCACCAGAACTGAGGCCCTGCAGAACTTTCTGGTGGGAAGACATGTTGTGAGCAGGGATTGATGCTGGTTCTGAGGAAGGGGATGATTGCACTGGGACAGAGGGAAGCTCAACTCAGTAGGACACTCCCGCCAAATTGCAGTGGTGTGGGACTTCATGTAAGCCAGTTATATAGCCAGTGTTTTCATTGGGCTATTTCCCACAGGTGGCCTGTATTTATGCTGATGTGCAGGGGAGGGAAATGGCCCCATCCAACTCTTTTGTTCCCAGAGAGGCATCTACATGAAGGCTGCCCTCTCAGTGATGGGCTCCAAAAAAAAAAAAAAAAAAGCTAGTAACCTCCCCCTTGTGTGCCCCATGTGCTATCCAAATGGCTGCTTCCATACCACCTGCCCTGGGGTTGATTTCCTGCTTTCTCTCCAGAAGCAGGGCAGTGCCCTCAGTGCTCTATCCCAGCCAAGCCTGCTGACCTTTTAAATTCCATGCTTTAAGCCCTGCTGTTTGCCAGAACTCATGAAATTCAGCCCCTCTTATTTTCCTAGCCCATGGCTTTGGGGAAATGTTCTTCTTGTGTGTTCCCATGTGCTCAACTCTCTCTTGCCTTTCTCCATGTCCATGGCTCCCTCCCTTCCACAGCACCCATGATCCATTTCTCCCCTAAACCATGTTTCCACATTTACTACCTTCTTCATGTGGCCTCTTCTCTTCTTTAGTTGTGGAGTTTGTTACTTCAGTGTTCAGATTGATTTCTGCCACATTTATGATAATCTGATAGTTATCTAGTTGTGTTACTGGGATGAGATGAGCCTAGGTTCCTCCTCTTCCATTGTCCTATTCCTCTCTGTTAAATTTTCTTTCCTCAAATTAGCTTTAATCACATCAAAACTCTCTTACTTTCCTTCTCTATGTTATTATTATTAAATATTAAATCTTTATACATTGCATGCTCAATAATGTAAGATTTGTAATTATATTCATGTATTCATTTTTTAAATTGTGTAGGAAATTAAAATTAAATTTACAAAAACAATGCAATAATAATGCATTTTATATTTTTACATGTATTTACCTTCACCACAGATTTTAATACCTTTCTATGGCTGTGAAGTACTGTCTAGTTTTTCATTTCATATCAGTCTGAGGGGCTCCCTTTAGCATATTTTATACAGTAGTCCCAGTAGTAACAAACTTCCTTGGCCTTTTTTAAATCTGGGAATGTCTTAATTTCTACCCCATGTTTGGAATACCCCAGAATTGCTGGATATAGAATTCTCAGTTGAGGTTTTATCTTTTAGCAGTTCAAATATGTCATCTCACTTCCTTCTTGCAGTCTGATGAGAATAAGTTAAGCTTATTGAACATGACAGGTATGTGATTTGTTACCTCTTTATTGCTGCTTTCAAGAATCTCTATTGTTTTTGCCTTTTGACAGTTTGCTTATACTGTTTCTTAGTATAATGTTCTCATTCTTTGTCTTAGTGGGTATCTTTGAGTTTCCTTCTTGGAGTTGATTGACTTTCCTGGATTTATAAGTTCATGTCTTTCATCAAATCTAATTAATTTCCAGGCATTTTCTCAAGTATTGTTTCTGTCCTTTTCTCTCCTCCTCTGTTTTTTTTCTCCTCCTCCTCTTCTACCTCCTCCTGTTCCCTCTCCTTTTCCCCCCTCCTCTTCTTTATTCTTCCTCCTTCTCCTCTTCCTCCTCCCCCTTCACCTTTATCTCTTTCTCTTCTCTTCCATAATATGGTGGTCTCCTTGACAATGTCACATCAGTCCCTTAGGCTCTGTTCACATTCCTTTTTGTTCTTTCAAATGTGATAATTTCAATTCTTATGTTTTCAATTTCACTGTTTCTTTCTTCTGCCTGTTAAATTGGCTGTTAATCTCTCTTTTGAAATTTCATTTCAATTATTATACTTTTCAGATCCAGAATTTCTGTTTACTTCCTTTTTTTATAATTTCTATCTTACTAATATTCTCTTTTTATACCTAATTTCCCTGATTTCCTTTTGTTCTTTGTACATGGCTTCCTTACCTCCTCTATCGTATTTAAGACAGTTGATTTAAAAATACTAGTCAATAGGATCCAACAGTACATTAAAGGATTATTCACCATGACCAAGTGAGATTTATTCCTGGGCTGCAAGGGTGGTTCAACATCTGCAAATCAATCAATGTGATACACTATATAAATAAAAGAAAAGACAAGAAACATAATCCTCTCAATAGATGCAGAAAAAGCATTTGACAAAGTACAGCAATCTTTCTTGATTAAAACTCTTCACAGTGTAGGGGCACAGGGGACATACCTAAATATCATAAAAGCTGTAATCATCAAGACAGTATGATATAGGCACAAAAACAGACAAATAGATCAATGGAATAGGAGAGAGAACCCAGAAATGGACCCTCAATTCCATTGTAAACTAATCTTTGACAAAGCAGGAAAGAATATCTAATGGAAAAAAAAGATAGTCTCTTCAACAAATGGTGCTGGGAAAATTGGACAGCCACATGAAGAGGAATGAAAATGGGCCTTTTCCTTACACCATACACACACACACACACACACACACACACACGTGCCAAAATGAATGAAAGAACTAAATGTTAGAATCTATCAAAATCATAGAGAACATAGGCAACAACATCTTTCACCTTGGCCTCGGCAACTTCTTGCTAGACATGTCCTCAAAGGCAAGGGAAATAAAAGCAAAATGAACTATTGGGACTTCATCAAGATAAAAAGCTTTTGCACAGCAAAGGAAACAATCAACAAAACCAAAAGACAACCAACAGAATGGGAGAAGATATTTGCAAATGACATATCAGATAAAGGGCTGGTATCCAAAATCTATAAGGAATAGATCAAAGTCAACACCCAAAGGACAAATAATCCAATCAAGAAATGGCCAGAAGACATGAACAGATATTTCTCCTAACAGACATGTGAAAAAATGCTCCACATCACTTGGCATCAGGGAAATACAAATTATTTTTTTTATTTATTTTTTTAATGATTTTTTATTATATTATGTTAGTCACCATACAGTACATCCCCGGTTTCCGATGTAAGGCTCGATGATTCATTAGTTGTGTATAAAACCCAGTGCACCATGCAATACGTGCCCTCCTTACTACCCATCAATGGTCTATCCCATTCCCCCACCCCCCTCCCATCTGAGGTCCTCAGTTTGTTTCTCATAGTCCATAGTCTCTCATGTTTCAGGGAAATACAAATTAAAACCACAATTAGATGCCACCTCACACCAGTCAGAATGGCTAAAAGGCTAAAATTAACAAGTCAGTAAAGGACAGATGTTGGCCAGGATGTAGAGAATGGAGAACTCTCTTACACTGTTGGTGATAATGCAAGCTGGTGCAGCCACTCTGGAAAGCAGTATGGAGGTTCCACAAGAAGTTAAAAAAAAAAGAGCTACCCTATGACCCAGCAATTGCACTACTAGGTATTTATTTAAAGGATACAAACATAGTGATTTGACAGGGCACATGCACTTCAGTGTTTATAGCAGCAATGTCTACAATAGCCAAACTATGGAAAGAGCCCAGATGTCAATTGACAGATGAATGGATAAAGAAGAGGTGGTATATATACTGATAGAATATTACTTAGCCATCAAAAAGAATGAAAACTTCCCATTTGCACTGATGTGGATGGAACTAGAGGGTACTATCCTAAGGGAAATAAATCAGTCAGAGAAAGACAAATACCGTATGATTTCACTCATATGTGAAATTTAAGAAACAAAACAGATGAACATAGGGGAAGGGAAGGAAAAATAAAATAAGATGAAACCAGAGAGGGAGACAAACCATAAGAGACTCTTAACTAAAGGAAACAAACTGAAGGTTGCTGGAGAGGAGGTGGGTGGGGGGATGGGGTACTGGTGATGGGCATTATGGAGGGCACCTGATATAATGAGCACTGGGTGTAATATGCAACTAATGAATCACTTAATGCTGCCTCTGAAAGTAATAATACACTATATGTTAATTAATTGATTTTAAATTAAATAAATAATAAAAACAAAGGCTGCCTAGAAAAGACTCACTTTATTTCTTATTTTTATTTCTTTAAATTTTTTATTCTGTTATGTTAGTCATCATACAGTACATCATTAGTTTTTGATATAGTGTTCCATAATTCATTGTTTGCGTATAACACTCAGTGCACCATGCAGTACGTGCCCTCCTTAATACCCATCACTAGCCTATCCCAATCCTCCAACCCCCTCCCCTCTGAAGCCCTCAGTTTGTTTCCCAGAGACCATAGTCTCTCATGGATCATTCCCCCTTCTGTTTACCCACCCTTCATTCTTCCCTTCCTTCTCCTACCAATCTTCCTGCTATCTCTTTTGTTCCACAAATGAGTGAAACCATATGATAATTGTCTTTCTCTGCTTGACTTATTTCACTTAGCATAATCTCCTCCAGTACCGTCCATGTTGCTTCAAATGTTGAGTAATCGTTCTTTCTGATGGCTGAGTAATATTCCATTGTATATATGGAAGACATCTTCTTTATCCAATCATCTGTTGAAGGGCAGCTCGGTTCCTTCCACAATTCAGCTATTGTGAACAATGCTGCTATGAACATTGGGGTGCATATGGCCCTTCTCTTCACTACGTCTGTATCTTTGGGGTAAATACCCGGTAGTGCAATTGCTGGGTCACAGGGTAGCTGTATTTTTAACTTTTTGAGGGACCTCCACACTGTTTTCCAGAGTGGCTGTACCAACTTGCATTCCCACCAACAGTGTAAGAGGGTTCCCCTTTCTCCACATCCTCTTCAACATTTGTTGTTTCTTGCCTTGTCAATCTTAACTGGCGTAAGGTGGTATCTCAATGTGGTTTTGATTTGAATTTCCCTGATGGCTAATGATTTTGAACATTTTTTCATATGTCTGTTAGCCATTTGTATGTCTTCACTGGTAAAGTGTCTGTTCATTTATTCTGTCCATTTTTTGATTTATTTGTTTCTCGTGTATTGAGTTTGAGAAGTTCTTTATAGATCTTGGATACCAGCCTTTTATCTGTAGTCTCATTTGCAAATATCTTCTCCAATTCTGTGGGTTGCCTCTTTGTTTTGATGACTGTTTCCTTTGCTGTGCAGAAACATTTTATCTTGATGAAGTCCCACGAGTTCATTTTTTCTTTTGTTTCTCTACCCTTTGGAGATGTGTCATGAAAGAAGTTGCTGTGGCTGATGTCGAAGAGGTTGCTGCCTATGTTCTCCTCTAGGATTTTGATGGATTCCTGTCTCACATCGAGGTCTTTCATCCATTTGGAATTTATCATTCTGTACGGTGTGAGAGAGTGGTCAAGTTTCATTCTTTTGCATACAGCTGTCCAATTATCCTAGCACCATTTACTGAAGAGACTGTCTTTTTTCCACTGGATGTTTTTTCCTGCTTTATCAAAGATTAGTTGACCATAGAGCCGAGGGTCCATTTCTGGAGTCTGTATTCTGTTCCATTGGTCTATGTGTCTGTTTTTGTGCCAGTACCATGCTGTCTTTGTGATCAAAGCTTTGTAGTATAGCTTGAAGTCAGGCAACGTGACACCCCCGGCTTTGTTTTTCCTTTTCAACATTTCCTTGGCGATTCACGGTCTTTTCTGGTTCCACACAAAAAATTAAGGGCTGTTTGTTCCAGCTCTTTGAAAAATATCATTGGTATTTTGATCAGGATGGCATTGAAAGTATAGATTGCTCTGGGTAGCACAGACATTTTAACTATGATTATTCTTCCGATCCGTGAGCATGGAATGTTTTTCCATCTTTTTGTGTCTTCTTCAATGTCTTTCATCAGTGTTCTGTAGTTTCTAGAATATAGATCCTTTACCTCTATGGTTAAGTTAACCATAAGAGAGATCATATGATTTCTCATAAAAGATCATATGATTTTTGATGTTATTGTAAATGGAATCGATTCCCTAATTTCTTTTTTTTTTCTGTCTCATTGTTTGTGTATAGAAATGCAACTGATTTCTGAGCATTGATTTTGTATCCTGCCACATTACTGAATTGTTCTATGAGTTCTAGTAATTTGGGGGTGGAGTCCTTTGGGTTTTCCATATAAAGTATCAAGTCATCTGCGAAGAGAGAGAGTTTGACCTCTTCTTTGCCAATTTGAATACCTCTTATTCTTTTTTGTTGTCTGATTGCTGTTGCAAGGACTTCTAGCACTATGTTGAAAAATAATGGCAAGAGTGGGTGTCCTTGTCGTGTTCCTGATCTTAAGGGAAAGGCTTTCAGCTATTCCCCATTGAGGATGATATTTGCTGTAGGATTTTTATAGATGGTTTTTATGAAATTGACGAACGTATTCTCTATCCCTACACTCTGAAGGTTTTTAATCAGGAAAGGATGCTGTATTTTGTCAAATGCTTTTTCTGCATCGATTGAGAGGTTCATATGGTTCTTGTCTCTTCTCTTATTAATGTGATCTATCACACTGATTGATTTGCGAATGTTGAACCACCCTTGCATCCCAGAGATGAATCCCGCTTGGTCTTGATGGATAATCCCTTTAATGCACTGTTGGATCCTATTAGCTAGGATCTTGTTGAGAATTTTGACATCCATATTCATCATGGATATTGGTCTGTAATTCTCCTTTTTGTTGGAGTCCTTGCCTGGTTTGGGGATCAAGGTAATACTGGTCTCATAGAATGAGTTTGTTAGTTTTCCTTCTGTTTCTATTTTTTGGAACAGCTTCAGGAGAATAGGTATTATTTCTTCTTTGAATGTTTGGTAGAATTCCCTGGGGAATCTGTCAAGCCCTGGACTCTTGTTTTTTGGGAGGTTTTTGATCACTGCTTCAATCTTTTCATAATTAATTGGTCTGTTTAAAAAATCAATTTCTTCCTGTTTCAATCTTGGTAGTTTATAGGTTTCCAGGAAGGCATCCATTTCTTTCAGGTTGTTTAATTTATTGGCATATAGTTGTTGATAATAGTTTCTAATGATTGTTTCTATTTCCTTGGTGTTGGTTGTGATCTCTCCCCTTTCATTCATAATTTTATTAATTTGGGTCCTTTCTCTATTTTTTGAATAAGTCTTGCCAGTGGCTTATCGATTTTCTTTATTCTTTCAAGGAACCAGCTTCTAGTTTTATTGATCTGCTCTACTGTTCCCCTGGTTTCTAATTCATTGATCTCTCCTCTAATCTTGATCACCTGCCTTCTCATGCGTGGGTTAGGCCTGTTCTTCTGTTCCAGCTCCAGCTTCTTAAGGTGAGAATATAAAAACAGCATTTTAGATTTTTCTATCCCTTTGTGTGAGGCTTGGATGGCTATGTATTTTCCCCTTAGGACTGCCTTTGCAGTGTTCCATAGGTTTTGGACCAATGTGCTTTCATTCTCATTGGTTTCCATAAATTGTTTAAGTTCTTCTTTAACTCCCTCTTTACCCAATCAGTCTTAAGCAGGATGGTTCTTAGTTTCCAAGTGTTTGAGTTTCTTCCAAAATTTCCTTGTGATTGAGTTCCAGATTCAAAGCATTGTGGTCTGAGAATATGCAGGGAATAATCTCAGTCTTTTGGTATCAGTTGAGTCCTGTTTTGTGACCCAGTATATGGTCTATTCTGGAGAAAGTTCCATGTGCATTCGAAAAGAATGAGTATTCTGTTGTTCTAGGGTGTAGTGTTCTGTACATATCTATGAGGACCATCTGGTCCAATGTGTCATTTGAAGATCTTGTTTCTTTGTTGATTTTCTGCTTAGGTGATCTGTCTATTGCTGAGAGTGAAGTGTTGAAGTCCCCTACAACTAACGTATTTTTTTCTATATGTCTCTTTATTCTGGTTAAAAGTTGACTTGTGTATCTAGCTGCTTCCCTGTTGGAGGCATAGATATTTATAATTGTCATATCCACTTTTTGGATCCTTTAAGAATAATATAGTGTCCTTCTGTATCTCTAACTACAGTCTTTAGTTTAAAATCTAATCTGTCTGATATGAGAATTGCTACCCCAGCTTTCTTTTGAGGTCCGTTGGCATGAAAAATGGTTCTGCATCCCTTCACTTTCACTCTGGATGTATCTTTAGGTTCAAAATGAGTCTCTTGTAGACAGCAAATGGATGGGTCATGTCTTTTTATCCAGTCTGCAACCCTGTGGCATTTTATGGGAGCACTTATGCCATTCACATTGATAGTGATTATTGAGAGAAATGATTTTAATGATGTCATGCTGCCTGCGATGTTTTTGTTTCTATAGATTGTAAATTTCTCTTCTGTATCTCTCTTGGGTCTTTTTACTTTTATAGAACCCCCCCTTAACATTTCTTGTAGGGCTGGCTTGGTGGTCACATATTCTTTCAGTTTCTGCCGGTCTTGGAAGATCCTTGTCTCTCCATCAATTCTCAATGACAGCCTTGCTGGATAAAGGATCCTTGGCTGCATGTTCTTCTCACTTAGTTTTCTGAATATGTCTTGCCAGCTTTTCCTGGCTTGCCAGGTCTCCGTAGACAGGTCTGACTTTATTCTGATGTTCCTCCCTCTGCAGGTGAGGATTCTCTTCCCCCTGGCCACTTTCAAGATTTTATCCTTGGATCTATGATTTGAGAATTGCACTATGATGTGACGTGGTGTAGGTCTGTTCTCATTGACCTTGGGAGGGGTCCTCTCTGCCTCTTGGACATGAATGCTTGCTTCCTTTGTCAGATTAGGAAAGTTCTCAGATACAATTTGTTCAAATATCTCTTCTAGACCTCTTTCTCCACCCCTCAGGGATGCTGATGATTCTGACATTGGAACGTTTCATTTAGTCAGTAATCTCCCGTATTCTACATTCTTGAAATTGGACTTAAGCCAAGTTCCCACTTTTTCCTTCTTTGCTATCATCTCATCTTCCAATTCACTAATTCGTCTTCTGCCTCATTTACCCTGGCTGCCATAGCGTCCAGTTTAGACTGCATTTGATTCATAGCATTCTTAATTTCTGCCAGATTCACTCTCATTTACGCCCTTAGAGATTCTATATTCTCGTTAATATTTTCATTAATATTTTTTTCAAGTCTACACATCATTTTGACCATTGTTACCCTGAACTCCATTTCTGACAATTTGGTTATATCCATATCCATTACTTTTGTGGCAGAGCCCACAGTCTCTGTTTCTTTCCTTTGTTGGGAGTTCCTCCTCCTTGTCATTCTGATGAGGAGAGGTCTCGTGGAGGTCCTAAGCCCAAATTATTGACCAGAACCCAGGCAGTGTGCACTTGCTTTATAGGGACCTTAGGGATGTGGGCTTCTTGATTTTTCAGCCTGCCTTCTGGGGGAGGGGCCTGCCATGCTGATACTCAGGCAACGCTGTTTGGGTAAAGTCGCCCCGTGCCCTGCGAGGAGGGTTGGGGATGGGCACAATGTGAGCTAGTGTTTCCGGGCTTTTGTTCTCTGGCGGCTTTCCCTGGCGGTTTTCTGTGACTCTTCTGAGAGTCAGAGCAGCAGTGGCCGTATCCTAGCCTCTGTCTCAGAACAGAGAGATCAAAGTCCACTCTCCACTGAGCTCTCTTGGCCACTGTTTTTTTAATTATAATAATATTTTTTTATTATATTATGTTAGTCACCATACAGTACATCCCTGGTTTTTGATGTAAAGTTCCATGATTCATTAGTTGCGTATAACACCCAGTGTACCATGCAATATGTGCCCTCCTTACTACCCATCACCAGCCTATCCCATTCCCCCAACTCCCTCCCCTCTGAAGCCCTCAGTTTGTTTCTCAGAGTCCATAGCCTTTCATGCTTCCTTCCCCCTTCTGATTAACCCCCCTTTCTTTACCCCTTTCTTCTCCTACCGATCTTCCTAGTTCTTATGTTCCATAGATGAGTGAAACCATATGATAATTGTGTTTCTCTGCTTGACTTATTTCACTTAGCATTATCTCCTCCAGTGCCGTCCATGTTGCAGCAAATGTTGAGAAATCGTTCTTTTTGATAGCTGAATAATATTCCATTGTATATATGGACCACATCTTCTTAATCCAGTCATCTGTTGAAGGGCATCTCGGCTCCCTCCACGATTTAGCTATTGTGGACAATGCTGTTATGAACATTGGGGTGCATATGGCCCTTCTCTTCACTACATCTGTATCCTTGGGGTAAATACCCAGTAGTGCAATTGCTGAATCATAGGGTAGCTCAATTTTTAACTTCTTAAGGGACCTCCACACTGTTTTCCAGAGTGGCTGTACCAACTTGCATTCCCACAAACAATGTAGGAGGGATCGCCTTTCTCCACATCCTCTCCAACAATTGTTGTTTCTTGCCTTGTCAATTTTTGCCATTCTACCTGGCGTGAGGTGGTATCTCAGTGTGGTTTTGATTTGAATTTCCCTGATGGCTAATGATTTTGAGCATTTTTTCATGTGTCTGTTAGCCATTTGTATGCCATCATTGGAAAAGTGTCTGTTCATATCTTCTGCCCATTTTTTGACTTGTTTGTTTCTCGTGTATTGAGTTTGAGAAGTTCTTTGTAGATCTTGGATACCAGTCCTTTATCTGTAGTGTCATTTGCAAATATCTTCTCCCATTCCATGGGCTGCCTCTTAGTTTTTCTGACTATTTCCTTGGCTGTGCAGAAACTTTTAATCTTGATGAAGTCCCATGAATTCATTTTATCTTTTGTTTCTCTTGCCTTTGGGGATGTGTCATGAAAAAGGTTGCTTTGGCCGATGTCGTAGAGGTTGCTGCCTATGTTCTCCTCTACAATTTTGATGGATTCCTGTCTCACCTCGAGGTCTTTCATCCATTTGGAGTTTATTTTTGTGTATGGTGTGAGAGAGTGGCCAAGTTTCATTCTTTTGCATGTAGCTGTCCAATTTTCCCAGCACCATTTATTGAAGAGACTGTCTTTTTCCCGCTGGATGTTTTTTCCTGCTTTATCAAAGATTAGTTGCCCAAAGAGCCAAGGGTTCATTTCTGGGTTCTCTATTCTGTTCCATTGGTCTATGTGTCTGTTTTTGTGCCAGTACCATGCTGTCTTTGTGATCACAGCTTTGTAGTACAGCTCGAAATCTGGCATTATGATGCCCCCAGCTTTGTTTTTCCTTTTCAACAGTTCCTTGGAGATTCGGGGCCTTTTCTAGTTCCATACAAATTTAAGGACTATTTGTTCCAGTTCTTTGAAAAATGTCCTCGGTATTTTGATCGGGATAGCATTGAAAGTGTAGATTGCTCTGGGTAGCATGGACATTTTAACTATGTTAATTCTTCCGATCCATGAGCATGGAATATCTTTCCATCTTTTTATGTCTTCCTCAATGTCTTTCAAGAGTGATTTATAGTTTCTAGAGTATAGGTCCTTTACGTCTCTGGGTAAGTTAATTCCAAGGTAACGTATGGTTTTTGGTGCTATTGTAAATGGGATGGATTCCCTAATTTCTCTTTCTTCGGTCTCATTATTCATGTATAGAAATGCAACTGATTTCTGAGCATTGATTTTGTATCCCGCCACGTTACTGAATTGCTCTATAACTTCTAATAGTTTGGGAGTGGCTTCTTTTGGGTTTTCCATATAGAGTATCATGTCATCTGCGAAAAGAGACATTTTGACTTCTTCTTTGCTGATTTGAATACCTTTGATCCCTTTTTGTCGTCTGATTGCTGTTGCAAGGACTTCTAGTACTATGTTGAATAATAGTGGTGAGAGTGGGCATCCTTGTCGAGTTCCTGATCTTACGGGAAAGGCTTCCAGCTTTTCCCCATTGAGAATAATATTTGCAGTAGGCTTTTCATAGATGGCTTTTATGAGATTGAGAAATGTACCTTCTATTCCTACACTCTGAAGGGTTTTAATCAGGAAAGGATGCTGTATTTTGTCAAATGCTTTTTCGGCATTGATTGAGAGGACCATATGGTTCCTGAGTCTTTTCTTGTTGATATGATGTATCACGCTGATTGATTTGCGAATATTGAACCACGCTTGCATCCCAGGTATGAATCCCACTTGATCGTGATGGATAATCCTTTTAATGTACTGTTGAATTCTATTAGCAAGTATCTTGTTGAGGATTTTGGCGTCCGTGTTCATTAGGGAGATCGGTCTGTAATTCTCCTTTTTGAGGGGGTCTTTGCCTGGTTTGGGGATCAAGGTAATTTTGGCCTCATAGAATGAGTTTGGTAGCTTTCCTTCTGTTTCTATTTTTTGAAATAGCTTTAGGAGAATAGGTATTATTTCTTCTTTGAATGTTTGGTAGAATTCCCCAGGAAAACTGTCCGGGCCTGGAGTTTTGTTTTTTGGAAGGTTGTTTATTACTGACTCAATTTCTTCATTATTAATTGGCCTGTTTAAGAAATCAATTTCTTCCTGTTTCAATCTTGGTAGTTTATAGGTTTCCAGGAAGGATTCCATCTCTTCCAGATTGCTTAGTTTATTGATAAACTAAATTTCTAATAATCCTTCCAATTTCAATGGTGTTTGTTGTGACCTCTTCTTTTTCATTCATAATTTTAATAATCTGGGTCCTTTCTCTTTTCTTTTGGATAAGTCTTGCCAGTGGTCTGTCAATTTTATTGATTCTCTCAAAGAACCAGCTTCTAGTCCTGTTGATCTGCTCTATTGTACTTTTGGTTTCTGCTTGATTGATTCCAGCTGTAATTTTGGTCAACTGCTTCCTCGTGCGTGGATTAGGCCTGTCCCTCTGTTGCTGTTCCAGCTTCTTGAGGTGAGAATATAAAAACTGCATTTTAGATTTTTCTGTTCTTTTGAGTGAGGCTTGGATGGGTATGTATTTCCCCCTTAGGACTGCCTTTGCAGTATCCCTTAGGTTTTGGACCATTGTGTTTTCATTCTCGTTGGTCTCCATAAATTGTTTAATTTGATTTTTGATTTCCTGGTTTATCGAATCATTCCTGAGCAGGATGGTTCTTTGTCTCTTAAGTGTTTGAGTTCCTTCCAAATTTTTCCTTGTGGTGAGTTCCAATTTCAAAGCGTTGTGGTCTGAGAATATGCAGGGAATAATTTCAGTCTTTTGTTATCGGTTGAGACCTGTTTTGTGTCCCAGAACATGGTCAATTCTTGAGAATGTTCCACGGGCATTAGAATAGAATGAGTATTCTTTGGTTCTGAGGTGTAATGTTCTATATATATCTATGAGGTACAACTCGTCAAGTATGGCATTCAAAGCTCTTTTTTCTTTGCTGATTTCTTGCTTAGGTGATCTGTCTATTTCTGATAGTGGAGTGTTGCAGTCCCCTACCATTAATGTATTTTTATCTATATGTCTCTTCATTTTGGTTAAGACTTGGCTTGTGTATCTTCCTACTCCCTGTTGGGGGCATATATATTTATAATTGTCATATCCACTTGTTGGATACATCCTTTAAGAATAATATAGTGCCCTTCTGTGTCTCTAACTATAGTCTTTAGTTTAAAATCCAATCTGTCTGATATGAGAATTGCTACCCCAGCTTTCTTTTGTGGTCCATTGGCGTGAAAGATGGTATTTCATCCCTTTACTTTCAGTCTGAATGTATCTTTAGGTTCAAAATGAGTCTCTTGTAGACAGCAAATGGATGGGTCATGTCTTTTATCCAATCTGCAACCCTGTGGCACTTTATGGGAGCATTTACGCCATTTACATTGAGACTGATTATTGAGAGATATGATTTTAATGATGCCGTGTTGCCAGTACAGTCTTTTTTCTATCGATTGTGACTTTCTGCTCTGTATCACTCTTGCGGCCTTTTTACTTTTATAGAACCCCCCTTAATATCTCCTGTAGAGCTGGTTTCATGGTTACAAAATTGGTCAATGACTGGCGATTCTGGAAGGTCTTTATTTCTCCATCAATTCTGAATGACAGCCTTGCTGGATAAAGGATCCTTGGTTGCATGGTTTTCTCTGAAAGAGCTTTACAAATGCCCCCCCCCCAACCCTTTCTCTCATTCCAGGTCTGTGCAGACATGTCTGACGTAATTCTGATACTTTTGCCTTGGTACGTGAGAAATTTCTTTGCCCTGGCCGCTTTCAATACTGTATCCTTGAATCTAATATTTGCGAAATGCACTATGATGTGACGTAGTGTAAGTTTGTCGTGGTTGAGCTTGGGAGGGGTCCTCTCTGCCTCTTGGACACGAATGTTTGTCTCCCTTGCTAGATTAGGGAAGTTTTCAGCTACAATTTGTTCAAATATCTCTTCTAGATCTCTCTCTTTCTCCACCCCCTCGGGGATGCCAATGATTCTGATATTGGAACATTTCATTGAGTCAGTAATCTCCTGTAACCTACATTCTTGAAAATGGATTTTTTTAGCCCAGATTCTATTTTAGCTTTCTCTTCTACTAACCCATCCTCCAATTCGCTGATATGTTCTTCTGCCTATTCACCCTGGCCGTGAGAGCCTCTAGTTTTGACTGCATTTGGCTCATAGAATTTTTAATTTCTGCCAGATTTGCTCTCATTTCCGCCCTTAGAGATTCTGTATTCTCGTTAACATTTTCGTTAATCTTTTTTTAAGTCTACACATCATCTTGACCACTGTTACTCTGAATTCCATTTCTGATAATTTGGTTATATCCATATCCATTAGTTCTGTGTCAGAGGCCACAGACTCATTGTCTTTTCTTTGCTGGGGGGGATTTTTCCTTCTCGTCATTCTGATGAGGAGAGGTTGCGGGGTTGTCCAGAGCCCAAATTATTGACCGGGACCCAGGCCGTGCGCCCTTGTTTTATAGGGACCTTAGGGATGTGGGCTTCTTGATTTTTCAGCCTGCCTTCTGGGGGAGGGGCCTGCCGTGCCAATACTCAGGCAACCCTGTTTGTGTAGAGTCTACGTGTCCCCTGCGAGGGGGGATGGTGATGGGTACACTGGGAGCCGGTATTTCCAGGCTTTTGTTCTCTGGTGTCTTTCCCTGGCGGTTTGCTCTTCCTTTTCTGACAGAGCAGCAGTGGCCGAATCTCAGCCTCTGTCTCAAAACAGAGTGATCGTGGACCGTTCTCCACTGATGTTCTGGCCACTTTAACTCTGTTTCTGTTGGTGCTGCTCAACCCTGCAGCGTTCCGGGATGTGCACCCCACCCGGCATCCCAGCCCTCACTTCCAGGGCCAGCGCGTCTCTGTCCTTTGTGTTTCTAACACTGCCAGCCGCCAGCCGCCCCCACGTGCTCTGGAGCTCCCGGTCTCAGTCTGGTTCCAGTGAGCACACCGGAGCTCTGTTTCAGTCTGGTGGCTTGCGTTTCTGGCTCACGGTCTCAGTCCGCTCTCTCGTGGGTGCTGTCCGCGAGTCTGCCCGCTCCCCTGTGCAGGTGGCTACCGCTTCCTGGTGCCCGAACGCGGTGGCTCCCTCCCCCTTCCGTTTATCTTCCGATATCTGTGTGCAGTTTCATGGCTCCCCACTTCGTACCTCAATACTCAGCGCTGGAGATGTTCATTTGTAGAGATCCAGATGTATCTTCCTGTGTCTCAGGCTGATTCCGTCGAAATCTTGGCATTTTTAACAAAGTGCATGGAGATAGAGTGTATTGTGTAAGCAAATTAAGTCAGTCAGAGAAAGAGAAATACCATACAATTTCACTCATATGTAGAATTTAAGAAACAAAACAGGTGAATATATGAGGGGAAAAAGTGAGGCGAACCATAAAAACAGACTCTTTTTTTGTGTTCATTTATTACTTACTTATTTGAGAGAGAAAGAGTGGGGAGGGGCAGAGGAAGAGAGAATCTCGAGCAGACTCCCTGCTAAGCGTGGAGCCCAATGCAGGGCTCAATCCCATGACCCTGAGATTATGACCTGAGGCAAAACCAAGAGTTGGATGCTCAACCGACTGAGCCACCCAGGTGTCCCTAAACAAACTCAACTATAGAGAGCAACCTGAGTATTGTTGGAGGTGAGACAGGAAAGGGGATGGGTTAAATGGGTGATGAGTATTAAGGGATGCACTCGTGATGAGTACTGGGTGTTATGTTTGATGAATCACAAAATTCTGCTCCTGAAACTAATATTACACTGTATGCTAACAAACTGGAATTTAAATAAAAACTTGAAACTACAAAGAAAAAAAGACATAGGGTGACTGCATGATTAAAAAACAGGAGCCATATGTATTTTGTCTACAAGAGGCTCATTTCAGACCTAAATACACATGTAGATTGAAAATGATGGGATGGGGAGGGGCGCCTGGGTGGCACAGCGGTTAAGCGTCTGCCTTCGGCTCAGGGCGTGATCCCGGCGTTGCGGGATCGAGCCCCACATCAGGCTCCTCCGCTATGAGCCTGCTTCTTCCTCTCCCACTCCCCCTGCTGTGTTCCCTCTCTCACTGGCTGTCTCTATCTCTGTCGAATAAATAAATAAAATCTTTAAAAAAAAAAGAAAATGATGGGATGGAGAAACTTTTACCATACAAATGGATGTGAAAAGAAAGCGAGGATAACAATACTTATACCAGACAAAACAGAGCTTAAAACAAAGACTAACAAAAGACAAAGAAAGACACTATATAATCATGCAGGGAACAATCCAACAAGAAGACACAACAATTGTAAATATTTATGCACCCAACATGGGAGCACCCAAATTCTTAAAGCAGTCAATAACAAACATAAAGGAAATAACTGAGAGTAATACAATAATAGCAGGGGACTTTACACCCACTTACATCACTGGAGAGATCATCAAAACAGGAAATCGACAAAGAAACAGTAACTTTTTTTAAATTTTATTTATTTATTTGCAAGAGAGAAAGAGAGAGCACAAGCAGGGAGAGTGGCAGGCAGAGGGAGAAGCAGGCTCCCCACTGAGTACGGAGACTGATGGGGACTTGATCCAGGACCCAGGGATCATGACCTGAGCTGAAGGCAGACGCTTAACCAACTGAACCACCTAGGCATCCCAAGAAATAGTAACTTTGAATGACACATTGAAACAGGTAGATTTAACATATTTTCAGAACTTTTCATCCTAAAACAGCAGAATACATATTTTTTACAAGTGCTCATAGAATATTCTCCAGAACAGATCACATAATAGGACACAAAACAAGTCTCAACAAATTTAGAAAGACCAAGTTCATTCCATGCATCTTTCCTGACCACAATGCTATGAATCTTGAAATCAACCCCATTAGAAAAAAACTGGAAAGAGCACAAATACATGGATTAAATAACATGCTACAAAACATAAATGGGACAACAAAGAATCAAAGAGAAAATTTAAAAAAAATACATGGAAAGAAATGAAAAGGAAAGAAACGATGGCCCAAAATCATTGGGATGCAGCAAAAGCTGTCTGTCCTAAGATGGAATTTTAGCAATACAGGCCTACCTGAAGAAACAAGAAAAATCTCAAATAAACAACCAAACCTTACACATAAAGGAGCTAAAAAAGAAGGATAAACAAAACTCAAAACCAGTAGAAGGAAGGAAATAACAAAGATTAAGGCAGAAATAAACAAAATAGAAACAAAAATGGAAACAATGAAACAGACTAATGAAACCAGGAGCTGGTTCTTGGAAAAGATGAACAAAATTGATAAACATTTAGTCAGACTCATCAGGAAGAGAGAAAGAGAGAAGACTCAAATAAATAAAATAAATAATCATCAAATAAAAATAATGAACTGACATGACAGATATACAAACAATTATAAGAGAATATTATGAAAAACCCTATGCCAATAAAGTGGACAATCTAGAAGAAATGGATAAATTCCTAGAAACATATACTCTCCAAAAACTGAATCAGTAAGAAATAGAAAATTTGAACAGACATATTATCAGCAATGGACTTGAATTAGTAATAAAAAAAAATTCCAGCAAAAAAAGTGCAGGATCAGATGGCTTCACAGGTTAATTCTACCAAACACTGAAAGGGGTTAATACCTATTCTTCTCAGAATATTCCAAACAATGGAAGAGGAAGTATGACTTGCAAATTTATTCTGTGAGGCATGTATTACACTGATACCAAAACCAGATAAAGACACTATTAAAAAAGAAAACTATAGGCCAATATTTCTGATGAACATACATGCAAAAATCGTCAACAACATATTAGCAAACCAAATCCAACAATACATTTAAAAAAATCATTCACTATGATCAAGTAGGATTTATTACCAGGTTGCAAGGATGGTTCAATAGCTGCATATCAATGTGATAAATCAAATCAATGAGAGAAAGGAGAAAAAACATATGATCATTTCAGCAGACACATAAAAAGCATTTGACAAAGTATAACATCCATTCATGATAAAAACCCACAACAAAGTAAGTTTAAAGGGAACATACATCAACATAATAAAGGCCATATATGAAATACCCATAGCTAACATCATACTCAGTGGTGAAAAACTTAAAGATTTCCTCCTAAGGTCAGGAATAAGACAAGGATGTCCACTCTCACCACATTTATTCAACATAGTCCTGGAAGTCCTAGCCACAGCAATCATAAAAGAAAAAGGAATAAAAGGCATCCAAATCAGTAAGGAAGAAGTAAAACTTGCACTATTTGCAGATGACACGATACTCTACATAGAAAACCCAATATACTCCACCAAAAAACTGCTAGAACCAATACATGAATTCAGTAAACTCGCAGGGTACAAAATCAACATACAGAAATCTGTTGCACTTCCTATACACCAACAATGAAGCACAACAGAAAGGGAAATCAAGGAATCGATCCCACTTGCAATTGCACCAAAACCCATAAGATACCTAGGAATAAACCTAATCAAAGAGGTGAAGGATCTGTTCTCTGAAAACTATAAAACTCTGATGAAAGAAGAAACTGAAGAGGACACAAAGAAATCAAAAGACATTCCATGATCATCGACTGGAAGAACAAATATTGTTAAAATGTCTCTATTACCCAAAGGAATCTATACATTTAATGCAATGTCTGTCAAAATACCAACATCATTTTTCACAGAGCTAGAACAAACAATCCTGAAAGTGCTATGGAATCTCAAGAGACCCTGAATAGCCAATGCAATCTTGAAAAAGAAATGCAAATCTAGAGGCATCACAGTTCCAGACTTTAAGTTATATTACAAAGGTATAATGATCAAAACAGTATGGTACTGGCATAAAAATAGACACATAGATCAATAGAACAGAATAGAAAACCAAGAATGAACCCACAACTACATGGTCAACTAATCTTTGACAAAGCAGGAAAGAATACCCATTGGGAAAAATAATGTCTCTTTAGCAACTAGTGGTTTTTGATTTGTAGTTACTATTAGTTTTTTATATAATGTCTTCTGTATATAGCAGTCTATATTGACGGTCACTTAAGTTTGAACCCATCTTTACTTCTTCCTTTCCATACACATTTTAGGCATATGGTGTCATATTTTATATCCCTTTATTTTGTGAATGCCATGACTGATTTTTTTATAGAAATATTTACTTTTACTGGGTTTTTTGTTTCCTACTTTTCATACTACCACTTTTGGTCTTTCCTTTTCACTCATAGTGCTCCCTTTAATATTTCTTTTAGGGCTGGTTTAGTGGTCATGAACTCTTTCACCTTTTGTTTGTCTGGGAAACTCTATTTCTCATTTTGTTCTGAATGATAGTCTTGCTGGATGGAGTATTCTTGACTGCAGATTTTTCCCTTTCAGAACTTTGATTTTATCACGTCACTCTCTTCTGGCTTACAAAGTTTTTGCTGAAAAATCTGCTTATAACCTTATTATGGGGTTTCCCTTGTATGTAGCTGTCTTCTTTAGCTGTTTTTAAATTTTTTTCTTTATCACTACTTTTTGCCATTTTGATTACTATGTGTCTTGGTGTGGACCTTTTTTAGTTGATTTTGTTGGGGGATCTCTGTGCCTTCTGGATCTGGATATCTGTTTCCTTCACTAGATTAGGGATGTTTTCAGCTATTATTTCTTCAAACAAATTTTCTTCCCCCTTTTTTTCTCTCTTCTCCCACTGGGATCCCCATAATGCAAATGTTATTATGCTTGACGCAGTCACTACATTCCCTAAGTCTATTCTCATCTTGCATAATTCATTTTTCTGTCATTTGTTCATCTTTATTACTTTGCATTACTCTGGATTCTAGTTCATTAATTCGTTCTGCTTCTTCCAGCCTGCTATTTATTCTATCCACTGTATTTTTAATTTCATTTATTCTGTTCTTCATCTCTGGTTGGTTATTTTTTATGTTTTCTACCTCTTTCTTAAGGTCTCACTGATTTCCTTCACTCTTTTCTCAAACGCAGTTTGAATTCTCTATTAGGCATTTTACTTATATCTTTTTCACCTTGGTCTTTTGCTGTGTGTGTGTGTTTTTTTAAATATTTTATTTATTTATTTGACAGAGAGAGACAGCGAGAGAGGGAACACAAGCAAGGGGAGTGTGAGAGGGAGAAGCAGACTCCCTGCTGAGCAGGGAGCCCCATGCGGGGCTCGATCCCAGGACTCTGGGATCATGACCTGAGCCAAAGGCAGACACTTAACGGCTGAGCCACCCAGGCACCCCTGGTCTTTTGCTGTGGTTTTGTCCTGTCCTTTCATTTGTGATATATTCTTCAGTCTCCTCATTTTGCCTAACTCTCTACTTGTGTTAGGAAAGTTAACTATGTCTCTTGCTCTTGAAAGTAGTGGGCCAGACACACACTTTTAACTAGGTACCACTGGTCCTCCTCCAGTAGGAGGTGGAGCTCCACAAAGCTCACACAGCTGACAGGCACTTCACAAAGTGTGCACATTTGGACAGGGGCACATTTTCACAAGCTGTGGGCACTGGTCCTCTCCCACAGGGGACGTGCAGCCACCTTGTAGGTCCGAACCAGCCTGGACTGCTTGGCAAAGCCTGTGCAGACAAGGGATGTACTTGTTTTACTGTCTCTTTTTTATTATTGTTAGTTTCAGAGGCAGAATTTAATGATTCATCAGTTGCATATAATACCCAGTGCTCATTACATCAAGTGCCCTCCATAATGCCCATTACCCAAGTATCCCTTTCCCCCACTCTTTCCCCTCCAGCAACCCTCAGTTTGTTTCCTAGAGTTTACTGTCTCTTATGGTTTGCCTCCCTCTCAATTTTCATCTTACTTTTCCTTCCCTTCAAGGGGTGCACTTTTAACAAGACGTGCTCCTTCTCCACAGGAGTTCAGGAGAAGTGTTTTTAAAGTTTTCATGGGTCTTCTAGGGGAGGGTATTCAAACCACTGGGACTGAGGCAGGTCTGGCTAAAGGGGACAGAGCATAGTGTAAGTGAGTTAGGTAATAAGTGCTGGTGCTGCACTGGTTCCCGCAGGTGGCTGTGTGTTTATCGTGTCAGGTGGGGAAGAGAAATGGCATCCGCCAGCTCCTTTATTCCTGGTGAAGTCTCTGAGCAAACTCTGAGATTAGTAACTAACTCTCCCTCCCATAAGCCCCAGGTACCTTTCAACTGCTGCTTCCAAGCTGTATTTCCACAGCTGTTTGCTATGCTATCTCTTTAGTGGCAAGGTCTCAGTTTCCTAGAGTCCTCTAGGCTCTCTCTCAAGCAAGCCCACTGATTTTTTTAAATTTCAGGCTTTAAGTCCCACTAGTTGTAGGCACTCATGAAATTTGACCCCTCTGATTTTCAAAGTCAAATGCTATGGGGATTTCTCTTCCTTTTGTAGGATCCTCACTGTACTAGTCTGTTTCTCACCCTTCTATGTGCCCACAGCTCCCTCCTTCTGGTGGTCACACACATGGGGTTTAGGTTCCCATTCCTCATCCTTCCCGCCCTCTTTGATGTGGCCTCTTCTCTACATTTACTTGTGGACTTTGTTGGGCCAGTCTTTGGGGTACTTTTCTGGGTTGTTTGCTCTGATGCAAATGTCATCTAGTTGTATCCAGGGGATGACATGAGTTTAGGGTCTTCCTACTCTACCATCTTCCCTGGAAGTCCAATCAAAATAGGCTTTAAACAAAACACTTTAAGAGAAATGAACAGGTATACATTTTATAATGATACTCAAAGATGAAATTCTAAAATTGTTGCCCATAAGATCAGGGCCAAAATGAAGATGCCTGCTTCAGCACTTTGTTCAGTATTATAATGGAATCTCTAGCCACAGCAACTAGGCAAAAAAGGAAAAAAATTCATTCAAATTGGCAAAGAACTAAAACTTTCTCTATATGCATATAACATGATCTTACAGGTAGAAATCCTGAAGAAGACACACACACACACACACACACACACACACACACAACCATTTAGAGCTAATAAACAAGATCTGCAAAGTTGCAATATATAAGATCAACACAGAAAATCACTCTTATACCCATACCGTAGCAATGAACAATCTGAAAGGAAATTAACAAAACAATTTCATTTACAATAGCATCAAAATGAATAAAATACTTAGGGAAAAATTTAATGAAGGAGGTACAAGACTTGTATACAGAAATCTACAAAACATTGCTGGAAGAAATTAAACACAAATAAATGGAAGGACATCTCATGTTAATGGGTTGGAAGATAATATTGTTAAGATGTCAATATTACTCAAAGTGACCTGCAGATTCAATGCAATTCCTATAAAAATTCCAGTGGCCCATTTTACAGAAATGGAAAAGCTTATCCTAAAATCCATAACGAATTGTAAGGGACCCCAAGTAGCCAAAACAATCCTGATAAAGCACAAAGTAGAAGAATTCACACTTCCTGATATCAAAACT
Organism: Ursus americanus; assembly: GCF_024610735.1. Taxonomy (NCBI): domain Eukaryota; kingdom Metazoa; phylum Chordata; class Mammalia; order Carnivora; family Ursidae; genus Ursus; species Ursus americanus. The sequence continues at coordinate 62,887,342 of NC_142164.1, forward strand.
TACCACAAAGCTACAGCAATCGAAACTAGATAAGGATAAACATATACAACAATAAAACAGAATTGAAAGTCCATAAATATACTCTTATATTTATGGTCAATGGGTTCTTGACAAGGGTACCAAGACAATTCAATGGGGAATAAAGTTTTTTTTTATAAATGGTACTGGGACAACTGGATAACCACAGGCAAAGGAGTAAAGTTTAACTCTTTCCTTACACCAAACATGAAAATAAACTGAAAATGGATTACATATCGTATGATTACATTTATGTCAAATGTTCAGAATAAACAAATCCATTGAAACAGAAGGTAAGTTAGTGGTTGCCAGGGACTGAAGGCAGGCAGAATGGAATGTGACTACTAATGAATACAGGTTTCTTATTGGGTTAATAAAGATATTCTTGAATTAGATTGTGGTGGTTGGCCAATTTTGTGACTATATTAAAAATCACTTTAATATTTTGAAGGGTTACTTTCATTGTATGTGAATCATGACATAATAAAAAAGTGATGAGAGACAAAAGCATGAAAACTTCATATACTTCAGTGAATGTGCTCACATTCAACATGAGGGCAACCAAAGAATGGTCCCCACTGAATAGTCTCCTCTACTTTTGTAGGAAGTAAGGGTATGGAGGATACTGTAAAGCTATTCAATCCTTTCACACATCACCTCGACATTTTTTCCTGCTTGACTAAGTGGTTTTAGGACTAGGACTACAATAGTGCCTGTCAGAACCAGGGTTGATCCCTAAGCAAGAAACTAATTATACCTTTAAATCTTTATGCCAGAATTTCTAAGTCCTTTTGGGATGGGTTATACTTTCATCCCATCTTGCAAAATTGGAATTGACAATGGCTGCAGTTGTATTGTTTTGTATCTAGTGGCCCAGATAGCCTACTAGTTATCTATCTGTGTGACCCTATTCTATACAAATGGGAATGGACTGAAAGGAAAGCACTTCCTAGACTCTTACTGCTGTTGCCAGCTATCGGAACAAGCACTGCCATTGAACCTGACACTCCTTCTAAAGATGGAAAGGTTTGGGTTAAAACCAATGACAAGTACAAAGAAGGAAAAATAATAGCTGAAGGTAAAAAATGAATAAATGGCTTATGCAACAAAGGACATCCCATATTACATTGTTTCCTTGAGGGGCTCAAAAGAAGAGAAAAATACTGTATCATTATAATTATACTAAATATCCAAGAGGGTGAAGCTGTATGTTTGCCCAGACCACCCCCACTTTTGGATTTTGACAAGGTTGAATGGAAGCTTGCAAAGCTGAGTGGTATTATTACCCTGGGAGAGATCCTGGTCATATGCTGTAATGAACAGGATCAACTGTTGATGACTGAATAAAACTTTAATAATGTGCCAGTATATTTTGCTTCTTAAATTTCAGGTTGTATCTACTGTAAAGGATATCATTTAGGAAGCAACTTCCAGGAATTACTCTACTGAACCATCAGACCATATAACTCCTGGCAGACTGATCACTGTGTAAAACTATAAACTTTGATCACCAAATACTTAGAAAGGTTCTGGGTTATTATGGTCAGAATATAGCAGCTGCATGCCTAGGATGCCAAAGTGTGCTGTGTATAAATACTTAACACCCTTGTTTTTGTAGGTATAAAACTAGGAAATAAAAGCTAGTTTCTGATAAGAATAAGGTAGTAGGCATATTTGGTGGGCTTAAATCCCCATGGGAAATGGCCCCACTTTGAGACAAGGCAGGCTAGGAGAGGCCTTCATGGCATACTGACAGTAAATAACATCAAGGTGTGACTACCCGTATAGCCTTAGCATGTGGGACCCAACATTTTAGGGAACAAAACACGTATTCTTTTTTTTTTTTTAAGATTTATTTATTTATAAGGTGGGGGAGAGTGCCAGCACATGGGGGTAGGGGCGCAGAGAGAGAGGGAGAGAGAAACTCAAGCAGACTCTGCACTGAGCATGGAGCCTGAGGCAGATCTCTATCTCATGACCCTGAGATCAGGGCCCTGAGATCATGACCTGAGCTGAAACCAAGAGTCAGATGCTTAACCAACTGAGCCACCCAGGCACCCCCAAAACATGTATTCTAATTGCACTCAGGCTATTAGTACACAATGACAACACACCTGGTAGATTAAACACTGGTCCATGAGATAGAGGAAATCTATAGGAGAGATAAGTGCCAGTTTAAGCATCAAAGGACAAATGGAATTCGCTTTCAATGAATGGCATTCAGAAGAAAAAGAAACGATAGAGAGGATAAACCAATTGGAATCGATACTCTTCCAGAATAAAGAAAAAGGACAAGAATCAGCCTGGAGAGATGAGGCTTTAGTGAACTGCATCACACAGATTTAATAAATAATGCTGGACAATGCTAGGACTTGACACTGGGAAAGTGTCTGTACCCAGATCCAACAGGATCTCCTATTTTAAAACAGATTGAGCCTGAAGTAGCAATGAAGCAATGACTCTTCATCCTAGGGCACACTCTAAAAACCTTATGGATCTCCAAATTTATGGACATTCTCTGGGTGCAAGGGTAATTTACAGTGATGCACTCTGCCCCCACTCATTCCAAGAATGAATCAAAATAAGATATAACCTGTAGCAGAGTTAGCAGAAATAGGAACCATTCTGAAAGACACTCTTTTTGCCATAGGAGGGATGAACCCTGCTACATAACAGCACATAATGGAAACAGTCTCCATAAAATCATATGAACTGAGACAAGATGACTAGCTTTATCCCCACGTTAGGGACTGAACTGTATATCTCCAAAATTCATGTTAAAGCCCTAGCTCCCAGCACCTCAAAATGTAACCAAATTGGAGATAGGGCACTTAAAGAGGTGATTTAAGTGGTGAGTTAATCACCCTAATCTAATTTAATCGAATCTAATCTAACTGGTATCCTATAAGACGAAGAAATTTAGGCACACAAGAGGACACCAGGGATGTGTGCACACTGGAAAAGACCATGTGAGAACACAGCAAGAAGGTGGCCATCTGTAAGCCAAGGAGAGAGTCCTCAGAAAAAACCAAACCTGCCCACACTTTGATCTTGGACATCTAGCTTCCAGAACTCTGAGAAATTAAATTTTTGTCATTGAAGCCACCTAGCTTGTGGTATTTTGTTATGACAGCCCTAGCAAACTAAAACACCATAGGACTTAGAAACAGAAAATAACCAAATCCTGGCCAATTGTGATAATCCTTATCTGTGACATCTGGTATATGGGCAAAGGCCAATTGTGGTGGGCACGTATAATAAATAAATACCTCTTACTGACTTATGCAATGAAACAACTGTACTAAAACCATAGTGTGATATGGTGTAATATCAGCATGGCTGGTAAGATTCAATTACCTTATATTAGTAAGTCATATAGATATTGATAATTATATGTATTGGGAAATTAAAGCTTCCTCAGGATGTGTTATCAATAGAAACGGTTGGCTTTAGGAGGAACTAGATCTAGTTAACATCAGTTAATCAATATGCTAAATAGGTGTATACAAATTTATCATAAAGTACAAATAAGTGCAGACTAAGAGTAAGTTAATACAGGGGCGCCTGGGTGGCTCAGTTGGTTAAGTGTCCAACTCTTGATATCAGTCATGATCTCAGGGTTGTAAGATTGAGCCCCGAGTTAGGCTCCATGCTGGGCATGGAGCCTGCTCAAGATTCTCTCTCTCTCCATCTGCCCCTTCCTTCCCCATGTGGTCTTGCTCTCTCAAAAAAAGAGCAAATTAATACAAAAATATGGAGATGTATATAATGGCATTATAGGATGGATTAGTTGCTTCTTTGTGTCTATCCCTATCCCACACCAGCTCTTCCAAATGCTGGGCATACTCCTGGTGATATTACTATCTCTATTACATAAATGCTATACTAACTGTAGGTTCTCAGAAAAATATGACCATCTTCCTGTAAGAGAGACTGGGCCAAAGGCCAGGAGGGTGAAAAGTGCAGGAAACTGACCTAGCAGGTCCAAGTTGCTCAAACCTTACACACTCCCCAGAAGTCTGTTTTCATGAATGGCCCTTCTTCCACAACTGGGAATTGAGTTCTTGGAAGGTTTTAACTCATAAAAGTGTTTTTGCACACTTGGGAGCTTTGAACCACACTGTACCTATACGCCTAGATAATCTGTGTAAATAATGTGATTTACGGTGAACAACTGCTTTCCTTAAGGTGGTCTGTTTGGTAACTGTGATCAATCATATATACGCTATGTGCCAATGTGACCAAACCCTGATAAAAACTAGAATTTTAGGCTCAAGTAAATGTCCCTGGTAGACTACACTTCACACATGTTGCTACAATCTGTAGATAAAGAAATAAGTGTATCCAGTGCATTTCCATTGAAAGAGAACTTTTGGAAGTTTGTGACTGGTTTCCTCCAGACTTTGTTCCATGTACCTATTCCCTTTGCTGATTTTTCTTTGTATTTTTTCTATAATAAATCATAACCATGGAAACTACAATGAGATATCATCTTACACCTGCCAGGATGGCTAAAATCAATAACACAAGAAACAACAGGTGTTGGCAAGGATGTGGAGAAAAAGGAACCCTCTTGCACTGTTGGTGGGAATGCAAATTGGTGCAGCAGCTCTGGAAAACAGTGTGGCGTTTCCACAGAAAGTTAAAAATAGAACTACCTTACAATCCAGCAATCACACTAAAACACTAATTCAAAGGGATACGTGCACCCCTATGTTTATAGCAGCATTATTTACAATAGCCAAGATATGGAAGCAGCCTATGTGTCTATTGATTGATGAACAGATAAAAAAGATGTGAGATACACACATGCACGAGTGCGCACGCGCGCGCGCGCGCGCACACACACACACACACACACACACACACACACACAGAGAGAATATTATTCAGCCATGAAAAAGAATGAAGTCTTGCCATTTGCAATGGCATGGATGGAACCAAAGAGTATAATGGTAAGTGAAATTAGCGTGCCAGAGAAAGACAAATACCATATGATTTCACTCATAGTGGAATTTAAGAAACAAAACAAATGAGCAAAGGGGAAAAAAAGAGAAATAAAAAGACAAACCAAGAAACAGACTTAATTATAGAGAACAAACTAACTGATGGTTATCAGAGCAGAGGGAGTGAGGGGAATGGGTTAAATAGGTGATGGGGATTAAGGACTGCAACTTGCTGTGAGGAGCACTGGGTGATGTATGGAATTGTTAAATCACTATATCATATACCTGAAACTAATATACCAAAGTATGTTAACTAGAATTAAATAAAACCTTAAAAAAATAAATCTTAGCCACAAACATAATTCTGAGTCCCACTGAGGCCTGGCAGTGGTCTTGGGGAACCCTGACACAGGCACACTAGAAAATATCTAACAGAAAGCAGTAATGGAGGAATAGAGGAACAAAATAGATCTATAAGACATTAAGGACACAAATCACAAAACGGCAGATGTAAATCCAACTTTATCAGTAATTACACTAAATGTAAATAGAATAACAGCACACTTCTAAACATGCAGGAGACAGTGAATTATCTTTACAGTACTGAAAGAAAAAAGAAGCTGCTAACCTAGAATGCTGTATCAGTAAAAATAAAGACTTTTTCAGACACACAAATGCTGAGAGAATCCATTACTAGGAGACTTGTATTATAGTAAATGTTAAAATAAGTCCTTCAGGTAGAAGGAAAAAAATACCTGAAGGAAATCTATTATCTATACAAAGAAATAGAAAGCACCAAAAATAAATAAAAAGACTTTTTTTTCTTATTTTGTCTTAGATCTCTTTAAAAGATAACTTGAATGCAAAAAATAATAATATTATTATGGGGTTTAACACATGTAGAAGTAAAATTATGACAATAATAGCACAAAGGCTGAGGGGTGGAAGTATATTGTTTAAATTCTTATAGGTGAAATGGACTGTGATAAGGTTTTTTAAAAAGATTTTATTTATTTATTTGTCAGACAGAAAGAGAGAGAGCACACAAGCAGGGGGAACGGCAGGCAGAGGGAGAAGCAGGCTCCACATTGAACAGGGAGCCCAGTGTGGGACTCAGTCCCAGGACCCTGGGATCATGACCTGAGCCAAAGAAAGACACTTAACCAACTGAGCCACCCAGGTGCCCCAAAACAAGATGCATTAAATCTAAATGGTTAATATAAAAATAATTTGCTTGCAATATGGTTTTATACCTGCACTTGAATATGAACTTGTCTGATGTTCTAGAGAGTTACTTCAAAATACTGAAACCCTAACATATGTACTAACTCAGAAGCACTGACTCCTATAGTGGTAGACATCACCTTTCCAACTAATTCAATGCATCAATCTAAGCCAAATCTGGTCTCTATCTAAATTTTCTGCTCACATTTTTCATAGGACACTGAGTTAAAGACTTGGGCTTTACTGGGCTTCAGTTACAGCTTTTGCTAATCAAGAATAAACAAATTCCAAATTGTATCAAAATACTTAACTGATGAGTATAAATGATAATTTCAATAAGAACATGAAAGCAACATCTGCCATGGAAGAATTGTAATATGGGTAATCTATCAATTAATTTGTTTTCATAATTATGACAGTTTTCAAAAATAAAGGGCAATAGGTTGGAGCTAACATGGCGGCATACTAGGAGGACCCAAGGCTCATCTTGTCCCTCAAACACAACTATATAACTAACAAATCATTCTAAATGTCCTAGAAATCAACCTGAAGACCGACAGAACAAATTCCACAACTAAAGGGAGAGAAGAATCCACATCGAAGAAGATAGGAAGTGCGGAGATGTGGCTGAGGGAAGAAACAGATCAAGGGTGCAGGTCAGAAGCTGTGGTTGTGGAGAAAGATGAAAGAGAGAGGAACACGCAGGGGAATGCACAAGGAGAACACTTCCCCAAAGCCATTGACTAGGAAAACAAGAAGGGCTGATTTTCATGAGTTCTTGTAACCAGGAAGGCTTAAAGACTAGCATTTTGAAGGGCAGCAGGCAGGGCTGGGATAGAGCCCTAAGGGCACTGCCTACTCCTGGAGAGAAGGTAGGCTAAGAATTCAGGGGCAGATGGCATGGAAACAGCGATCTGAAGAACTCTTGGGGCACATGGGGGGAGATAATCTGGCTCTTCTTAGAGTGAGTCTCTGAGAGGCAGAGTTCAGAGAGATGCTTCTCTAGTGACAAAAGAGTTGGCTGGAGCCATTTCCATCCCTAGCCCCTCAGCATAAACACAGAGCCACCCGCAAAAAGCAACACTGGCAGTCTAACTTGCTTACACCAGGTCCCAAATCCCTGTGCTCTGGCAGTACTGCCCTTCTTGGTGAAGCCTGCCTCAGTCCCAGGGTGGCAGGCCCCTTCCCCAGAAGACCAGCGGAAAACCCTGCAACACTACATCTGACCAGAGAGGTCTTCAGTTCTACTGGACGTAGTATCAGTTCTCATTTAACAAGCAGACCAGAGTAAACCTACTTAAAACTCACCACATTTTGGCCAAGGACCAAACACTGTCCACTGCAGGCAAGGAGAGCCTCTGCAGGCAACTGGCCTGAAGGATAGAGCAGCCAAAATGAAGGAGGAGAGTGTATTCAGCACATACCAGAGATATTCCCTGAAGCACCTGGACACAGTATGACCTCATTTTCATAAAGCCATTCCTCTCAGGAATAGGAAACATAACTGGCTTTTTTTTTTAACACAGAGAAGAAGTTACAGACATGGACAAAACACCAAGAAGAGGAATTCATTCCAAATGAAAGAACAAGATAAGCTCACAGCCAGAGATCTAAGCAGAACAGATATAAGTAACATGCCTGATGGAAAATGTCAAACAACAATCATAAGGATACTTGCTGGGCTTGAGAAAAGAATGGACCTAACCTTATCCCTAAAGGAACTACAAAAAGAATAACAACAACAAAAAGAAGCCTAAAGCCAGCAGAAGGAGGGAAATAATAAAGATTAAAATGGAAAGAAATGATATAGAAACTAAAAAACAATACAAAGGATCAATGCAACCAGGAGCTGTTTCTTAAAGAAACAATGAAATTGACAAACCCCTAGCCAGACTTATCAAAAAGAAAAGTGAAAGGACCCAAACTAATAAAATCACAAATGAGAGGAGAAATCACAACCAATACCACAGAAATACAAACAATTCTAACAGAATATTATGAAAAAAATATATGGCAAAAAGTTGGACAACCTAGAAGAAATAAATTCCAGAAACATATAAACTACCACAACTGAAACAGGAATCGAAAACTTGAAAAGACCTATATCAAGCAAAGAAATTGAGTCAGCAATCAAAAAAGTCCCAAAAGTCCAGGGCCAGATGGCTTCCCAGGGGAATTATACCAAACATTTAAAGAAGAGTTAAAACCTACTCTTCTCAAACAATTTCAAAAAACAGAATTGGAAGGAAAACTTCCCAATTCATTTATGAAGCCAGCATTACCCTGACACCAAAACCAGATAAATACTCCACTAAAAAACAGAATTACAGGTCAATGTCCCCAATGAACATGGATGCAAAAATTCTCAATAAAATACTAGGAAATCAAGGAGCGCCTGGGTGGCTCAGTTGGTTAAGTGGTTGCCTTCAGCTCAGGTCATGATCTCCGGGTCCTGCAACTGAGCGCCACGTAAGCCTCCCTGCTCAGCAGAGAGTCTGCTTCTCCCTCTACCTCTGCCCCTCCCTCCTGCTCATGCACTATCTCTCAAATAAATAAAACCGTTTAGAAAAAAACACTAGGAAATCAAACCCGACTGTACATTAAAAGAATCTTTCACCACGATCAAGTAGAGTTTATTCCTGCGTTGCAAGTGGTTCAATATTCCCAAATCAATCAAGATGATATACCACACTAATAAAAGAAAGGATAAGAACCATATGATCTTCTCAGTAGATGCAGAAAAATCACTTGACAAAGTACAGTGTCCATTTTTGATAAAAACCCTCAACTAAGTAGGGACTGAGGGAACATACCTCAACCTCAAAAAGACCATATACAAAAAAATCCAGAGCTAATATCATCCTCAATGGGAAAAAACTTAGAACAAGACAGGGATGTCCATTCTCGCCACTGTTATTTAAGATAATACCAGAAGTTCTAGCCTCAGCAAACAGACAAGAAAAAGAAATAAAAGGCATCCAAATCAGCAAAGAAGTCAAACTTGCACTATTTGCACACAACATGATACTCTCTGTAGATAATCCAAAAGACTCGACAAAAAAAATTGCTAGAAATAATACATGAATTCAGTCAAGTCTCAGGACCCAAAATCAACATACAGGAATCTGTTGCATTTCTCTACACCAATAATGAAGCAGCAGAAAGAGAAATCAAGGAATCAATCCCATTTACAATTGCACCAAAAACAGTAAGATAGATACCTAGGAATAAACCTAACCAAAGAGGTAAAATCTGTACTCTGAGAAGTATAAAACACTGATGAAAGAAATCAAAGATGTCACAAAGAAATGGAAAGACATTCCATGCGCATGGATTGGAAGAACAAATGTTGTTGAAATGTCTATCCTACCCAAAGCAATCTACACATTTAATGCAATCCCTATCAAAATACCAACAGCATTTTTCACAGAGCTAAAACAAACAATCCTCAAATTTGTATGGAACCAGAAAAGAGCCCCAACAGCCAAAGCAACCTTGAAAAAGAAAAGCAAAGCTGGTGGCATCACAATTCCAGACTTTAAGCTGTATTACAAACTTATATTCATCAAGACAGTATGGTACTGGCACAGAAACAGACACACAGATCAACAGAACAGAATAGAAAAGTTAGAAATGTACTCACAACTATAGGTCAACTAATCTTCGATAAAGTAGGAAAGAGTATCCAATGGGAAAAAGAGTATCTTCAACAAATGGTGTTGGGGTAACTGGACAGCAACACGCAGAGGAATGAAACGGGACCACTTTCTTATGCCATACACGAAAACAAATCCAAAACGGATGAAAGACCTAAATGTGAGACAGGATACCATCAAAATCCCAGAGGAGAACAAAGGCAGTAACCTCTCTGACACCAGCTGAAGCAACTTCTTTCTAGATATGTCTCCTGAGGCAAGGGAAACAAAGGCAAAAATAAACTATTGGTACTTCACAAAAATAAAAACCTTTTCTGCACAGTAAAGGAAATAATCAACAATACTGAAAAGGCAACCTACAGAATAGGAGAAGATATTTGCAAATGACATATATGATAAAGGGTTAGTAACCAAAATGTGTAAAGAAATTATCAAACTCAACACACAAAAAACAAATAATCCAGTTTAAAAATGGGCAGAAGACATGAACATTTTTCCAAAGAACTATAGATGGCCAACAGACACATGAAAAGATGCTCAACATCACTCATCATCAGGGAAATGCAAATCAAGACTACCATAACACCTTGCACCTCTTAGAATGGTTAAAATCAACAACACAAGAAACAACAGGTGTTGGAGAGGATGTGGAGAAAGGGAAATCCTACTGCACTGGTGGTGGGAACGCAAACTGGTGTAGCCACTCTGGAAAACATGTGGAGTTCCTTAAAAAAGTTAAAAATAGAACTACCCTACGACCCAGCAATTACACTCCTAGTTATTTACCCGAAGGATATAAAAATACAGATTCAAAGGGATACATGCACCTTTATATTTATAGCAGCATTATCAACAATAACCGAATTATGGAAAGAGTCCCAATGCCCATGGACTGATGAATGGATAAAGAAGTTGTGGGTGTGTGTGTGTGTATGAAATGGAATATTAGTCATAAAAATAATGAAATTTTGCCATTTGAAACGATGTGGATGGAGCTACAGAGTATTATGGTAAGCGAAATAAGTCAGTCAGAGAAAGACAAATACCATATGATTTCACTCATATGTGGAATTTAAGAAACTAAACAAATGATCATGGGGGAAACAAAGCGAGGTAAACCAGGAAACAGACTCTTTTTTTTTTAGGAAACAGACTCTTAACTATAGAGAACAAACTGACAGCCACTAGAGGGGACATGGGGTGGGGGATGGGTTAAATAGGTGATGGGGATTAAGGAGGGCACTTGTTGTGATGAGCACTGGATGTTGTATGTAAGTGCTGAATCCCTAAATTCTACACCTGAAACTAATATTATACTGTATGTTAACTAACATACAGTGAATTTAAATAAAAACTAAAAAATTCAAAATAAAGGGAAATATAGTGAAGTCTTTCTAGCATTCCTAGGCTCTGTAAGGAAAATGCATTCCATTGTGCACCAGCTTTTCCTTGTCTCCCCTAATCTTTGCTGATTTTCATCAGCTTTGGTTCTAAGACACTGCCTGCTGCTCTTTCTGGATGTTTTCGAACAGAGGCCCACAACAGGTGCCTATGGGGCTGTGAGAGTATAACTATTCAAGTCATCAGCCAGAACCACTGTTAAAATGTTTAATATCAATACAAAATGAGATCAGGGTTTCACAAGCAAGTTTCAGAACACAAACATTGATTTCTACAGCAGTTTATCTTCCTTTCAGAGGCCTAAATACGAACACATATAAATCTTGAGGATTTAAAAAATATCACGGTATTTTTAACTTTAATACAGCTACAGGTGACAAGTATGCAAAGAACTCATTTACAGATTGAATGAAATATCCAAATTAAAATGTAGCAATTTAACGTACTCATTGGCCATGAAACTCAGCAAGAAACTGTTCTTTCCCCCATACCTCAGAAAAACCATCACCAGTTCCTTTCTAGGGCATCGATGGCATTAACGGCACTCAGCCTTGTCAGCATCCAGATATCCCTGGTTCAATCTATCTATGTAAATTCATGTTACAGTTCCGTTGTTGGAAGTGCTCACTATCTTCTTCACTGCATTACACTTGGCAAGGCACCTACCAACAATGCACAGGATGGGAAGTGAGCCATGAAGAACACAATGGCTTGACTGGAGAGCTAACCATATATCCTGGGTCTGCTAGCTGAGTGAGGATATTAATGGAAATGTAAAATTTCAGGAGGCATCTTTTTTCACTCTCTCCAAGTTACCAGCATGTATGGTACTAGGAAGTAAAGAGTAGAAGAAGGTGACAACAGCCATATACATGAACTCTCCCTAGATCTAAAAGCAAACTGAACAAAATGTAAACTATAGTGGGCCAAAGAACGGACTCCCATCTGGGCTTTATTTGTGGCTGGAAACAACATACCAACTGAGAGGTTCAAAAATTAGGAAACAGTTTTGGGGCACCTGGATGGCTCAGTCAGTTAAGCATCAGACTCTTGATCTCAGCACAGGTCTTGATCTCAGGGTCGTGAGTTCAAGCCCCGCACTGGGCTCCATGCTGGGTGTAGAGCCTACTTAGAAAAAAAATTAGGTTAACAGTTTCAATGCACTGAGGGATCATCAACTTGCCTAAGAATATTACTAAAATATTTTCTAGGGGCGCCTGGGTGGCTCAGTTGCTAAGTGTCTGCCTTTAGCTCAGGTCATGATCCCGGGGTCCTGGGACCGAGCCCCACGTCCGGCTCCCTGCTCAGCGGGGAGCCTGCTTCTCCCTCTCCAGCTCCCCTTGCTTGTGTTCCCTCTCCCTCTCTGTCAAATAAATAAATAAAATCTTTAAAAAAGTAAAAATTAAAAAAATAAAATATTTTCTAAGAGTTATGTGTGCTTCCCTGTTGAGTTTGGTGCCAACAGTTAAGAAATAATCAAATAAATTAAATAAACCTCAAATATTTCTTTACTATACCCACTTCCAAGAATTACAAAACATAATTTTCTCTGCCATTCCTCAAGTGAATTAGTAAGACAAGTAGAAACTCAAAACATTAACTGTAATATCACACAAGATAATTAATTTTCCTTTGGCAACTCAGTCTGTCCCAAAGTATTTCTGTCCAAAATGCGTAGGTGCGACAGGATGAACTTCAGTAGTTAAAATTGTGATCTCTGGAAACTCCTGAATGATTGATTTGGCACCTTCAAAAAATAAAAGAATTGCTGTTATGGCATGACTTTTTGGTAGCATTAGCTGGAATTCAAAAATTTTGTAGTTATTAGGTATAATATAGACAGAAGACAGAAAGAAATGACCTTTAAATACCTAGTCAGACTCGATTAATCTCCTAGCTTATATGTCTGATATCTGAAAAGCTTTGACAATCATCACACTATGCCTCCACTCATTCACTAACAAATTCTTAGATTCAAATTGTTTTATATCCAAGATTTTAAAAATACATTCAGTTATAGCAACTTTCTCCCTGAAGAGACTTTGTTTTGTTTCATTTTAAAGGCAGCTGGAATAGAGAGAATACAATCCTTTCCAGAAACAGGATCATATATAAGATGATGGCTTCTCAACTGGAACACTGTGAAACAAGCGTAGAAACTTCTTTGGTATGTCAGAGTGAGCTAGCTTTTAGAAGTTAGGACTCTAGCTTTGGGGGTTGAGGGAAAGGGATGAGTTAGGACCCTCGCCAAACTAAAAAACCATAGCAATGCTGCCACAAAATAAGATTTTTAATCTACAATGTCAAAGAATAGTATTCCATTCTAATACATACTCTTAGAACTAACAGTTACTTTTCTACTTCAAAGGCAGGAAATCCAATAATTATTTGGTTATCTCAATGTTTACAGTGCCACCTCTGCTATATATAAATAGATGACCAAGCAAATTGCCCTTTGTCACCATCAACATTTGAACTACAGGTGAATTTTGATTCTGAAACAACAAAATAACCAATGGCCTACAGAAAGCAGCCCTCCCAACTGGATACACTCTATCCCCTTCAAGGTTGGCTGAGACTGGGAAACTTTGGAAATGAGGAAACACCCTAACTAGAAGCCACATATTTCTCTTTCTTTTAAATTATGAAACAAATACAAATTCACTGCCAAACATTTGGAAAATACAAAAAGAGCTTAAAAAAATAAAATGAATTGCTTTGAGTCCCAACATCCTAAAATAACCACCATTAACATAGTATGTATTTTAAAATGAAAATTGAAATAGTATTGTACATCTGTCTAGCCTCTCATGCTAAGGAAAGACTTATTAGATTCTGTGTTAAATCCAAGTCTGACTTTGGTAGTCATAACAGTCATAATTTGCATTAGTCATCTCTGAACTCGGTAATAACACTTTACGTTATTCTAATGCTGTCATTTTTTACCTTGCTTGTTCATGTTTACACGTAGATTTTTCAACGTTATTAAATATTTTTCAAAAACATGACTTAACAGTTACATAATGTTACATCCTGTGAATATATATTGATTTAACCATTTCTTTACTGTAAGTCATTTATATACTTTCAAATTTTTTCATACACTAAAAATAACTGCAGTGAATATCCTAAAGGCTAAATTTCTACATGCATGTAAAGATTATTTTCTTAGGATACTTTCACAATTGTCCTAGATTGTATGGCAAAAAACTAGGGCTTTGCATTAGGTTTACCTTCCTGAGGAAATAAGAGAAAACACAGTTCTATCCTTCATGCTCTTTGAGCAGAAGTAGAACTTAGGAAACTTCTGCTCTTTGCTTCACACTGAAAAGTTTATGCAGCAAGACCACAGGGCTAACCAGAACCTCAAGTTTCTTGCTGTTTGGGAGCAGTTCTCTGGTTCAGGCTCTACCCAAACAGAGATACCGGGAAAACAACTGCAATCCCCTTCAAAGGGGTTAGTTCATAGATTTCCATTTGAGTTTGAACATCAGAATGGTATAAAAATACTTTATCACTAAGCTTAGAGACGATAAACACAAGTTATAAACTACCAAAATCAGATTTAGATTTAATGTGGAAGAAGCAAATGAACTTTTCTTCACAATGAGAATCTGGACAGATACACACTTACCCAACCCGTGACCAGTCATGCTGCACTCACCATGAGGAGTGGAGAACAGACTGAGTAGAATGATAACACTGGGTTGAACTCCATGTTCTATAAGAACCTTTACAGCTTCAATTACAGTATTTCCAGTGCCTGAAATCAAATGACAACCAAATGCATTAGCAACTTTAACATTTATCTCAAAACGTCTCTGAAGTTTCTCTGAAGTAAAGGCAGTTTGGTAATCTAACATAAGATACTAAGCAAAGCTTCATTGGAAGGTGCCTGTTCTTTTTTCAACGACATTCTCTCTTCTTTTTTTAAAAGATTTCATTTATTTGTTTACTTACCTACTTACTTATTTATCTATTTATTCACTTATTTGAGAGGTGGGGGGGAATCTGATGCTGGGCTCGATCTCACGACCCTGAGATCATGACCTGAGCCGAAACCAAGAGTTGGACGCTTAACCGACTGAGCCACCCAGGTGTCCCACCCATGATGTTATTTTTAATAATGGACATGACACACACTCTTTTCAGTTTTCAAATGCACAACAAACCCTAAATTCATTCAGTATTTGAGATACCAAATTTGACACCCACCCTCCACCACCAACCCTGGGAGACAATACCATGTGCGATCTGAATAAGCTTAAAAAACAGAATAGGAGAAAAATATATTACTTTCGGGAGGATAAATTCTTGACAAATTCAGTGCTATCCTCATTGGGCTAAAGAAGGGACATATTTCAATGTATTTTCTGTGTTCTATATATTTTGCCTCATTAGATCCTTTGCTTCAGTGTTTTCATTCATGTTAAAACCAAAGCTCTTTTGAGCTAATAAAGTTTATTTAGACATTATTTACTCTCTTATTACACAATAAAAATTCCCCAGTGAACTGCCCGGGGCAAAAACCCATTTAGAAACGCTTTTGCCTTTATATAAGGGTAACTAAAAGGCAATCACTAAGTTGAACTGATTTAAACCCTAAGCAAAGTATACAAATTAAACTCCAGCCACTCACTGAGAATTGGATACATCAGAAGGACTTTTCTCCGGTAAATGTCTGGGGGGAACTTGGCATAATATACTTTGGCTCTTTGGGTCTCTTCATCACTCTGAATCAGGATCTTTCCAATTCGTATGGATCGACAGCAGTCTCGTAAACCTTGTTCCATTGCCTCACCTTGAAGAAGGAAAATTTTCAGAAGAGAAAAAAAAAAAGGTTGGGGAGATAGAATTAAAGTCCAAATATAGGCCAAAGCAGAATGTGTGACTATCACTAATACGAAAAGGACATTGTCAAGATGGGAGCAATTCTTCTTAAGCTAAGAGCTTTTATTTCTGATATGCTCTTATTTTATACTTAGTGCAGGTCAATTAAACCAGATTAAGGCTGGTCAATGAAAGTAGGATAAGCTAGTTTTATTGCCGGCTTTCAAGTTTTAGAGATGTCACGCTTTCACGAAATACAAAAAATAAAGTGTTTTGGGGCGCCTGGGTAGCGCAGTCGTTGGGCGTCTGCCTTCGGCTCAGGGCGTGATCCCAGCGTTCCGGGATCGAGTCCCACGTCAGGCTCCTCCGCTGTGAGCCTGCTTCTTCCTCTCCCACTCCCCCTGCTGTGTTCCCTCTCTCGCTGGCTGTCATATAAATAAATAAAATCTTTAAAAATAAATAAATAAAGTGTTTTTTGTTGGGCTGCTCCCTGAGCTTTTCCAGTATCAGGACCATTTTACTCCTATTATTTTAAGGAAGCCTTTAAACCACCTCAACCTGTTATTTTCATCTGAAAAAAAAATACAGAAGATTTATGGAAGAATTGGGCTACAGAGCAAGGTGATATCAGGAGGTATCACTACACCCCAGCAATGACTTCAACGGCAGAAGTTTGCCGGCAAACAGTGAAAAACTATATTGTTCCTTCCCTCCCCTCCGCCAAGAACCATAACCAACACTATTACTACCCCCTTGGTTTCTGAACACAGTTATTTTTTAGTCTAAATTCCTTTAAGGAAATTATTGCCAAAATGAATCATTCTCGTACCACCTTCCAGATTTTAGGCTGTATCAGAACTCTATCTGCACTATTATTTACTTCATAGTTTTAACTATTTTACATTTATTTTAAGAGGAAACTTTCTATCACTGGTGTAAACATAAAAGCAGTTTCTAATATATATGAAAATCCGCCAATAGCTAATAAGGTTAAAAAATAACCCTGACTGTGCATGACCCCATGGTCATCTGCTATATACCAGGCATGTGAGGACGCTGCTGCCTTTAGGGCAAGAATTGGACTGAAATAGAAGAAAAAATGCCTTAAAAGCCCATCTCCATTGTCTTCACCAGAAATAACATTGTCCTGAAAATCCTGTCATTGCTTAAAAGCTACCTTCTATTAAAAAGGGAGCTTAAAGCTCCTATTCTACTTGAGGCATTCAACTGTTCACAAACAGAAATTCACAGCCAGAGAAAAGGCAATGCTTATAGGTGAAAAAAAAAATCCACCTGTCTCCAGTGCAAGTGAGGCTTCCACCGAACCTTGGATCTTGTGTAAAAATTTATTTATTTAGTTAGGTAGTTGCCAAATGGAAGTAATCATCCCCATGGAACAGGCAGACATTCTAATTACAGGCATGTGATTTTGTTGCACAAAGGATTGGTTTAAAAGAGTAATCAGTCGGACTCAAACACAAATACAGCATTTATAAGACCAGCAACTGGAAATGCCTAGAGTTAATAACAGTTAAGTGCTTTTGCCCTATGGTCACATACACATCAAATATAAAACTAAAAACATTGAATAAGTCATTCAGTCCAGCTCCCGACAGGGTAGGACTGTTCCCTACAAAAGCAATTTAAGAAAAAACCAAATATTTCTCCAGTCAGGTATCCAAAGTTCCACAGGCCTGAATTTGTGCCATATTCCATCAGTCTTCAAGCTGCCCTGTTCTCCCCAAGCGGGCACCTTCTCATCCTCCTATCCTACCCTGAATCTCTCCGAAAGCTGGCTTGCCCGTGGGCCAGGCCACTAGAGTAGATGCTCTGCAGTTAAAATTGGTCAAACTCAGCAACACACAGGCCATGATCCAAGGCACCATGAGGACAGACAACACAGGTGGTGAGATTTAAGTTAAGGCAGGCTGCAATTATGACAGAAAAGCCTACCCCTCTCCCAGAAAACAACTGTTTTTCTGTGCGTGCAAAGAGACAAGAATCACACATATGCAAACCTACCGCTTCTCATTATGCTGACCCCACAATTTCCCTTCTCAAATTTCACTCCTTCATACTTGTACCCTGTTGGGGAATAAAATCAAAGAATTTCTCTCTCATTACTGGAGCAATCCACTTATTTTTAAAGTGCCTATAGTTTAAAGCCAATGGGTACAGAGCAACTCTTGTCTAGACATTCTGTATAACCTCTTAGGTTCCCTGTGAAAGTAATGAGAAGTCATGATTTTTCAGTTATTTCTTAATTCTTCATAAGAAACCTGGGGGGATAATTGGGAGACGGGGACTTCATCGAGTAGGAACAGGACTTATGACAGCATGATATTCACATACACGTTCCTCAAATTGAATTCAGAGGGGAATCACTGCACTCTGAGCGCTATAACCCCATCAACTCAAACTGGGACCTCACTGTGAGGCACAGCAGAGAGCCTCCTCATTCCTTCCCTTTTTATGAGCTTCCACTCTGCCTTAAAAAGCAGAAGACAAAGGCTGAAGTAGTTACCAGGACGTGTTCAACCCTTGGTGTCATCCTGAATCTGTATCAATTATGATGCAACAAGCTCAGCCCCTAATTTTCATAAAGTCAACCTTTGAATAGAACAGATTCCATTATTTACTAGAGAACAAAATCAGAATTTCAAATCCCTGAAACAGGGATCTTCAGCTGTGTCTATTAGAGTAAAACAAAGGACTCTCTCTGGATCTCATCATTTTTAGTTTT
Source organism: Ursus americanus (assembly GCF_024610735.1). NCBI lineage: Eukaryota > Metazoa > Chordata > Mammalia > Carnivora > Ursidae > Ursus > Ursus americanus. Next base: position 62,906,160 of record NC_142164.1, read on the forward strand.
CTTCGTCTTTTTTACGCCTCATTCTTTTACCTGGACTTTCAATGCCAAACCAACCCACCCATTTATTCATACCAGCAGCTTCCCCACAGAAGTGAAGATAAGCTGCCAGCAATTCTTAACTCTGGTCCCAATGGGCTGTCATCAAGGGCAACACTTGCATGCTAAAGAATATTTATTAACTTTAACTTGAATTGACAAGCAAGCCATTAACAAAGTCATCCACATAAATTTCTTTACTAAATGTCTCTGAGTTTATTAAGTTGTTTAAAAGAACAACTTCACCTAGACTCCTCATTTTGCATACTGATTTACTCAAACTGCTTTTTCCCCCCAAATTCTCAGAATTTTCATGACAAGAATCTGAGAGTAACAGCCCTGGTTACCTGTTGGGGTGGTCACCATGCATTCTTTATATGGCAGCTGATTCAGTCCCTCTTCCACAACAAGTCTGATCTAGAGAGTCAAAAGAAGAAGGAGGGTGAGAGCCTGCCAGGTCTAGTGTTAGCTGTTAGCTTCAGGAGCTGAACTTTAGGCGCAAAGTCAGTAACACAACAGGTGAGGGTTTAGCTTACGGAGGTAGGAAGGGGGCCCCCTATCACGGGTTAGATGCAGAAACAGATCCAAATGCTAGGCTGCTTGCTGCTGGGTATCCAACCTTGGGAGGTGCACGACTGCTGCCAAAAGGCTCAAGTATGCTTTCCGATTCTCGTTCAGTTAGTCCAGCCGATACTATGAGAGATGCGAAACTACAAGTGACAAGAGTCACCCTTGGAAGTAATATGCTTCTGGTAACTCTGAAAACAGTGCCCGCTGGGAACTTCTCCTCCTTGTTCAGTACTTTGAAATTAAGTTGGATTCCTTTTAACAAAGGCTCGTCATAATGCAAATAAAACCTGAAACTTCTCAGAAGGAAATAAATGAATGGACAGGGCTGAATCAATTTCCTGAGCTTGAAGTAGGAGCCAGTAGAATGCACTGGGGCTTCTTGGCTTCAAAAAAAAAAAAAGGCTCCAAATGATCTTAATGTGTGGTACAGAGGAAAGAATCCATCAGAGCTACTAGAAATACCCTCCAAAATCCAGATATGATATTCCTATGAGCACCCAGAGCCTACTACAATAAAGGCAGTGCTGAGTCTGCAATGCACTTTTTCTCTAATCAATATTACATTACTGATTAAGAATTGGGAACAGCAGGGAGAAAGACCATGTTCTGTCATCACAACACAACACCTTGCTGCCATTAAAATGATCAATGCTAAATGGGCCAGCATTTTGTCAGCCTAAAGCAGCAGTGGGTCCAGCAACCTGATGAACACTGTGTATGTATGCACATTCATCTCTAGCCACCACCTTCTGGGGAGGTGAAGGTTTCTTATGAGCAAGTGGAAGGGAAAAAAAGGATCCTTTTCTTTGGATAGGCTACATCTCCTAGTACCACTCTTCTTCTTTTTTTTTTTTTTAAGATTTAGTTATTTGAGAGAGAGAGAGGTAGAGAAATAGCGTGGGGGGGGGAGTGGGCAGAGGGAGAAGGAGAGTCTCAAGCAGACTCCCTGCTGAGCGTGGAGCTTGACGTAGGATGTGATCTCATGACCCTGAGTTCATGACCTACCTGAGCCAAAATCAAGAGTCAGGCACTTAATGGACTGAGCTACCCTGGCGCCTCTCCCAGTAACACTCCTCTAAAGAGTCTTACCTCCTGCCCATCTCCTGCAACTCTGGGACAGAAATCAGTATGTCCAAGCCTTGCAGGAGAACATAAAACCAGCAGAAGGGTGACTTAATATAAGGAACTCAAGATCGGAGTGCCAGGGAAGCCAATCCTGACAAATCTAGGATAGAATTAACGTCAACTATAATGGGACCCTTGTGCTAGAATAGACAGTGTACTAGAAATCCTCAATACCACAAACCTAAATAGCGCCAGTCCCGACCACAACCTCAAAAGACCCTCTGTACACTCTCCCAATATCAGAACCTTCAAAGCCAACTGCAGAGAACACAAAAGGTCCAATTTACCATCCCCTCCTGTCAATTGTCATGGGTCCTTATCATCTTATTTGATTATAATATAATGCCTGTCCTTTCAAGCAAGTATTTTACAATAACCATGAACTTAACTCCTACCTTCTATAGACAAAAGGCAAAGAAAGCAAAGGAAAGAAGAACCATTTTCTACTAATGAACACCAACACTTCTGTTTTCTCCACAGTAGCCAATGACACAAGTTCCTTCCTCCTTGAACCCATTCCTTCGGTTTGATAAAAGCATAAAGACAGAATGGCCGAACTATCGCTCCAGGAGTGTCAACTACACTGACCTCGATGCGATCCGAGGGTTATTACTGCCCCTGGAAGCTCAAATGATTGTAAACAGAAGTGGCCTCTGAACCAGGGAGACTTAAAGCCAAAAGCATGACAGGCGCTGCCTACACACCTTTGGAATTAATATTTTCCCCAGGGAAAATCTAAATGAAAAGTTTCATGCCTTTTTCCCCCTCATGCTCCCTTTAACAATCTATCTTCTATTCTCCGATTACACCTGTTTGGTTAATAAGCCACTTTTCTTTCTTTCCCAAACTAAATACTGACAACAGCATTTCAAATGTGAACTCCATGAAATCAGGGACAACGTCTGTTGTCTTCACTGCGGTATCTCCTCCCCCTGCAACACAGCTTAGCCCAGTGCCTGACTCGAGTTCAGCACATATTTCATCAATAGATGAACACTAATCGCCACAGCAGAAAATGTGTCAACCTTATTCTAAGCACTGAGCACACTTAGATGTAAACACAAGAAGGAAATGCAGCGCTTTACCTGAAAACAACCCAACTTGGCCTGAGATCCTCTCAGACTTCACTAGCTAAACTGAACTGGGCTTATCAGAAAGGATGAACACTGACCATTTATAGTGATGTGGATGGAACTAGAGGGTTTTATGCTGAAAGAAGTAAGTCAATCAGAGAAAGACAATTATCATATGGCTTCACTCATATGTGGAATATAAGAAACAGCACAGAGCATCATAGGCGAAAGGAGGGAAAACTGAATGGGAAGTCATCAGAAAGGGAGACAAAGCATGAAAGACTCTTAACTACAGGAACCAAACTGAGGGTTGCTGGAGGGGAGATGGGTGGGGGGATGGCATAACTGGGTGATGGGCATTAAGGATGGCACATGACGTGATGAGCACTGGGTGTTAGAGGCAACTCATGAATTACCGAACTCTACATCTGGAACTAATGATGTACTACATGTTGGCTAATTGAGTTTAAATTTAAATTTTTAAAAAATTTTTAAAAAAGGTTTCCTTCACAAATTTAAAAATAAATAAATAAATAAATAAACTGAATTGGGCTTGGCCAGTCCTTAACAGGAAGTCCCTGAGGAAAGTATATCCAGTCCAACTTAGTATTTCACATGTGAGGATAGTACAGAAAAGGCAAAATAAATAACCCCTCAAGCAAATTACAAGTGGGGGTATTAGTGTTTCTGTATTAAATGAGTACCACAAGGGTAACTACTAGGTCTCCTTACATCTTTGGTTTTCTTTTAATGTACTTCACTTCACTGTCCTAAGATGACATATCTAAGGGTTGCCAAGACCCACCTGAGAGGTAGAAGTACCTCAGAATGACAGAGATGAGTTCATGGGCAATGTTTTGAGGTGAAAGGGATTGAGGCACAGCTTTAATGAAAGAGTAGAAATAATACTTCAGAAGCCTACCAGGATGACGATTACTTGGCACAATCTCTTTCACCGCCCAGAATAGAACGAAAAAGTCACCTGGCCTACTATGATTATATCACTAGGAACAATGAAAGAAAAATGGAAAGCCTCCACCTACCAAACGATCCGCAGAAAACATGAAGTCCCCTCTACTGGCTGTCCTAGAAAGAAAGTAGTATAAATTTTAGTCCAGATTAGAGCTTTAAGGGAAAATATTACTTAACACATACAGTAACAATGCTATTAAGACCTATTACATACTTAAAGCCTAAAAGCTTACATGTACAAACTACCACCGAAGCAAGATATTTTTCACTAGGATACAGGGACGTAAATGGAATGACTTGATAAATATTATTGAAAATGCTTCCTTGATATCAACACTGGAGACAGGAATTGAAAAGATCATGCAGTCGCCCTCCCACTGAGCTGCCCAAGTATGTATTATCCAACCAGGATGAATGAAGCTCCCCCTACAAGAGGGCAGCAAGCCCACAGCTCAAGGTAAGAGAAAAACTTCCACAGGATGAAAACCAGGTTCTTCCCATTCTCCCCCTCCAATCACCTTGATCTAAAACCCGCATCACCAAGATAAGTACCCCGTCTACTTTGTCTCTAATCCTTTTAGTAATGAGAATGACACAAACAAATCAATCCTCTACTTTTGCTGCTGTTTTCAAGAATGCATAACCTAACTTCCAAGACCTCTTTTGCAAATTATTGATAATTTGTTCCTTTTGCCTGTTTTTTTTCAATCAAATACTTTATCCCCTAGATCTTTCTGCCATTTTTCTGTACATTTCCTTCTGGTCAACACTTTCATATCCTGAGGTGCCCAAGTAATAATAATGCAAAGTTGCACCTACCCACCTAACCAACCCAAAAGGGAATGTTAAAAGGCTGACATATTTTTCTGTATGTGAAAATCTCATATTGTTCTACCCCCTTCTCCCATATAAGTGAAATGATTTGACTGAACAGACTGATTTACAGTTTATGTACTTATAAATCCCCATCTGCCTATCCAGAGCATACCTAAAATATTCCAACACAGCATCAAAATGGCATATGCAAACATGTATTACCTCAGTACACCATTCATCACTACTCCTTTTTTACCAAGCTGCATTTATTTTTTCTGACAGGAAAAAGCAATGAAATATCCCCGACACAAATGACATTTGGTTTCTTAGAGTAACCACAGTGGTATCATATTACAGATATTAACTCTCTAAAATATGACCCATAACTGAGCAATAGCAAGAATATAGGCCTGTAACCTTTATAAATATTCCTTAAATTCAGAAAACTATCCACACATACCTATACACACACACACACACACACACACACACACAGCCCATTTAAAACAGGCTGTATTTAAAGAACAAACTGATGGTGGCCAGAGGGGAGGGGGATAAAGGGATGTGTGAAGGCAAGTGGGAGACAGAAGCTTCCAGTCACCGAATGAATAAGTCATGGGAATAAAAGGCACAGCATAAAGAATATAGTCCATGATACCGTAATTGTGGAATCATTATGTTGTACACCTGAAACTAATATAACATTGTGTGTCAACTATACTCAAATTAAAAAAATAAATTAAATAAGTAAATAAAACTATTTCACATACTGTGGTTTTTATATAAAACTACACTATTACGCTAGCACCTTTCATTTCTGGAATTAATCTTCACAATATGCTTGTCAAGGAAATGAAAGTTGGTGACCTACAAAAAGTACTGAAGCCTACTTTCTGTCTGCTAGACCTGTACAAACAGACAATCTAGACAGCCAGAACAGTTTTTCAATAGGGAGGGAAAATGTGGATTTGCCTCAAAAGAAATATTCAGTAATATTTCTTGGGAACACATTTGAAATACTTGTTTTTAATGTCTCAACAGTTGCACATAAATTTATTACATAGAAAAGTCACACTGTGATCAGAGTTGTCCAAATCCATTATTTTACTTTAAAATCAGACATTTTAACACCTTTCATATTCTCCCCCAAAATATCAGCTTCAGCGGATAACTTTTCCATAATCATCACCTTCTCTACATTCCAAAAAAGTACATGCTAGAGCTGTCATCTCTTGATAGCTATTTGACTTCCAATTAAAGCATTTACTGCTCCAAGTCATCCCACTACAAACAGTAATTACCAAACCGTCTCCTGCTATTTTAGACCCACACTGTTCAAGACCCATACCGTGTACTTTAAAATCCATGTAGAAATTAAACTACAGCTAGAATATAATAAGTTGACTGCATTTTTTAAAAACCACAGTGGTCTTCAATATTCACATCTAAATCCTTAACATTGTTAACACTAGAGTTTCATAAAACAGATATACCTGTCAGATCAACAAGTTGCACATACTCTCTGAACCCCTATTTTATGCCCAACACCGCACTGAAGTGTTTGTTAATAAAGGAGTTTCAACCCAAACCCAGGTCTTATCTTATTCACTCCATACACTTTGTTTCAAATCGTCTCAAAATCATTTTTTTAAAAAACTCTTATACTAAAAACAAGGTTCTGAAAGTCACTTTAATCATCTTCTATCTAATAACAGTCCCAAATAAAATCGAATGCAAAATTATCACAAAGCAACAAAAATTGACACACATTCCTGGGATATTCTAAACTATAGCCAAATGATCAAATATCAAATATTTAAACAGTGATATCCAGACACTCCTAATTCAGAACATGGAAACCTAATTAGTGTTAAGCCGAGCATTTTTTAATTGTACAACCTCCAAACAGGATTAATAATGCAGACCTAATCATATCTGCGGATACACTTTTCTTGGCACTCCCCTCCCCTCAACAAGTGTGTCACATATCTGTAGCAACAAAATGAAACCCAAAGGCAGCCATTTAAAAAAAATTATCTTCACAATGAAATAACAAAAGAATGAGAATCATACAGGAAGTCAAATCCTCGTTCTAATGCGGACCTGGTAAACCTGACTCTTCCCTACTTAATGCTGTCTATAAAGCACCTTAAAATTTCTACAGAGGCAGGGCACCTGGGTGGCTCAGTTGGTTAAGCGTTTGCCTTTGGCTCAGGTCATGATCTTGGGGTCCTGGAACTGAGCCCCACATCGGGCTCCCTGCTCAGCGGGAGCCTGCTTCTCCTGCTCCCTCTGCTGTTTCCCCTGCTTGAGCTCTCTGGCTTGCTCTCTCTCTCTCTCTGTCAAATAAACAAGTAAAATCTTTAAAAAGAAAACTCTACAGAGGCTTCAGCAATTGTGTATATTTAAAAACATGCATGTTTCATAGCAAATGCAAACCAAGATGAAACCTCTTGAATCTCACTGAACTCTATTTACTTATCATCCATGACATATACAACTATGACAGAGGAATGTTTTTATAAAATTAAAAAAATTAAAACTTCAAGTAGACATCCTCTCCCCTGTTCTTTCTAGTTCTTACTACTACTACTACTACTACTACTACTACTACTACTACTACTACTACTAGAGGAATTCTCTAGTGTGTTGCAAGATGTCCTCCCCTGGGACAATCACGAATTCAGTTTCTACAGCAGAAATTGCCATTTGATCACTCTCTGCTACTTCTCTTTATTCAGAATAAACTTGACAGCTCCCCCTTTTATTTACAAAAACCATTTTAACAACTACACATGCACACGCACACTCACACTAAGCGTACAAAGATTTACTTACAAAGGTTTTCTAAAAAGGTCTGAAAGTTACAGCAGGTACCTAATATTATACATATATTACTCCCTTCTTTACCAGAGGTCACTATTTATTAAAAACTTCCTTGGTGGTAAGTATTAAGCACTTTTGGTGCATTATCTGATCTACTCCTCACACAACCTTAAGAGGTTGATTCCATTACTATCACTTTAGTGATGAAAATGGTGAGGCTTACAGAGGTGAAGTACTTCAAGGTACTTCCCAGCCTGAAGTTCTCTGATTCCAAGTTCCCGATAAAGCCATTATTTATTTTGCTCTAATGAGGGAATGTTTTCTAAAGGTGACAGTTTTGAGATATATTTTAATTTCTCTCCCTACAAATCAGACTGGCATGCATATACAATTCAAACAATGAAATAGAGGCTGGGAGGCAAATAAAAAAACATCATTAAAATACTCCTTCTGAAGAGGGAGAAGTTGCCATTATAACATGGCTTGTAAACAAGCTAACACATACAAGAACACACCCTTTTCAAAAATTATTACATCAAAACCTCTGACCTTTAACTTAAAACAATTTAATTTAAATCAAATCCCAGTAGCACTGATTTAGGTGTCATTTAAAAAACAAGGCCTGAGGAGGGAGTTAAGATGGCACAGTAGTAGGGGGAGCTAGGCTTGCCTCGTCTCTAAATCACAGCTAAATAAAAATCAAAACTTTCTGAACACCTGAGAGATCCACCTGAATGGTGAAGAGAACGAACTGGAGAACTAGAGAGAAAAGAAGCCACATCGTGGAAGTAGGACATGATACCGGGGAGAAAAGAATTGTGGGTGCCGCGGAGGGGAGGGAGTCTTAATCTCAGAGAGAGGAAAGAGAGAAACAGAAGGCAGCATGCGGGGAACTGCACGAGAGAGATAGACTTACCCAACACCATTCAACACCAGACTGACAGATTATTTCAAGTTTTTACAAGCACTGGAGCCCAAAGTCTGAAGTTTTAGAAGTCCGGGCCACCGCTGGGATGCAGGCAGAGCAGTGCTCCTGTGGGGAAGGAGGGCAGAAGCCCAGGAGTGGACAGTGTGCTCTGAGGATCCCCTGAGTTGCACAGGTAGAAATAGTTTCCCTTCTTGTAGGGCATCTGGGGGAGGTAGAACAGCCTCTCAGCGGACACAAAAGCTAGCAGATGCCAAAGTGAGACCCCATTTATTAGCACAGGAACAGAGACACCTGCTGAGGGAAGCAAACCTTGGTGCCAGCTTTTTGCTGCACTTTACCATAAACTCCAGTCACTGTGCAATCGTGCTAATGGGCACCATCAGCAGTGTGGGGAGACCCTCTCTCAGAGGATCAGCATGGGTCCACGTGCACCACGTCCCTAAAATTCGGAGTTTGGAGTTTTGAAACCCAGCCATGTGTCTGAGATAAAACACAGGAGTTCTGTACCACTTGGCAGGCAGACAGCTTGGAGGCAGGGATCTGACAGAGGCCAGGGGCACAAGAGGGGTGAATATTTGCTTTTCTGTGAGGGCTTTCTGAAGAGTGGTAGACAGGAACTCTCTGCTCTGGGGACAAGAGAGCAGAGCGATGCCATTGCCCGCCCCCCGTCCCCATCACCACTGACCTACTTCAACGAGCAACACAGCACCAGTGGACCTGGAGTCTGGAGCTACGTGCACCAAGCACCCTCCTGCCTCCCCTCCCCACCCCCTGCAGGTGCATCTCCACTAGGGCAAATCTACCAGACAATCAGTGCATCAGGCCCCTCCCCCAGAAGACCAGCGCAAATCCCTCACATGCACCAAATCTACTGATCACAGAGTACTGCAAAGCTTCAGCTCTAGGGGAAATAGGATCTAGCTTTTTTTTTTTTTTGACCTCTTCTTAATACAGCCATTACCCTTAGGAGCAGGAATATAACAGGCTTTCCTAACAATCACACACACAAAAAAAACAGTGACCTAGAATAAATGACAAGGTGGAGGAATTCACCCCAAAAGAAAGAACAGGAAGAAGTCACGGCCGGGGATTTAATCAATACAGATACAAGTAAGATGTTTGAACCAGAATTTAAATCAACAATTATAAAGATACTAGCTGGGCTTGAGAAAAGCATAGAAGACACCAGAGAATCCCTTACTGCAGAGATAAAAGAACTAAAATCTAGTAAGGCCAAAATTACAAATGCTATAACCAAGATGCAAACCTGAATGGCTGCCATGACAATGAGGATGGACAAAGCAGAGGAGTAAATCAATGATACAGAAGATAAAAGCATGGAAAACCATGAAACTGAAAAGAAGAGGGAAAGAAAAGTACTGGATCACCAATGTAGACTCAGGAAACTCAGCAACTCCATGAAGCATAGCATTTCTATCACAGGGGTCCCAGAAGAAGAGAGAGAAAAAGGAGATTTATTTGAACAAATTATAACTGAAAACTATCCTAATCTGGGAAAAGAAACAGACATTGAAATCCAAAAAGCACAGAGAACTCCCATTAAATTCAACAAAAGCTGATGATCACCAAGACATATCACAGCCAAATCACAAAATACATAGACAAGGAAAGAATCCTGAAACCAGCAAGGGAAAAAGAGTCCTTAACCTACAAGGGAAGACAGAACAGGTTTCCAACAGATACCTCCATAAACTCTTGGCTGGCCAGAAGAAAGTGGCAGGATATGTTCAATATGCTGCATGGGAAAAAATCTGCAGCCAAGAATATTTTATCCAGCAAGGCTGTCATTCAGGATAGAAGGAGAAATAAAGAATTTCCCAGACAAACAAAACCAAAGGAGCTCATGACCACTAAACCATCCCTGCAAGAAATATAGAAGGGGCCTCTTCAGATGGGGGAAAAAAAGAACAAAGATGACAAAAATTAGGAAAGAACAGAGAACACCAGAAACACCAACTTTACAGGTAATACAATGGCACCAAATTCTTATCTATCAATAATCACTCTGAATGTAAATGGATTAAATACCACAATCAAAACACACAGCGTACTAGAATGGATTTTAAAAAAGACCCACGTACAAGACCCACGTGCATGCTGCCTACAAGACTCATTTTATTTTATTTTTTACTGGCATTATCAAGACATACATATTTTTTTCAAATTTTTATTTAAATTCTAGTTAGTTAACATACAGTACAATAGTGGTTGCAGGAGTAGAATTCAGGGGTTCATCACTTACAACAGCCAGTGCTCATCATAACAAGTGCCCTCCTTAATAATACCCATCACCCATCAAGCCCATCCCCCACCCAGCTTCCTCCATCAATCCTCAGTTTGTTTGCTATCATTAAGAGTTACAAGAGACCAAATTTAGACCTAAAGACACCTGCAGATTGAAAGTGAGGAGATGGAAAACCATCTATCATGCTAATGGACATCAAAAGAAACTCAGATTAGCCATACTTATATCAAACGAGATTTGAAACCAAGACTTAACAAGAGATGAAGGGCACTGTATCATAATTAAGGGGTCTGTCCATCAAGAAGATGTAACAACTCTAGGTATTTATGCCCCCAACTTTGGAGCACCCAAATATATAAATCAATTAATAACATACATAAAGAAACTCATTGATAATAATACAATAAAAGTAGAGGACTTAATTTTTTTTAAGATTTTATTCATTTGACAGAGAGAGAGACAGCCAGTGAGAGAGGGAACACAAGCAGGGGGAGTGGGAGAGGAAGAAGCAGGCTCCCAGTGGAAGAGCCTGACGTGGGGCTCGATCCCGGAACACCAGGATCACGCCCTGAGCCGAAGGCAGATGCTTAACGACTGAGCCGCCCAGGTGCCCCAAAGTAGAGGACTTTAATACCACACTTGCAGCAATGCACAGACCACCTACACAGAAAATCAAGAAGGAAACGATGGCTTTGAATGACACACTGGACCAGATGGACTTAACAGACATTTTCAGAACATTTCATCCTAAAGAGCAGAATACACATTCTTTTCAAGTGCACATGGTACATTCTTCAGAACAGATTACACACTGGATCACAAATCAGCCCACAAGTACAAAAAGACTGAGATTATACCATGCCTATTTTCAGACCACAATGCTATGAAACTTGAGGTCAACCACAAGAAAAAATTTGGAAAGACTACAAATACATGGAGGTTAAAGAACATCCAACTAAAGAAAGAATGGGTTAGCCAGGAAATTAAAGATGAAAAAAAAAGATACATGGACCCAATGAAAATGAAAACATCACAGTCCAAAACCTTTGGGAGGGAGCAAAGGTGGTCCTAAGAGGGAAGTATATTGCAATACAGGCCTACCTCAAGAAGCAAGAAAAGCCTCAAATACACAACCTAACCATGCACCTAAAGGAGCTAGAAAAGGAACAGCAAATAAAGGGTAAAGCCAGGAGAAGGGAAATAATAAAGATTAGAGCAGAAATAAATGATATAGAAACCAAAAAACTATAAAAATTCAATGAAACTAAGAGCTGCTTCTTTGGAAGAAAAACTGATAAACCCCTAGCCAGACTTATCAAAAAGAAAAGAGAAAGAACCCAAATAAATAAAACAAATGAAAGAGGAGAGATCACAATCAACACCACAGAAATAGAAACAATTATAAGAGAATATTATGAAAAGTTACATGCCAACAAACTGGGCAATCTGGAAGAAATGGACAAATTCCTAGAAACATAAAAATGACCAACACTGAAAAAGGAAGAAATGGAAAATTTGAACAGACCCACCAGTAAAGAAATTGAATCAGTACTCAAAAATCTCTTAACAAACAAAGCCCAGGGCCAGATGGCTTCCTAAGGGAATTCTACCAAGCATTTCAAGATGAGTTAGTACCTATTCTTCTCAAACTGTTCCAAAAAATAGAATTGGAAGAAAACTTCCAAACTTTCTATGAAGCCAGCATTACCTTGATTACAAAACCAGACAAAGACCCCACTAAAAAGGAGAATTACAGGCAAATATCCCTGATGAACACGGATGTAAAAATTCTCAATAAAACACTAGCAAATCAAATTCAACAATACATTAGAAGAATTATTCACCACGATCAACTGGGATTTATTCCCGACTGCAGGGGTGGTTCAATATTCACAAATCAATCAATGTGACACAACTCATTAATAAAAGAAAGGATAAGAACCATATGATCCTCTCAATCAATGCAGAAAAAGCATTTAAAAAATAGAGCATCCATTCTTGATTAAAAAAACCCTCAACAAGGAGGAACAGAGGTAACATACCTCAACATCATAAAGGTTATATAGGAAATATCCACAACTAATATCATCCTCAATGGGGAAAAACTTTTCCTCTATGGTCAGGAGCAAGACAGGGATATCCACTTTCACCACTACTATTTAACATACTTTAGGAACAGCAATCAGACAATACAAAGAAATAAAAGGCATCCAAATCGGCAAAGAAAAAGTCAAACTTTCACTATTTGCAGATGACATGATACTCTATACAGAAAACCAAAAGACGGGGCGCCTGGGTGGCACAGCGGTTAAGCGTCTGCCTTCGGCTCAGGGCATGATCCCGGCGTTATGGGACTGAGCCCCACATCAGGCTCCTCCGCTATGAGCCTGCTTCTTCCTCTCCCACTCCCCCTGCTTGTGTTCCCTCTCTCACTGGCTGTCTCTATCTCTGTCAAATAAATAAAATCTTTAAAAAAAAAAAAAGAAAACCAAAAGACTCCACCAAAAAATTGCTACACCTAATACATGAATTCAGCAAAGTTGCAAGATATAAAATTAGTGTATAGAAATCTGGTGCATTTCTATACACCAATAACGAAGCAGCAGGAAAAGAAATCAAGGAATCCATCCCATTTACAAATGCACCAAAAACCATGAGATACCTAGGAATAAACCTAACCAAAGAGATAAAAGATCAGTACTCTGAAAATTATAGAACACTTATTAAAGATATTGAAGAGGACACAAAGAAATGAGAAAAAATTCCATGCTCATGGACTGGAAGATCAAATACTGTTAAAATGTCCTGGCGCCTGGGTGGCTCAGTCATTAAGCATCTGCCTTCGGCTCAGGGCGTGATCCGGAGTCCTGGAATCGAGCCCCGCGTCGGGCTCCTCTGCTGGGAGCCTGCTTCTTCCTCTCCCACTACCCCTGCTTGTGTTCCCTCTCTTGCTGGCTGTCTCTCTCTCTCTGTCAAATAAATAAATAAAATCTTTTAAAAAATATTGTTAAAATGTCTACACTACCTAAAGCAATCTACACATTTAATGCAATCCCTATGAGAATACCACCAGCATTTTTCACAGAGCTAGAAAAAACAATCCTACAATTTGTATGGAACCACAAAACACCCTGAATAGCCAAAGCAATTTTGAAGAAGAAAAGCAAAGCTCATGATTCTGGACTTGAAGCAATATTGCAAAGCTGTAGTTATTAAGACAGTATGGTACAGGCACAAAAACAGACACATAGATCAATGGAACAGAATAGAAAACCCAGAAATGGACCCACAACTATATGGACAACTAATCTCTGACAAAGCAGGAAAGAATATCCAATGGAAAAAAGTCTCTTCAACAAATGTTTTTGGGAAAACTGGACAGCAGCATGCAGAAGAATGAAGCTGGACCACTGTCTTACACCATACACAAAAATGAATTAGAAATGGATGAAAGACCTAAATGTGAGACAGGAAACCATCAAAATCCTAGAGGGGAACACAGGCAAGAACTCTGACCATAGCAACTTCTTATTAGATATGTCTCTAGAGGCAAAGGAAACAAAAGCAAAAATGAACTATGGGACTTCATCAAGATAAAAAGCGTCTGCACAGCAAAGGAAACAATCAGCAAAACTAAAAGGCGGCCTATGGAGGGAGAGAAAATATTTGCAACGACATATCTGATAAAGGGTTAGTACCAAAATCTGTAAAGAATTTATACAACTCAACACTCAAAACACAAATAATCCAGTTAAAAAATGGGCGGAAGACATGAATAGACATTTTTCCAAAGCAGACATTCAGATGGCCAACAGATACATGAAAAGATGCTCGAGATCACTCATCATCAGGGAAATGCAAATCAAAACCATAATGAGATACCACCTCACACCTGTCAGAATGACTAAAGTCAACCACTTTGCATCCTGGCAAGGATGCGAAGAAAGGGGAAGCCTCTTACACTGTTGGTAGGAATGCAAACTGGTACAGCCACTCTGGAAAACAGTACACAGTTTCCTCAAAAAGTTAAAAATAGAGCTACCCTAGGACCCAGCCAGTGTACTCCTAGGTATTTACCCAAAGGATACAAAAGTACAGATTTGAAGAGGTACATGCACCTGGATATTTACAGCAGCCCTATCCACAAAAGCTAAACTATGGAAAGAGCCCAAATGCCCATCGACTGATGAATGGATAAAGAAGTGATATATACATACAATGGAATATTACTCGGTCATAAAAAGAATTAAATTTTCCCATTTGCAACAAGGTGGATGGAGCTAGAGTGTATTATGCTAAGTGAAATAAGTCAGAGAAAGACAAATACCATATGATTTCACTCATATGTGGAATTTAAGAAGCAAAAAAGATGAACATATGTGAAGGGAAAAAAAGCAAAAAAGAGAGTGAGACAAACCATAAGACTCTTAAGGACAGATAACAAACTGAGGGTTAATGGAGGGAGGTGGGTGGGGGATGGGCTAAATGGGTGATGGGTATCAAGGAGGGCACTTGTAATGATGAGAACTGTGTTTTATTTTTTTTTTAAGATTTTATTTATTTGACAGAGAGATACAGCAAGAGAGGGAACACAAGCAGGGGGAGTGGGAGAGGGAGAAGCAGGCTTCCTGCTGAGCAGGGAGCCTGATGCAGGGGTCCATCCCAGGACCCCAGGATCATAACCTGAGCCAAAGGCTCAGGCTGAGCCACCCAGGCGCCCCAGCATTATGTTTTATATGTAAGTGATGAATCACTAAATTCTACCCCTGAAACCAATATTACACTATGTTAATTAACTAGAATTAAAGTAACAGTTTTTTTAAAAAAATTAATTAATTAAAAAAAAACAAGGATTTAGCAAATAAAAATACAGAACACCCAGTTAAATTTGCATTTCAGAAGCTTGTCCCCGTTCAATGTTTAGGATATAAGAAAAAGAGTTCATTGTTTATCTGAATTCAAACTCAACTGGGTGTCCTGTATTTTACCTGGAAACCTAAGAAAAAAGAACTAAATAGACCCAAATTCAGTTCTATTATGTTTTTGTTTTTGATTTTTTTTAAGCAACAGGTAAAAGGGAAGTGGAACATAAAAGCTTTTCCGGCAGGTTTAAAACAAAGGAATGTTTTATTTAGAGTCAATGGTTAGTCAAGGCTCTGAAAACATAACTCTACTTCCAAAGCTATTTTGTTATAAAGTGATCACTAAAATAAAGAATAACTCCAAGGTTTGTCATGGTAAGCAGATGTTTTGTAAATGATTTTCTGCCTCCTTCCTTCACCCTTAGAAAAACAACCCCCAGTGAAGTCCTTGGAGCAAAACGAATCTGATGTGATAAACTAAAAATACATGTATTGCTTTTACTACCTACTAGATACAAGTCAGCAAAGCCATAATCTCTAGCACCTTCTTAAAAAACTATTAAAATAGAGTCAATATTTACTTGCACCTCAAAGCAGAGTTTAATGGAAGTGTTCAAAATCAGGTAGAAAAAGAAGAGAAACTACCATTTTCCCTTAGAACCCAGGCTTCTGTCATTCAGAAGGTTACTATTTTTATAATGATTGCATATTAATTCCCTTATGTGACAGGTACTGTGCCAGGCCAGATTTTCTTTATGCCTCCCTGGAGCATAGACTAGTTGGTGAGACATTACTAGGACATGACCAATAAATATTGTAACAAGGGTATGCATAGTTTAAAGAGGTGACTCCTCCTTCCTGGCCTAAAAGCCAATTAGAAAAGTCACATGTAGGGGCGCCTAGGTGGCTCAGTTGGTTAATCGTCTGTCTTCAGCTCAGGTCATGATACCAGGGTCCTGGATCGAGCCCCACATCGGGCTCCCTGCACAGCTGGGAGCCTGCTTCTCTCCCCCTGCTGTTCCCCCTGCTTGTGCTCTCTCTCCCTCTCTCTGTCAAATAAATAAATAAAATCTTTGAAAAAACTTCACATGTAAAACCAAAACCATGTCCATGTTTTATTTATTTTTTTAAAGATTTTATTTATTTATTTATTTGACAGAGAGAGAGACAGCCAGCCAGAGAGGGAACACAAGCAGGGAGAGTGGGAGAGGAAGAAGCAGGCTCATAGCGGAGGAGCCTGATGTGGGGCTCGATCCCATAACACCGGGATCACGCCCTGAGCCGAAGGCAGACGCCCAACAACTGAGCCACCCAGGCGCCCCCATGTCCATGTTTTAAAGAACTTGCAGGTCACAGTTTTTTTTTCTGTGGTGAACATTTTGATTTTGTACAAGTAGAGAAAATAGCTGAGATTCCTCCATCCTTAGGGTAATGCCAGGCCAGGCTTTCCAGGCCAGTTCGGTTTGGTGTGTGGAATCCCTAGTTCAGCCTACATCCCGAATCCGAAGCCAGGCAAATCACCAGGCAAGGGAGAATGGCTATTCTCCCAAGAGCAGTGGCCCAGCCTGAGCACAGCACAATCACCCACGGTATTTGTAAAGCTACAGGTGCTCAGGTTCCACCTAAGAGTACCCTAAGGTTACCAAAAAATTTATTCGGGGGGGAAGAAAAAGATTCACCAGGCAATTCAGATGCACAGCCTCGGTTACGAACGTTACATCCTAGTCAGACCACTCAAATCACATCAGGCTGCATTCACATTAGGGCTAAACAGGACATTCATCCATCCTGAGGTTGTCTCCCCTCCACCTGACTAAAAAAATAAAGTCACAAGGCTGATTTGGCTCCTTCTTTAGTGTTACTTCCCAGATTTAAATACTGTGAGAATGCTCAGTTTTCATCCCAGTTGTCTGCTGAGGTCATGCCGAAGCCCTTCCACGGACAAGTATAAGGAAAGACTCAACAGCTCATGAAACTGCTTTACTTTAACATTTCGGGAGACAAAAGAAAAAAATTGGGGAGGGGAGATGATCCTTTAAATACATTGCCTTAAAGATGAGGTCGTGAACTATGATCAAGGGAAAAGTACATCACACTCAGATTTTGCTGAGTTTAGTATATAAAGGAAGAAGGAAGAGAAGGATGTTTTTGTTGTTAAAAAACTGAAAATGAAGGAGTGATTTTTCTTCCCAAGTTCACCAGTTACCTATGTGTGACTCAGTAAATAATCTGCTCTCTCAATGTTTAGATGCCTGAACTCTCTAAGAGAGAAAACCATTTACTTGAAATTCATTAATACAACCAACATATTATATTGAAAATACTGGACATTTTAAAAAAGACATTTTAGATGTCTTTTAGATTTACAACATGCAGCCCTGTGGCTCAACCTCCATTTCTCCATTGCAAAGTCAATTCAGAAAGCAGTCCCTTCAACAGCTAGATACCAAAGATCAGGATCAATAAAACTGCTTCTTTTATCAGCTCCACAGTGCACATATATGATGTCACATCAAAATAGAAAAGAGCGTAAGCTCCGAAGAAGACAGGATATGATAACTGATGGCAACTTCCATAGCTTGATCTATGTAAATATAGCTCCTCTTACCACAGGCACCCTACACCAGCTCCCAAGAGGGGATGAAACAGGTCTTATTTGTGTGAGGGGATGCCAAATTTTGAAGATAAAGGAACAGAGGCCTCTGTTAACAGATTTGATTAACAAAAACAAACCTAAAACACTGTCTCCAGCCTAAATAACTAAGCATCAATTAGTTATCAAGAATTCTAGTGAGTCTCTCTATACCATATCAAAGCAGGATGAAAACTACCTAGGATCTCTCAATGTTGCTTTTTAAAATAAGAATGTGAGAAGCGCCTGGATGGCTCAGTCGGTTAAGCAGTTAAGCGTCTGTCCTCAGCTCAGGTCATGATCGCGGGGTCCTACTCAGTGGGTAGCCTGCTTTTCCCTCTGCCTGCCACTCCCCCTGCTTGTGCTCTCTTTCTCTGCCAAATAAATAAATAAATAAATAAATAAATAAATAAAATCTTTTAAAATTAAAAAAAAAGAATGTGAGCTCTATATAAATTCCTTTTACTCTCTCCTGGCCCTTATGAATATAATTAGAACCATGCACAAATCGAAACACGAAGGCTGGCATAGCTCTTCACAGTTTATAACAAATGTTCAGACAGTATCTTGTTTTAGCATCCCAGGAGCTCCATGAGATATTACCACATCCTCATTTAACAATGACAAAGCTGAAGCACAGAGACTAAACATCTTGCCTAAGATCACTCTGGACCCTGCTATCTCTTTCCAAACTCACAAAAGAAAAAAAAAAGATTTCACTTACACTCACGTTTACTATACAACCTAGGATTTTCTGAACAATGCAGTACAATCAAGTACTGATGTTGTCATACACGAATGCTGAACTTCATGCCCTCTCCAAATCCTACAGCAACAGTGTACCTTACATTGTCCTTACATTTGTGAAATGTAATGAAAGCTAAGGAATCCTCACCCCATAAAAAAGGCACATAGGCAAATGTTCAGAGTAGCATTATTCATAACAGCCAAAGAGTGGAAACCACCCAAACATCCATCATCTGAGGACAGATAAACAAAATATGGTATATCAATACAGTGGAATATCACTCAGCTAAAAAAGGAATGGTGTACTGATACAATGTGGATGACACTTGAAAACATTATGCTAAATGAAAGAAACTACTCACACATAAGACCATATGTTATATGACTCCATCTATATGAAATGTCCAGAATAGGCAACTTAAGAGATAGAAAGTATATTAGCAGTTGTCTAGATTAGTGGTTGGGTGGGTTGAGGGGAAATGGGGAGTGAATGCTCACGTGTACAGGTTTCTTGCTGAGGTAATGACGATGTTCTAAAATCGATTGCGGTGATGGTCGCACAGCCATGAAAATACTTAAAACCACTCAATTGTGCACTTCAAATGGTGTATTATATGGTATGCAAATCACATCTCAATAAGGATGTTATTTAAAAACAATCATTAAAATACACATAATGAGAGGTTCCGGTTCCAAGATGGCGGAGGAGCAGGAGACCTAAAGTTCGTCTGGTCCCAGGAATTCAGCTAGAGAGCTACCAAACCATTCTGAATACCTATGAACACAACTGGAGAATGAAGAAAAGAGTAGCAGAAACTCTATGAACAGAAAAGCGACCACTTTCAGCAAGGAGGAGAAAAGACGGAGGAGGAGTAGGGGACACCTTTCTCAGCTGGTCCCGAGTCGAGCTGGATTATCTACCAGACCATCTTGAAGCCCACGGAATCAGCCTGAGACACAGGAAGATACATCTGGATCTCTACAAATGAACATCTCCAGCGCTGAGTATTGAGGTACGAAGTGGGGAGCCGTGAAACCGTGCACAGATATCGGAAGATAAACGGAAGGGGGAGGGAGCTGACGTGCTTGGGCACCGGGAAGCAGTAGCCACCTGCACGGGGAGCGGGCCAGACTGGTGGACCAGCACCTGTGAGAGGGCAGACTGAGACCCTGAGCCTGGGAACGCGCTAGTGCGACCAGACTGAAAACCGGAACTCCAGAGCGCACACTCGAACTAAACTAAAACTGAGAGCTCGGGAGTGTGAACGGGAACCGGAGAGGCTGGCGGGGTTAGAAGCACAAAGGACAGAGACTTGCCAGCCTGGAAGTGAGGGCTGCGAGAGTGGCCAAGGGGAACACAACCCGGGGCGCTGCGGGGTTTTCAGCAGCACCGACAGAAACAGAGTTAAAGTGGCCAAGAGAGCTCAGAGGAGAGCAGACTGCAATCTCTCTGTTCTGAGACAGAAGCTAAGATACAGCCACTGCTGCTCTGATTCTCAGAAGAGTCACAGAAAACCGCCAGGGAAAGACGCCAGAGAACAAAAGCCTAGAAACACCAGCTCACATTGTGCCCATCCCCATCCCCTCTTGCAGGGGACAAGGAGACTCTACCCAAACAGGGTTGCTTGAGTATCAGCGTGGCAGGCCCCTCCCCCAGAAGGCAGGCTGAAAAATCAAGAAGCCCACATCCCTAAGGTCCCTATAAAACAAGTGCACACTGCCTGGGTTCTGGTCAATAATTTGGGCTCTGGGCATCCCCGTGACCTCTACTCACCAGAATGATGAGGAAGAGATATCCCTCCAGCAAAGAAAAGATAATGAGTCTGTGGCCTCTGGCACAGAACTAATGGATATGGATATAACCAAATTATTAGAAATGGAGTTCAGACCATGAGAGACTGTGGACTCTGGGAAACAGAGGGCTTCAGAGGGGAGGGGGTGGGGAATTGGGATAGGCCGGTGTGGGTATTAAGAAGGGCACATATTGCATGGTGCACTGGGTATTATACGCAAATAATGAACCATGGAACATTGCATCAAAAACTGTGGATGTACTGTATGGTGACTAATATAACAAAATAAAAATTATATAAAAAAAAGAAATGGAGTTGAGTAACAATGGTCAAGATGATGTGTAGGATTGAAAATAATATTAACGAAAATATTAACGAGAATATAAAATCTCTAAGGGCGGAAATGAGAGCGAATCTGGCAGAAATGTAAAATGCTATGAATCAAATGCAGTCTAAACTAGATGCTCTAAAGGCCAGGGTAAATGAGGCAGAAGAACAAATTAGTGAATTGGAGGATGGGATGGTAGAAGAGAAAGTGAAAACAGAAACTTGGCTCAAAAAAATCCAATCTCAAGAATGTTGATTACGGGAGATTACTGACTCAATGAAAGGTTCCAATGTCAGAATCATTGGCATCCCCAAGGGGGTGGAGAAAGAGAGAGGTCTAGAAGAGATATTTGAACAAATTGTAGCTGAGAACTTCCCTAATCTGACAGAGGAAACAAGCATTCGTGTCCAAGAGGCAGAGAGTACCCACCAAGGTCAATGAGAACAGACCTACACCACGTCACGTCATAGTGCATTTCGCAAATATTAGATCCAACGATACAGTATTGAAAGTGCCCAGGGGGAAGAAAATCCTTACATACAGAGGGGAAAATATCAGAATAACATCAGATCTGTCTACAGAGACCTGGCAGGCTAGGAAGGGTTGGCAGGGTATTTTCAAAGCTCTATCTGAGAAGAACATGCAGCCAAGGATTCTTTATCCATCAAGGCTGTCATTCAGAACTGATGGAGAGATAAGGACCTTCCAGGAGTGGCAGAAACTGAAGGAATTTCTAACCACCAAACCAGCTGTACATGAGATATTAAGAGTGGTTCTATAAAAGTAAAAAGGCCCCGAGAGTGATGCAGAAATTTAAATCTATAGAAACAAAGAGTTCACAGGCAACATGACATCATTAAAATCATATCTCTCAATAATCACTCTTAATGTGAAAGGCCTAAATGCTCCCATAAACGCCACAGGGTTGCAGATTGAATCAAAAGACACGACCCATCCATTTGCTGTCTACAAGAGACTCATTTTGAACCTAAAGATACATCCAGACTGAAAGTGAAGGGATAGAAAACCATTTTTCATGACAATGGACCTCAAAAGAAAGCTGGGGTAGCAATTCTCATATCAGACAGATTACATTTTAAATTAAAGACTGTTGTTAGAGATACAGAAGGACACTATATTATTCTTAAAGGATGTATCCAAAAAGTGGATATGACAATTATAAATATCTATGCCCCCAACAGGGGAGCAGCTAGATACACAAGCCAACTCTTAACCAGAATAAAGAGACATATAGGTAATAATACGATAATAGTAGGGGACCTCAACACTCCACACTCAGCAATAGACAGATCACCTAAGCAGAAAATCAACAAAGAAACAAGAGCTTTGAATGACATACTAGACCAGATGGACCTCATAGATATATATTGAACACTACACCCCAGAACAACAGAATACTCATTCTTTTCGAATGCACATGGAACTTTCTCCAGAACAGACCATATACTGGGTCACAAAACAGGTCTCAACCGATACCAAAAGATTGGGATTATTCCCTGCATATTCTCAGACCACAATGCTTTGAAACTGGAACTGAATCACAAGGAAAAATCTGGAAGAAACTCAAACCCTTGGAAACTAAAAACCATCCTGCTCAAGAATGATTTGGTAAACCAGGAAATTAAAAATCAGTTTAAACAATTTTTGGAGACCAATGAAAACAAAAACACATCGGTCCAAAACCTATGGGTAGTCCTAAGGGGTAAAAACATAGCCATCCAAGACTCACTCAAAAGAACAGAAAAATCTAAAATGCAGTTTTTATATTCTCACCTTAAGAAGCTGGAGCTGGAACAAAAGAACAGGCTTAACCCACACATGAGAAGGCAGTTGATCAAGATTAGAGCAGAGATCAATGAATTAGAAACCAGGAGCACAGTAGAGCAGATCAACAGAACTAGAAGCTGGTTCTTCGAAAGAATAAATAAGATTGATAAGCCACTGGCCAGACTTATACAAAAGAATAGAGAAAGGACCTAAATTAATAAAATTATGAATGGAGGGGGAGAGATCACGACCAACACCAAGGAAATAGGAAAGATCATTAGAGACTTTTATCAACAACTTAATGCCAATAAGTTAAACAACCTGGAAGAAATGGATGCCTTCCTGGAAACCTATAAACTACCAAGACTGAAACAGGAAGAAGTTGATTATTTAAACAGACAAATTAATTATGAAGAGATTGAAGCAGTGATCAAAAACCTCCCCAAAAACAAGACTCCAGGGCCTGACGGATTCCCCGGGGATTTCTACCAAACATTCAAAGAAGAAATAATACCTATTCTCCTGAAGCTGTTTCAAAAAATAGAAACAGAAGGAATACTACCAAACTCATTCTATGAGGCCAGTATTACCTTGATCCCCAAACCAGGCAAAGACCCCCTCAAAAAGGAGAATTACAGACCAATATCCCTGATGAATATGGATGCCAAAATTCTCAACAAGATCCTAGCTAATAGGATCCAACAGTACATTAAAAGGATTATCCATCAAGACCAAGTGGGATTCATCCCTGGGATGAAAGGGTGGTTCAACATTTGCAAATCGATCAGTGTGATAGATCATATCAACAAGAAAAGAGTCAAGAACCATATGAGCCTCTCAATTGATGCAGAAAAAGCATTTGACAAAATACAACATCCTTTCCTGATTAAAACACTCCAGAGTATAGGGATAGAGGGTACATTCCTCAATTTCATAAAGACCATCTATGAAAAGCCTACGGCGAATATCATTCTCAACCAGGAAAAGCTGAAAGCCTTTCCCTTAAGATCAGGAACACGACAAGGATGCCCACTCTCGCCATTATCATTCAACATAGTACTAGAAGTCCTTGCAACAGCAATCAGAAACAAAAAGGGATAAAAGGTATCCAAATCAGCAAAGAAGAAGTCAAACTGTCTCTCTTCGCAGATGACATGATACTCTACATGGAAAACCCAAAAGAATCCACCCCCAAACTACTAGAACTTATAGAGCAATTCAGTTATGTGGCGGGATACAAAATCAATGCTCAGAAATCAGTTGCATCTATACACGAACAATGAGACTGAAGAAAGAGAAATTAGGGAATCCATTCCATTTACAATAACACCAAAAATCATATGTTATCTCGGAATTAACTTAACCAGAGACATAAAGGATCTATATTCTAGGAACTACAAATCAGTCTTGAAAGACATTGAAGAGACACAAAAAGATGGAAAAATATTCCATGCCCATGGATCAGAAGAATAAACATAGTTAAAATGTCTATGCTACCCAGCGCAATCTACACTTTCAATGCTATCCCGATCAAAATACTAATGACATTTTTCAAAGAACTGGAACAAACAGCCCTTAAATTTGCGTGGAACCAGAAAAGGCCCCAAATGGCCAAGGAACTGTTGAAAAGGAAAAACAAAGCTGGGGGCATCACATTGCCGGATTTCAAGCTGTACTACAAAGCTGTGATCACAAAGACAGCATGGTACTGGCACAAAAACAGACACATAGACCAATGGAACAGAATAGAGAACCCAGAAATGGACCCTTGGCTCTTTGGGCAACTAATCTTTGACAAAGCAGGAAAATACATACAGTGGAAAAAAGACAGTCTCTTCAATAAATGGTGCTGGGAAAATTGGATAGCTACATGCAAAAGAATGAAACTTGACCACTCTCGCACACCATGCACAAAGATAAACTCCAAATGGATGAAAGACCTCGATGTGAGACAGGAATCCATCAAAATCCTAGAGGAGAACATAGGCAGCAACCTCTTTGACATCGGCCACAGCAACTTTTTTCATGACACATCTCCAAAGGCAAGAGAAAGAAAAGAAAACATGAACTTGTGGGACTTCATCAAGATCAAAAGCTTTTGCACAGCCAAGGAAACAGTCAAAAAAACTAAGAGGCAGCTCATGGAATGGGAGAAGATATTTGCAAATGACACTACAGATAAAAGACTGTTATCCAAGATCTACAAAGAACTTCTCAAACTCAATACACAAGAAACAAATGAAGAAATAAAAAAATGGGCAGAAGATATGAACAGACACTTTTGCAATGAAGACATACAAATGGCTAAGAGACACATGAAAAGATGTTCAGAATCATTAGCCATCAGGGAAATTCATATCAAGACCACATTGAGATACCACTTACGCCAGTTAGGATGGCAATAATTGACAAGGCAGGAAACAACAAACGTTGGAGGTGATGTGGAGAAAGGGGATCCCTCTTACACTGTTGGTGGGAATGTAAGCCACTTTGGAAAACAGTGTGGAGGTCCATTAAAAAGTTAAAAATTGAGCTACCCTAGGATCCAGCAATTGCACTACTGGGTATTTACCCCAAATATACAGACGTAGTGAAGAGAAGGGCCATATGCACCCCAATGTTCATAGCAGCATTGTCCACAATAGCTAAATTGTGGAAGGAGCTGAGATGCCCTTCAACAGATGACTGGATTAAGAAGATGTGGTCCATATACACAATGGAATATTAGTCATCAGAAAGAACGATTACACAACATTTGCAGCAACATGGACGGGACTGGAGGAGATAATGCTTAGTGAAATAAGTCAAGCAGAGAAAGACAATTATCATATGGTTTCACTAGTTTATGGCACATAAGAAATAGGAAGATCGGTAGGAAAAGGAAGGGAAGAATGAAGGGGGGTAAACAGAAGCCGAAATGAACCATGAGAGACTGTGGACTCTGGGAAACAAACTGAGGGCTTCAGAGGGGAGGGGTGTGGGGGATTGGGATAGGCCAGTGATGGGTATTAAGGAGGGCACATATTGCCAGGTGCACTCGGTGTTACACGCAAATAATGAATCATGGAACATTGCCTCAAAAACTGGGGATGTACTGTATGTTGACTAATACAACAAAATAAAAATTATAAATAAATAAATAAATACACATAATGAATAATACTTCCCAAATAGTTTCTGATGGTTCACCAAGGCCCTGAAACCCATCTACGGGTGCAGTGGCGTCCAAGACTCAAGGTAAGTAACTCCTGATATACACAAACAAGAATCATCATCCTCTTTTCTTTGTTCTACAGATGCGTTTCATTTCAGCTTCCCCTACTGCAAATATCAGACCTATGCCTCCTACTTCTTAAGATCACTATTTCCACCTATTGTATCATATGACCACAGTAGTTTTCAATATTGATTCATTACATCTAATAGGTGAGACAACACTAATACACAGATAACAACATACAAAACAGAAAGTGCATCTCGCATTTAAAAAGCCAGGGAAGAGCAGTAAGGAAGTATGATTAAAGGAAAGCTTCTTGACAGAAGTGCACATTTAACGCTGGGTTTGATCTTGAAGAATAGGTAGGATATGAAAATGCAGAGGAGTAAAGGAAGGAGTAAAGAGAATTTCAGAGGACAGCAGAATCAGGGATGTTTCAGAATACTTCTTAGGAACCACGAAGAGAGGCCTTAATGTCAAGGTCAGGATCCTGGACTTCAATTGATAGGCTTTAAGATGCCAAGGAAGGCTGATGAGGAGGGTAGTTACCTAATCAAAGCTCTATATTAAGATTGTTCAGTAATGTGTGGGAGTATGTGGAAGGCAGAAAAACTGAAGGCAAGAAACAAATTGGGAGCCTATTAACAATAGTATGAAGAAAAAGTTACTACAGTATGATTTAGAGAATGTCATCTTTACCCAGCAGCCATTTTAAAAGATTAAGCCACCCACTGAAAAACGAGTGCTTTGACATGCAGTAGCTACTCATTTAAGGTGCTGCCAATACAGAAACCAGCTGTAGTTAATCATGGTACATATTTCCCTTGAAAAACCCCACCTACAACATGAGTTTTGAGATCTCCTCAAGATAGCATTTTAACATTACTTTTTTGGCTATCTTGATTTGTGGGATTAGGAGGGGCGCCAAAGATTCCTTTAGCTTCCCTTTGCTCCATTAACTCTACAGGAGACATTAAAGTTTCTGCAACTTTACAAATATGAATCCTGGGAAGAGTTGAATGATAAGCTTCCACGTAACCAACAAAACCGAAACTCCAAGACTAAAAGACCTTAGGGAAAATGACACATTTGCAGTAGCAAACAGCAAACGGTTAGAGAACTTGTTGAGCACAACAGAATTCCCTTGAAATTGCTTTATTTCTATTTGTAAGCCTGAGGTGATCTGTGGTAGAGCATAACCTTGAGTAGCAACCATTTCTGGGTTATAGACCAGCACTGGACAGATAGCGTAGGCGCGTTTACAGCCAGGAACCGCTGAGGATTATTATTCGCTCAGAAGACACACAGACGGAGCCCGGGATTTAGAGGGCCATGCTGAACACAGGAACTAGGAAAGACAGGGTTGGAGGCCTGAGTCACGTGACACCCTGCCCTGCCCTATCTCCACAGTTTCCCAGAGCCAAAAACTTTAGCCCGCAGCCCTTTTACTCTCAATCCCTGCCCCATATCCCCTACCCCCCGCCTTGTGACACCCTCC
This sequence comes from Ursus americanus, assembly GCF_024610735.1. Taxonomy (NCBI): domain Eukaryota; kingdom Metazoa; phylum Chordata; class Mammalia; order Carnivora; family Ursidae; genus Ursus; species Ursus americanus. The sequence goes on from NC_142164.1 coordinate 62,933,637, forward strand.
ACGTCCCTTTCCCCTTCTGATCTCGGCTCACTTGTCCCGGATGATGGTCTGCAGCTCCCGGATCTGATCATTCATAGGCAGCAGTTTAAGCTGCGTCCCGATCTGCTGGGAGACTTCGCGGTCCCCCAGGAGGGATTCGCCGGTTGATGCGTCACAGTTGCCACTGCCACCGCTGCTCTCGGAGTTGAGGCCGGCCACGCCGCACGCCTGAGGCTCCAGCTCAGCCGGTACGCTAGAAGGAGCATGGCCTGCGAGGACAGTCGGCTTGGACTTGGAGGCGCTGTTTCCCCCGGCTTGGTCTGAGATCAGGTCGCCAGGTCTCAGCGGCTCGGAGCTTGGAGTAGACACAGAGTTTGCTTTCTGGTCGTGACAAGGCGTGGAGTCCGAACACCGTAAGTCCATGGCCAAACACCAGGCCCCGGGCCGTCCCTGCAGCTACCGACCCCTAAGGCTAAATCAGAGCAGAAGGAAGGGGCCGAAACTCATTAGCTCTCCCGTTCGCCCCGGACGCTAACAAACTCTTCACCTGGATTGCCCCTCTCACCCCTAGGACTCCGGAGGTCCCCCTTGGCGCGTTACGTCCCTGCCCCGCCCACACCGGACGTCCGGCCTGCCTAGATACTATTGGCTTCTCGCCCTGTCACTCTCCAGCGAAATGCTTGTAACCCTTGGAGTCCCCCGCTGCGTGGGTTCCCACAGGTTAGCCGGGCGGACGGGTTGAGGCCAGGGATGGTTGGTTGCAGGGTCTTCCGGGAGCCCTTAGGGGTTCTGCATGCAAAACTTTGGGTGCGTGGTACAGCCAGGAAAATCTAGGGGTGGAGAGTGATAAAAGGATTACATATATAAGGCCCACTGGTTTTAGACTTGTGTCTTGGCAGAGAGATTATACTTCAATAACTGCATCTTCAGTTAGTGTGTCTGTGTAACCAAAAGGGGAAGTAAAAAATGCCTGGTAAGCTGCTGAAGAGCCCGCCGTCTACTAGACTGTTTTACAAACTGCAGCTTCCCAAGTGTGCTTGACCACTAGACTTTTCCTTGTCTTTATTCGTTGAGACCTACACTGAACGGTTACCATGGGGATTCTGACAGCATTTCAGATCCACGACCGCTTTGTTTATTTTAAGTACTTGGAAAGACACTTTTTGATTCTTTTGAGAAAGAATGTCTAGGCAGCAGTACTTTTCAACACCAGTGTGTATTAGCACAATTGGAGAGCTTGTTAAAATGCAGGTTCTCATGGCCTACCTTTTAGATTCTGATCCAGTAGATCTGAGAAAGGATGAAAGAATCTTTGTTTTTAACAAGCAACCCAGCAATTATGATATTTTTGTAATGGCACGCTGTAAGAAAGTGATTTACAGGCTTCCTTTTTAAAGAGCTGTAACGTGAAAGTAAGAAACCTGCGAATTCTGCTAAAAAAAATATTGAGCAGCATTTAACACGTCCCTTTCCCTCTCTGGACTTGCCTTTCCCCATCAATAAGTGAGATGCATTAGCTATTTGACTCCTAAATGTTCTTCCAATTTTGACATTCAATAATTCTATTTTGCCTTCCAAAAAACCAATTCTTAAAATTCCCTTTTCCACAGAGGCACATAAGCAACACATGAGAGATTCAGAGTAACATGAGTAGCAGATACCAGGAATATCCAGGCCTTTGGTGGGACTTGAGCCTTGATCTGGCTCTCTGTTTTCGATTTGTTTGTTTGTTTGTTGTTTTTATATTGGTATTAATGGTATTTTTATTCCTTTGTTTCACTCCTATTTTCCCTGCTTTGTTCCTGACCCTCTAGGTCAGTACACCATTAGCTATAATTATAGAGAGTTTAAATTTGATTGGATGATAAGAATTGCAGCCTAGAATTGTAATCCCAGTCACTTCTGAAAGCTTGTGCATTTTTCCACCTAGTACTGAATGTAGTTCAAAGGGTCCCTGGGTTTAAAAAACAAATCTGGCTATTTAGTCAATGGACACGCTAAAGGAAAACACTGTAGTACAGTACTGTTTCATTACCAGTAATTTAAGGGAAGTGATAAATTTAAAATGGTGTCATGAGATATTCCAGGACTAAAACTGTACTGTAGTCATTTTTGTCTAGTTTCTAAATGGCTTTGTTCTCAATGCCACAGAATATGAATTAGGACGGTACAATTGCTAATGTGTCTTGTGTTTTCACTCTTACAGGAAATATCCATACATACACTTACCTATATTAACAAATAATCGTTAGCAAATCTATGTATCTAGTTATTTAAGATGCTATTAAAGCACAATTCATTAATGAGTAATCATAATAACACCTAAAATTTGGTGCTTTGTAATTTACAAAACGCTTCTATACATTCTCTCATTTATTTTCAAAAAAAAGCTTGCATCTGTCCACAATAGCTAAATTGTGGAAGGAGCCAAGATGCCCTTCAACAGATGAATGGATTAAGAAGTTGTGGTCCATATATATACAATGGAATATTATTCAGCTATCAAAAAGAATGATTTCTCAACATTTGCTGCAACATGGATGGCACTGGAGGAGATAATGCTAAGTGAAATAAGTCAAGCAGAGAAAGCCAATTATCATATGGTTTCTCTCATCTATGGAACATAAGAACTAGGAAGATCGGTAGGGGAAGAAAGGAATAAAGAAAGGGGGGCTAATCAGAAGGGGGAATGAAGCATGAGAGACTATGGACTCTGAGAAACAAACTGAGGGCTTCAGAGGGGAGGGGGATAGGGGAATGGGATAGGCTGGTGATGGGTAGTAAGGAGGGCACGTATCGCATGGTGCACTGGGTGTTATACGCAACTAATGAATGATCGAACTTTACATCAAAAACCAGGGATGTACTGTATGGTGACTAACATAATATAATAAAAAAATATTTTAAAAAAAAGCTTGCAGTTTACCAAGCGCCCTTTAGCGATCTTATCTGTGTGATTCTTTTTCCTAAAGTGACTTGCCCAAGGTCACACAACCAAAAAGAAGCAGAGCCAAGACAGAAACCCCAGTCTTTTGACTTCAAATGCAGCCTTCTTCACACAAACCGACAGAACCATGAAATCATTCAGGTAACAAATACTACTTGAGCCCTTACTCTTTGCCAGGCATTTTGCTATGTGCTAGAACAGATACATAGAGAAATGAGTGAAGATCTTGAAATTCTCCGTGGTGGTAGAGGTCATGGATAGTATGGGTCTTTGAAAACCAAAAGACAATATTAAGCAGCATGGAAACCTAAACCAAAAATGCTAATAACAGAACTGACAAATTTGAATTTAGCTCTCTTGCTCACTTTTTTATGGAGGCATGAAGCCAGATAAAGCAAAAGCTGGAAAATTCTCCTGTAGTAATTGAGATGACTGTAAACTTCATCTTAGGTTGTGAGCTCTAAATTTGATATAATCCCTAAAAATTATGGGAAGCAACAAACCAATTGCTTGTATCAATAGAAATCCTTCACATACATCTACGTAGTACCTTTAGAAAGCACTTATATATAGGTTATCTCGTTCAACGTTGTGGAGTATTAAGGCTCAGTATTATCATTCCTGTTTTATTATCACACCTGTTTTACAGGTGAGAAAAGTGAGACTTAGGGAACTAATTTAGAGTTACATCATGAGTAGTAGAGTTGGGAGAAGGCAAAAGAGAATTCATATTAATATAAACTCTTATTTTCTACGCAGCATGCTTTAGTTACCTCACTTAAGTCTTTCAACAACCTTAGGAGGTAGGCTGTATTTGTTATCTATTTGTTATCTGTTATTTTACTGATAACAAAACAAATGTAATGAAATTAACTTGAAGCTGTCACACAGGTAGTAAGTGCAGGAGCAGAGATTTTTTTTTTAAGATTTTATTTATTTGTCAGAGAGAGAGGAAGAGAGCACAAGCAGGGAGAGCGGCAGGCAGAGGGAGAAGCAGGCTCCCTGCTGAGCAGGGAGCCCAGTGTGGGGCTGGATCCCAGGACCCTGGTATCATGACCTGAGCTAAGGCAGACGATTAACCAACTGAGTCACCCAGGTGTCCCATGGCAGCAATCTAAATGGGGTGACCAAAAAACCCTCATGAGATTTAAGAACAAAGACCTGAAGGAGGAAAGGAAGGAATTTATGAAGATAACTAAGGGAAGTGCTCCTGGCGAGAGAATAACAAGTGCAAAGATTCCAAGGTACAAGTGAGGTTGGTGTGTTAGGAGCAGAGTAAGAATGGAGCAGAATGAGGGGCCACAGTAATATCAGATGAGGTCAGAGTAAACTGAGAATGGGATGTGCAGATTTTACGGAGCCTTTTTGGCCATTGTACGAGCATAAACTCTCTCTGAGATGAGTAGATAACAGATAGTTTTAAGCAGAGAAGTGATGTGATGATTTAGGTTTTAACAGGATCACTCTGGCATGTTAGGAGATAGAAAGGAGAAGAACCACGTGGAGTCTAGATGCAAGGAGACCAATTAGGAAGCTACTGCAACAATCCAGGGAAAAGATTGCTTGGACCTGGCTGGAGGGGTTGAGAAGTGGGGAAATCATGAAATATGTTAAGAATAAAGCCTATGATATTTGCCAGGAGATTGGATGTGGACTGAGAAAGAAAGAAGTCAAGAATGGCTCCAAGATTTCTGACCAGAGCAACGGGGAAATTAGAATTTGTATTTACTGAGATAGCGAAGACTGTGAAAAAGCAGGTTTTAGGATGAGGCACATCAATAGTTCAATTTTGGACATGTCAAGTTTGAGATGCCTGTTAGATATCCAAGTGGAGATGTTAACTAGGAAGTTGGTTAAATGACACAAATTTAGAGGGAAAGGTTCTTTCAGATGTAAATTTGAGAGTCATCGGTGTATAGTTGATACTTAAAGCCATGAGACTGGGTGAAATCAAGGGAGTGGATTAGAAAAAAAAAAGAAGAGGTTTAGTCAGAACTTTGAAAAATTCACTTCTGGCATGGCAGTGTGAGTTGCTCTGCTAACCTGCTCTCCAGTGAAAACAGTAAAAATTATTTTAAAAAATGTTCAAGTCTGGAAATGTTCCTAAGAGCAAACAGCACATAAAGAAACATCTAACCAAGAAAATCTACAAAAATTAAGAAACAAATACTAGAGTTTGTGGTATGTGAATCAAGACTGCTTTTTCTCTCTCCACTTCCCACCTCAGCAAACTGGGCACTCCACTCCAGACTGTTGCAGCTGAGAATACATGACTCCCTCTCACCCCAGTTCCCAACTGGAAGGCATTTTCCTCAGGAGAAGTAGGATTTCTCATCCTGCCCCCACCTACCGATTGTTAGGGCCAAGTCTTAGACAACCATGTTCAAGAGGTAGGGACTCCCTTCTGTACAACATCCATGATGACATAGAGGCTCTACCTTGGGCATGACACACGGAGTCTTGGAGCTTTGATAGCTCTTCCCCTGACATCAAGAGACGTAAGCTGACTACTGTCAGACTGCTGACACCCATCCACTGAGCATCAGCTCCTAGAGCGAGTGTGTCACTCAGGGAAGCTCACCGTTGTCCCCACTACTGGCTTCACAGCCCCAGCTCAGAGATTTTGGCATGGGGAGAGAGGAGCAGAAGCAGGCTGTAAAACAGCGCTCAATCTTTTCCCCAAGGAATTGACTTCATTTGCAACAGAGCATACAGATGTTTAAACCTAAGAACGCTCTCAAAAACAATGGAGATTGTGGTAAGGGGATTTGGGAGGAAATGTGTGGATCTAATGAAGATACAGCATAGAATACAGGCTAGCAAGTATGCTGGAGAGAACTGGGGAATAAGACAGCTGGCAGGAGCTCACCTGGATTTAAGAAACAAATCATACACCGATCTCAGAAACTGTTCCTTCAGAGAAGCCACAATTTGATTAAATTAGTTTGTGGTAGAATTTATGCCCCAGGCATTGTTGTAAACAATAGGAGCTCAACAGCTGGACGTGGTCAGGGAAAAAGTGGCAGAGAACTCTACCAGAACTACTGTTATCCTAAGGTGATTGTGACGTACCCAAAGCTGTGCTTCCCTGAGGAGCACAATCAGAGACTTAATACTAGAGTCTCGGGGAGGAAACGTATTTTATTAAAAACACCTCAGCCAGTCTCTAAACAAGGAAATAAGGAAATAACAGTAATAAGTCAGGGAAGGGGTAACAGTACCCAGAGTTGCTATAATATATTACCTAAAATGTCCATTTTCCAACAAAAAAAATTGCAAGTCATGCAAAAACAAAAAACAAAACAACAAAACAAAAACAAAAACAAAACAAAACAAAACAAAAAACAGGAAAATATGACCTAAACACTGGGGGAAAAAAACAGGCAACAAAAACTGCCTGTGAGAGTGACCAGATATTAAATTAAGCAGATACGAGTTAGAAGTAGCCATAATAAATATATGCACAGAACTGAACTAAAACTTGATTAAATAAAGAAGAATATGATGACTATGTTGCATCAAATAGAGAATGTCAATAAAGAGATAGAAAATTTCTGGGGCACCTGGGTGGCTCAGTCGGTTAAGTGTCTGCCTTTGGCTCAGGTCATGATCCTGGGGTCCTGGGATCGAGTCCCGCATTGGGCTCCCTGCTTGGTGTGGAGCCTGCTTCTCCCTCTCCCACTGCTCCTCCCCACCCCACCCCACTTGTTCTCTCTCTCAAATAAATAAATTTTTTTTAAAAAATTTCTTTTTTAATAATATTTTTTATTATATTATGTTAGTCACCATGCAGTACATCCCTAGTTTTTGATGTAAAGTTCCATGATTCATTAGTTGCATGTAACACCCAGTGCACCATGCAATACGTTTAAAAAAACATAAGATTTCTGAGGTTGAAAAGTGCAATGACTAAAAATATACAAGTCATTATAAAGGTTCAACAGTACATTCAAACTAGAAGAAAAAAGGAATTAATGAACTTGAAGAGATGTTGATAGAGATTGTGCATGCTGAACAACAGAGGGGGGAAAAATGAAGAAAACTGAACAGAGCCTCAGAGTAGTGTGGGGCACCACTGAGCACACCAATATACACATAACGAGAGTGCAAGAAGGAGAGGAGAGATGGGGGAAAAACTTAAAGAATGGCTGAAAATTCAAATTTACTAAAAAGAAAAAACAATAATCTACACATCCAGAAAACTCAACAAATTCCAAGTAGGAGAAATGCAAAGAGACCCACAAACAGATATATCATAGTAAGAATGCTGAACGTTAAAGACAAGGAGAAAATCTTGAAATCAGCAAGAGGAAAACCACCTGTCACTTATAGGGAAATGTCAGTAAGATTAACAGCTAACTTCTCAGCAGAAACAATGAGGGCCTGAATCTTCATATTTATTTGTTATATGTTTTATGCTTTGGAGTAAGTTATTCCATAAATTTGGGGCTGCAACAAAGAACTGCTGATGAGACCCATTCATCATTATCTCATATTAATACCAAACATAAGATTATCTTCCTTATAGAAAGACTCTTTCATATGTAGACATATTTTCTGTTTTTGCACTTGGCCTAATACAGTACTGAAGTCATACCTCTGCACTTTTTTATACTTCAACCTAAGGAAACAAATCTACATTCTATGTCTATGTCATGAAACCTTAGCTTCAACTTTTCCAATATAATTAATACGGAACTCCATTCAGAGGCAAATGAAATGGTCTGTTTGGTAGGGGAATCAATTAGAAGGCAGAAAGGCCTTTCAAAAACTCTTAAGTAAAACGTCAACCTCTTGTGCCATAATATCTAGGGCTTTATTGTGAACTCTCCTTATTTTGTAATAAAACTCCCTTTTTTGTGGTGCTCAATACCTTAACCAAAAGTTTATAAGACACCACTCATGGCTTTCAAAAATGTCTCTCGAATTCTCCAATGGCTTCTGAATCAGGTCCTTACAGGCCAAGGTCACCATCTCCTAATTCTATTTTGAAAATCTTTATTTCTTCCCCTCTAGGTGAAAGTTACCCTCAGTAGATTATTCTCAGATGGTCAGACAGAATACATTAATATTTATATCTAAACTAGTCCTTAAGTGTTACTCAAAACCTTAACAAATGAATATCCTTTCCAATGTATGGCTTTATCTCAAAAACAAATCATTCCTCTGCAATGCAGAAGATACCATTCCATGCAATATCACTTTTATCCTCAATATTTCCTGGCCCCTAAGATTCATACCACAACCTCCGTGTAGACTTCAGGGAATTATCCAGCCAAACTCAGCCTCTCTGGTAATCATTATCATTGTTATCGCCCATATCTGATTAAAGAAAGAAGTTATTCATGGTTTGGATTATTTAGAATTCCTACTTCAACATCGCTGTCTTAAGGACCTTGTGGTATGGAACAGTTAGAGACCTAAAATAAAGCCCTGGAAACTGAATACCCATACCTATGTATACCTGTTCAGAGCTGTTGTTTTTTTGGATGTTTTTGTTTTTGTTTTTGTTTCGCAAATCACCCACCACTGATTCTTCACCTAAACTTTCTGAGAATTCACCAGAGCAACAAGGTAAAGAAATAAATATTTCTTACCTGATCCCTGCAGCTGATAAATTGGAGACACTGGTATTTTTTACCAACCAGTATGATTCATAGTCAATGTGATTACAGAGTATAACATACTCCACATCCAGGGGAAAATCCATGGTGAGAGTTAATATCAATGACTAGAGTAAGCTCCCTTTCAAACGAGGCAGATTGAAACCCATGTTTTTTAAAAAACGAACTAGTTAATTGATTAGTTAATTGATTAATTAATTCAATTTCCTATATACCATGTTCCAGGCATTATGTCAAGTACTATGGATACAGGATAAATAAGAGAATTTCAATTCATAAAGAGATCAAGGTTTAATGAGGGAGGAAGACAGCAACAATACAACATGCTCTAAAAGAGATTTGAACAAGGAAGGGGGCCTCTAACTGTGCCTAAAGTTTCACCAAGGATGTGATATTTGAGCTAGGCTTTAAAGGAGGAGTAGTATATGCCAGGTAGAAGAGGGATGAAGGGATGGCTGAAGAAGGGACAAACATTAAGGGAAGATGGAAAATGCATGTGCAAAGGCATGAAAACCTGAAATGAATGGTGAGATTAGTGGATGTTGAACAGATTACTATGTCTGGAATGTGTAATGTTTTGGGGTGAATGACAGGATAGGAGTATGTCCATGTACATTGGAATTCAGTTATAAAAGATTTTTTGGCCCTCAGGCAAGCCTATCTTGCCTGACCACTGACCCCCTTCTGCTCCAATTCATGACTATTTTTTCCATTTGTTCACCTATCTACCCCTCTGTTTCTTAGATCAATTTAACTCTCCAAATTTACTAAAGTGAGTTTCTTTCCCCATGCCTGTTTCAACCAGCTTTGCCCTCTGGTTCTTAATCAGTTAAATACTTATCTCTGGGTTTATAATTTCTAAATGTAATGCTTCATAATCCCCCTGTATTCCCTGGCAAACTGAGCCCCCAACTCCTGTTTACATAGAGACTGACACTGTAACAACTGCACTGTAAACCTGTATTCAGGCAACTCTTCTACAAATGCCTACTACCCATGCAAGCCTAGAACTTCCTCTTAGGGCATTCACATTATTTCCTGTTACTTTGGTAAGAGTGCAATTATAAACACATGCTTTCTTTTACTGGCTCCCTATTCTAAACTGAATGCAATCCAAATTGTACCAGCTGATACTCAAAGCACATTATACCTCCCCAAAGCTTGTTTCTAGTTTATATTTCAGAACTCCTTACTAGAACTTCATGTTTCTGTAAGACCTGCTTACTGTTCCCCACATAAATTGTGTTATTTTCCCATTTATGTACTGAGTTTATAACATTCCTTCTTCCTATCACAATTCTGCTCCTTCATCTACTTGAATCCTACCCATCCTTCAAGGTGCAATTAAATTTCTGGTTCCTAATCTCCTATTTGGATACAACCTCTTCCTCCTCAAAGTTCATACAAATTCTTATGAATACCTTGCTTGTGAAATAGTCACAAACTACTCAGTGCCTATTTGAGTACATATATTTGTCCCCTACTAAATTGCAAGTTCTCTAATAGCTGGGACCCTATTTTATTCAGCTTTCCATCTACCATAAAAAGCTAATATCATTAATCTGTTATTTAGATCTCTGTTAGACTTATGCTTAAATATTTAATTTTTTATTGAAGCTATTATAAATCCTGTGGTGTTTTAAATTTGGAAATATGATTGATCTTTGTATATTGACCATATATTCTGCAACTTTGCTATGCTCACTTATTAGTTCTAGGAGGCTTTTCCCCCAGTAGATTCCTTGAGATTCTAAATAGAAAAGCATGTCGTATGCCAATGAGGGCTGTTGTATTTCTTCCTTTTAAATCTGTGTGCTTTTAATTTCCTTTATTTTTGCTTTAATGCACAGAGTAGGAATTCCATTCCTGCACTGGATAGAAGAGATGAGGGAAAACATACTTGCTTTCTCATGAGCACCTACCATTTTGCTGGGTTTATTACCAATGTCACAGCCTACACAATGTCACAGCATAAAAGGATTTTAGATATGACCAAGTCTAACTTACAGATTTTGCATGTTGGGTCCTCTAACCCTATGTGCTGTGTGTGCTCGTTTTTCTCAACCCATTCTTTTTAAAATCCATGTTTTACTACTGTAGGAGAGAATAAGTATAAACAGCTTTAATTAAATCGTACTTATAAAAATTTTTTCTTACACCTCACTTCATGCTTTTGGTATTATTGATCTTTAAAAATTAAATGATCTTTGATAATGGATCTATTTTGTGTTGCCTTACTAAGACCAAATACCCCTGTCAAACCATTCTTTATTTTTTCCTTTTATGAAATTCTTATCTTTAATTAAAACTGTTTTACACATTTAAAAAAATTACAGATTACATTACAGATTAAAAAGAAAAAGATTTTAAAGAAATTATTAGAGGAACTAAGCACAGAGGTAGAAATCCATTTACATAATATTTCATAGCAAGTTAGAAGCAGAATAATGAATAGAGTTCAAGTTTCCTGACACTTGAGTCAACGTTAATCCCATGGTCTGTGGTGGTTTTTCTGATTCTTCTTATATAGTCCATAAGTTAACCCAAGAACCTTTGTGAGAAGAACAACACAACCTATAATTAATCTCTAACAGCAGGCTGGCTGCCCAGGGCAATGTACTGCTGATGGTAAGATTTCGACAGATGGTTTTCTCAATTCCTTTCCAAACTCCAGCTAGATGATAAATGAATCATGTCTTTCTCACTATACTGATAGGATTGCTGCTATTTCCACTGGCCTCCCTGTGCTCAGTCTAGGTTTACTAGTGGAAAGAAAAAGGAATACTTAGAGATTTGGGCCTGGGACTTGGACTCTTAACTTGTTTCCAGGTCAAAGGAAAAGAGAACACATTCTGGTTAAGAAGAGCTCTCTGAGACTATGGACTATGAGAAACAAACTGAGGGCTACAGAGGGGAGGGGGGTGGGGGAATGGGATAGACCGGTGATGGGTAGTAAGGAGGGCACATATTGCATGGTGCACTGGGTGTTATACACAACTAATGAATCATCGAGCCTTACATCGAAAACCGGGGATGTACTGTATGGTGACTAACATAATATAATAAAAAATCGTTATTAATAAAAAAAAAAAAAAAAAAAAAAAAAAAAAAAAGAAGAGCTCTCTGATATACAGGTTTCTTTATAAACAAACCATCTCCTGAGGCCTGTAGTTGTTGTGAGAAAGGGCAAGGAGTGACCAACTCTGATCAGTCTCAAGCACCAAATTCAATTCAATTCAATTCAAAACAGTCTCTTCAATGTTCCAGGCAGTGGGATACTTCCTGGGATACAACAATCAATAAAGACATTGTTTCTATGGACTCTGAGAAACAAACTGAGGGCTTCAGAGGGGAGGGGGTGGGGGAATGGGATAGGCTGGTGATGGGTAGTGAGGAGGGCACGTATTGCATGGTACACTGGGTGTTATACGCAACTAATGAATCATCGAACTTTACATCAAAAACCAGGGATGCTGGTTTATAGTATGTTTATAGTATGCTGACTAACATAATATAATAAAAAAAATTTTTTAATAAAATAAAAAAAATAAAAAATAAAAAGGAACGCACTACCAAAAAAAAAAAAAGACATTGTTTCTGTCTTATAGAAGCTTACAGCCTAGTAAAGTTCACTGCCATGAACACAAATTAGTTTGATGCAAGTAAATTTGGAACAGCGCTAAAAAAAAAAAAAAAAAACCCCAGGTAGTGTTTTGTGACAGTAGAAAAGGAAAAACGGTTACTTTCTAGTGAGGCACGTAGGATTAGCTTCATAAAAATAATTACATTTGAGTTAGACTCTGAAAGTTAGGAATTTAATGACTAGAGGACAAGTACAAAAGTGGGGGACAAAGGCCAAGAGGTGTGAAATGTACTGACTTAGTTCCAAACAAGAATTATAGGATTGGATGATGGGTAGAGGGATCTTATAGAAGATGAATCAGAAAGCCAGATTGTGGAAAACTTGAAAAGCCATGTTGAGTGTTTGGACTTAAAATATGCAGGCATATTTTTGAGAAAAAGAATGATGTGATTCAAACTGTTTCAAAAGAGTAATTCTGACAGCAATGTGGAGCTTATAGCAAAAGGTAACAATGCTAGAAACAGGGAGAGGCTATTGCAGTAGTTCATATGAGAGATGGTAATGGTCTTCACTAGGACAATGGCAAAAGAGATGGAAGAAATAAGCTAGATCAAAAAGATACTCTGGGAGTGCCTGCGTGGCTCAGTCGGTTAAGTGTCTAACTCCTGATTTCAGCTCAGGTCATGATCTCATGGGTTGTGAGATCAAGCCCCACAGTGAGCTCTGCACTCAGTGGGGAGTCTGCTTGAGATCCTCTCCCTCTGCTCCTCCCCCACCCACCCTAGCTTTCTCTCTCTGAAATTAATAAATAAAAATCTTTTTAAAAAAGATACTCTGAAAGTGGAATAGATGGAATAGGCAAATTACTCTAGTGTTGCTGGTGAGGAAGATGAAGGAGCCAAGGCATTTCATTTGTACGACTAGAGTAATGATTATTTAGAGTAGGAAATAAAGAAACAATAAATAAATAAAGTGGGAAATGAGGAGAACCAGGTTTGAGAGGTGGAGAGATGATAGAAATTTTGAATTTGAGGTACCTATGGTATATGCAGGTGGAAATTATTTGGTTAGCTGATAGATCTAGAAGTCTGAAGCTGAGAAGAAAAACCTACGCTGGAAGTCAAGATTTGAGAATCATTGAAACATGACAGCTGAAGTCATTTTATGACATCAGCCACAAAAAGGATAAAATGAGAAAAAGAAGAGAACCAAGAGTGCAATCTTCAATAATTCCATAATGGTCCAAAATTAGGATCTGGACTTATCCTTCTATATATGCAGAGATATGTGTAAATTAATGGGAAAGAAGACTGAATTGGGAATTTTGCCACATTTTGCCACAAGCATTACTTACTCTTAAAAAGGAAAAACAGAAAGAAAAAAAGAATTCTATTAATGAAAAACACTATAAAATTTTTGAAAAGAAAAAAAATTCTGTATCACCATTAATATACAAAGCTATTTTTATTTCTCAATGTTTCTTTCCAGTCTCTATTCACATATTTATAAAAACACGCTTACATAGCTGTCATTGAAGTTCATGTACTAATTTTGCCCTTTATTAAAATTTAGTTTTCCATTTTATTTTATTTATTTAAAGTTTTATTTAAATTACAGTTAGTTAACATACAGTGTTATATTAGTTTCAGGTGTATAACACAGTGATTCAACAATTCCATACATCACCCTGTGCTCATCACGACAAGTGCACTGTTTAATCCCCATCACCTATTTAACCCATCCCCTCACCCACCTCCCTTCTGGTAACCATCAGTTTGTTCTCTTTAGTTAAGAGTCTGCTTTTTCCTTTGCTTCTTTTTTTCCCCTTTGTACGTTTGTTCTTTCTTTTTTTTTTTTTTTAAGATTTTATTTATTTATTTGACAGAGAGAGAGACAGCCAGCGAGAGAGGGAACACAAGCAGGGGGAGTGGGAGAGGAAGAAGCAGGCTCACAGCAGAGGAGCCTGATGTGGGGCTCGATCCCATAATGCCGGGATCATGCCCTGAGCCGAAGGCAGACGCTTAACCGCTGTGCCACCCAGGCGCCCCTGTACGTTTGTTCTGTTTCTTAATTTCCACATATGAGTGAAATCATATGGTATTCGTCTTTCTCTGAGTGACTTATTTTGCTTAGCATTACAGTCTCTAGCTCCATGTCATTGCAAATGGCAAGATTTCATTCTTTTTTAATGGCTGAATAATATTCCATTGTGTATATATATACCACTTTTTTATCCATTCATCAATTGATGGACATGTGGGTTGTTTCTATAATTTGGCTATTATAAATAATGCTGCTATAAACATAGGGGTGCATGTGTCCCTTTGAATTAGCATTTTTGTATTCTTTGGGTAAATACCCAATAATGTGATTGCTGGATCATTTAACTTTTTGAGAAACCTCCATACTGTTTTCCACAGTGGCTGCACGACTTTGCATTTTCACCAACAGTGCAAGAGGGTTCCTTTTACTCCACAACCTTGCCAACACCTGTGGTTTCTTGTTTTGTTGATTTTAGCCATTCTGACAGGTGTGAGGTGATATCTCATTACAGTTTTGATTTGCATTTCCCTGATGGTAAGTGAGGATGAGCATCTTTTCGTTTATGTGTTGGCCACCTGTATATCTTCTTTGGAGAAATGTCTGTTTATATCTTCTGCCCATTTTTAAATTGGATTATTAATTTTTTGGGTGTTGAGTTTTATAATTTCATTACATATTTTGGATGCTAATCCTTTATCATATATGTTATTTGCAAATGTCTTCTCCCATTCCATAGGTTTGCTTTTTTTCCCTTAACCTTATTAATAATCTGTCTCCAGAATCACACTATAGAATAATTTATTTCATGAACTTTCCATGATATGTGAATATTTTTTCATTTTTATATGTACTATATTTATTATTTAAAAAACAGAAAACAATATTAGAGAACTATTATACTTTTAGTAATAGACTAATCAAAAAATTGATGGATCAGCTGTTTCCATTTTTAAAAATTTTTCTCCACATAAATATACTGTATCTACTATTTTTTAATTTAGCCTTTCCCTTTAGTATTATATTCCAGGCATTTTAACATGTCATTGACATGTCTGTGAACCTTTACCTTTGTGATTTCATCTGCTACTTCAAACCTTAGAGAATTATAATCTCTGGATTTTTTTTAGTTTCAATCAAATAAAATGTCTCTTCCAGTTTCTGATCTCCTATCATCCTTGACCTTTGCTTTAAACATTGCTTGTTGTAGATAAACCTCAAGGTAGATCTTACTTTTAAGCCTGGAGCCCGTGTTTATCTCCTACATATAAAAGGATCAGATGAGGGGCAATAATATTTAATTTATGAGGATTTATGAGAGAAGATTACAGAAATTGAAACTGAATTAGCTTTTTGGGTGAGAAGTTTGAGGAATTTTAAATAGAAGACTTCAAATAGATGAAAGGAAAGATAGGATTGAGAAACTGTTCTCCATTTCTGTTGAGAGTGAAAAGAAATGCATTAGAGAGTTTTGGTTTGGAAATATAGAATTGATATCCAGCTATCAGAATAAATAGAGTACTATTTTTTCAAATATTTTATTTATTTATTTATTTGAGAGAGAGAGAGAGAGCGAGCAGGGGGAGGGGGAGAAGGAGAGAGAGAATCCCAAGCAGACTGAGCCCAGCGCAGAGCCCAATGAAGGGCTCAATCCCATGACCCTGAGACCATGACTCAAGCAAAAACCAAGTCAGCAGCTTAACTGACTGAGCCACCCAGGTGCCCCTAGAGTGCTATTATAAAGAAAGACTGAAAAAAATTAAGTTGATCTTGACTTGATTGCAAAGTTACAGGCTACATAACGATGGTTTTAAAATGTGGATACCATTTTGCAGTTTATAAAACAATTCCCCCTAATTATTTCATTTGATCCTCACAGCGAGCTTGTGAGGTAGGCATTATATGCACTTAAAGGTGAGGAAGTTGAGAATGAGTTACTGAGTTTCAAAGAAGTTACCAAATACTACAGTTTGATCTTTTTTTTTTTTGTAAAGAAAGCATCTTTCACAGGTTTATTGGTCCATTACTTTAAGTTTTTAAATTGAGGAAAAGAAACCTTTTAAATTTATAAGCTAATCGTTTATCCAGCAATACAAATTCTTTTGTTTACCTCAAACTGTAATACTAATTTCATAAACAATGGACAGAATTTTTTTATACACAGATATATGAAAAAAAAGTGTACAAAAACCTCGTGCCAGCATCAAAAATGCAACAAAAACTTTCTTTTTCTTTTTACAGTCTCTGGGTTCCATAACAAAGAAAAAAAATGTGACATTCTTTTTAAAGTTTGGTAGCTCCATGAAACAGAGACTTTGACCTGGAAATAAATTACTTTCTTGTCTACACACATTCTTGAGGACTTCCCCCCCCACAGCCTTTGATTTGTCTTATTGGCAGCATGGAGAGAAGAGAACACATTTACATGGAGAACTTTATCAATACCTCAGGGCTTTCTTTTCTGTTAAAATTTGAAATGTAAAGAATGGTTTCTAAAAATAAGAAATACAGTCCATCCTTTATACATGACCTAAACAAAAGTTTTGAATCTCTTTTTCAACAGTTAAAATACAAGTTAGAAAGTTTGCTGGCAGTTTATTTTATGGGAAGATATCAGATGCACATCATCTCTCGATGCATTCCCAATGCACAGACATCAAGGGATCAGGCACACAGGCGTACAATGGACAGGGTATCTGATGGACAGGATCAAAACTTCAGGAGTGTCCCAGTGAACGGTGCTGATTGTGAAGAGCTGGTGGTTTGTTGTATTTGAGTCATATAGAAACATTCTGTATAGTTAGCACTTGAAAATCAACAAACTCAGACTTTAAAAAAAAATGCCACAGACTGTTGAAAGCCTAACTCTACTTTTTGAGAATTGTCAACACCTATTAATATGCCTTATTCTTCAACTTGTGTGTTTTAGATTCTGGATAGAAAGAGTTTTTAGAAACGTAATTGGTTGTTCAGCTTAATACTAGAGGTCTAATATAGCCCATCCTCAGCCCTCTTAAAGAAACAGGAAAGTGAGGTTTATAATTAGGGCTCCGAAAGATAAGTGTTGCTATTGTCAAATATTTTTGATAATGTAAGGAAACACAGAGATCACTAAACCATTTTCGTTTGTTTGTTTTAAAGTGTGAAAGGTTAACTTAGTGCCTTTTGGCACACTCTTGATTGTAGAGGATATATGGTATCAGCGTCAACAAATCACAGAGATACAAAGAACTCTAGATTATGACAATATTAGTGGTTTACCCCAGTTCTGCAGAACAGCTTTTAAAAAGATAATTGTGGAGCCCTGGGGGCGGAGGGGGGGCTCACAGCAACGTGTTTCAGATAGAAATTCTCCACAGGTTGAAATGCCAAAAACCTAAAACCTATTGTGTTGCCTCACATACTTTAGTCCATTTTAGCAGAGCTTTCCTTATTAAAGCCAGTGACGGAGTATTACACATGCACCTCCCCTGGCTGTGCTGCCCCCTCATCAGGTGATCCTGGGCTCCCCGTGGGCCAGGTCAGAGCAGGTAACACCTGTCAACACCCCTGCTCCACAGGTTGTTCATAGTCTCAGACCAGCCCTGCAGTCACAATGATACTGGAAGGACAAAAGGGGGATGGCTTTTTCCCCAGTGAGGAAATGGGGAAGGGAAAGTAGGTTGCAAAGAAAATGTGACTCAGTGTGATAAAAGGACACCTGTGTCAGCTGGGCCTTTGTGGAACAGTTTGATCTTTTAACAGCTTTATTGAGATATAATTCACATATATAAAATTAACCTATTTAAGGTGTACAATTCAATGCATTTTAGTTTATTTATAGAGTTGTGCAACCATAATCAATTTTAGAACATTTTATCACCCCAGTAAGAAAACCCTATTCCCATTAACAGCCACTCCACCATTTACCCCTAAACTTCCCAGTTTTATGCAAAATCTGCATTCTGTCTCTATAAATGTCCTTGTTCTGGGCATTTGATATAAATAGAACCATATAACGTATGTTCTTTTGGATTTTTTTCATTTAGCATAATGTTTTCAAGGTTCATCCATATTGTGACATGAATCAATACTTCATCCCTTTTTTAAAAAAGATTTTATTTATTTGACAGACAGAGAGAGAGAGTGCGCACAAGCAGAGGGAGAGGCAGAGGGAGAAGCAGGCTCATCACTGAGCAGAGAGCCCGATGTGGGACTCAATCCCGGGACCCTGGGATCATGACCTGAGCTGAAGGCAGACACTTAACTGACTGAGCCACCCAGGCACCCCAACTTCATCCCTTTTTATAGACAAATATTATTCCATTGTATGGATATGGATATTTTGTTTATCCTGTCATCAGTTCATGGACATTTGAGTGGTTGACACTCATAGACTATTTTGGCTATTTTGGCTACTAGGAATAGAGTAAAATTTAATAAATGCTACTATGAACAATCATGTGCATGTTTTTGTGTGGACACATGTCTTCATTCACAACTTGGTCTTGAACCTATTTTTTATCAGAGGCAAAATTCTAAAATGGTCCTCAGGATCCCTACCCCATACTTTACATGCCCTATATAATCACTTCTCCTTGAGTGTGGACAGAATTTGTGAATATAATGGGATATCACTCTCTTGATTTAGATAGGTTATATTGCAAAGGTGAAGGAAATTGCAAACGTATTAAGGTCCTTAATCACTTGACTTTAAATTAATCAAAAGGGAGATTATTCCAAGTGGGCTTCACATAACCAAGCAAATCCTTTATAAGAGGATCCAGGCTTTTCCTAAAAGAAAGATTCAAAGTAAAAGGATGACCAAGGGTACAAGCCCTGCAAGAAATATTAAAGGGAGTAGAAAGGAAAGACCAAAATTGACACAGACTAGAAAGGAACAGAGAAAATCTCCAGAAACGATGACAAAACAAGTAATAAAATGGCACTAAATTCATCTATAACAGTGATTACTCTGAATGCAAATGGACTAAATGCTTCAATCAAAAGACAGAGGGTGTCAGAATGGATAAAAATGATATCCATCAATATGCTGCCTACAAGAGACTCATTTTAGACCTAAAGACACCTGCAGATTGAAAGTGAGGGGATGGAGAAATGTTTACCATGGAAATGGAAGTCAAAAGAAAACCAGAGTAGCAATACTTCTATCACACAAACTAGTTTTTAATCCAAAGACTGTAACAAGAGATGAAGAAGGGCACTATATCATAAAAAGGGGGTCCATCCAACAAGAAGGTCTAATAATTGTTAATGCTTATGTACCCCAAAGGGGAGCACCCTTAATAACACTTAATAGCAAACATAAAGGAAGACATAATAACAAACATATTATTGATAATAATACAATAATAGCAGGGGACTTTAACACCCCACTTACGCCTATGGACAGACCATCTAAGCAGAAAATTAACAAGGAAACAATGGCTTTGAGTGACACATTGGACCAGATGGACTTAACAGATACATTCAGAACATTTCATCCTAAAAGAGCAGAATACGCATTCTTTTCAAGTGCACGTGGGACATTCTCCAGAACAGATCCCATACTAGGTCACAAATCAGCCCTCAACAAGTACAAAAAGACTGAGATTATACCATGCATCTTTTCCAACTACAATGGGATGAAACAAAGTCGACCACAAGAAAAAATCTGGAAAGACCACAAATACATGGAGGTTAAACAACATGCTATTAAACAATGAATGGGTCAACCAGGAAACCAAAGAGGAAATTAAAAAAAAATACATGAAAATGAAAATGAAAGCACCATAAACCAAAACTTTTGGGACACAGCAAAAGCAGTCCCAAGAGGGAAGTATATAGCAAAAGAGGCCTACCTCAAGAAGCAAGAAAAGTCCCAAATAAAAAATCTAACCTTACTCCAAAAGGAGTTAGAAAAAAACCAATAAATGAAGCCTAAAGCCAGCAAAATAAGGGAAAATAATAAAGATTAGAGCAAAAATAAATGATACAGAAACCAAAAAAATAAAAAACAATAGAACAGAACAATGACCAGGTGGTAATTCTTTGAAAACATTAATAAAATTGGTAAACCTCTAGCCAGACTTATCAAAAAGAAAAATGACCCAAATAAATAAAATCAGAAATGAAGGAGATCATAACCAACACCACAGAAATACAAACAAGTATAAAAGAGTATTATGAAAAATTATATGCCAACAAACTGGTCAATCTGAAAGAAATGGATAAATTCCTAGAAACATATAAACTACCAAAACTGAAACAGAAAGAAATAGAAAACTTGAACAGACCCATAATCAGCAAAGAAAGTGAATCAGGAATCAAAAAAATCTCCAACAGAAGTCCATGGTCAGACGGCTTCACAGGGAATTCTACCAAACATTTAGAGAAGAGTTAATACCTATTCTTAAACTATTCCAAAAAATAGAAAAGGAATGGAAACTTCCAAACTCATTCTCTGATGCCCACATTACCCTGATTCCAAAACCAGACAATGACTCCACTAAAAAAAAAAGAACTACAGGCCAATATCTCTGATAAACATGAATGTAAAAATTCTCAATAAAATACTAGCAAATCAAATCCAACAGTCCATTAAAAGAATCCTTCACCACAGTCAAGTGGGATTCATTCCTGGGCTGCAGGGTTGGTTAAATATTCACAAATCAATCACCATGATACACCACATTAATAAAAGAAAGGAAAAGAACCACGTTATCCTTCCAATAGATGCAGAAAAAGCATTTGACAAAGTACAACATCCTTTTATGATAAAAACCCTCCACAAAGTAGGGTTATGGGAACACACCTCAATATCATGAAGGCCATATACAAAAGACCCACAGCTAATATCATCCTCAATGGGGAGCAACCAAGAGCTTCTCCTCTATGGTCAGGAGTAAGACAGGGATGTCCACTCTCACCACCTTTATTTAACATAGTACTGGAAGTCCTAGTCTCAGCAATTGAACAACACAAGGAAATAAAAGACATCCAAATCTGCAAGGAAGAAGTCAAGCTCTCACTATTTTCAGATAACATCATACTTTATGTAGAAAATCCAAAAGATTCCACCAAAAAATTACCAGAACTGATACACGAATTCAGTAGTCACAGAATACAGAATACAAAATCAATGTAGAGAAATCTGTTGCATTTCTCTACACCAGTAATGAAGCAGCATAAAGAGACATCAAGGAATTGATCCCATTTACAATTGCGCCCAAAACAATAAGATACCTAGGAATAAACCTAACCAAAGAGATAAAAGATCTATATTCTGAAAACTAGAAAACACTGATGAAATAAATTGAAGATGACACAAAGAAAGGGAAAAACATTCCATGCCATTGGATTGGAAGAACAAATACTGTTAAAATGTCTATACTACCCAAGGCCATCTACACATTCAATGCAATCCCTATCAAAGTACCACCAGGATTTTTCACAGAGCTAGAATAAAGGATCCTAAAATTTGTATGGAACCACAAAAGACCCCAAAGAGCCAAAGATATCTTGAAAAAGAAAAGCAGAGCTAGAGGCATCAAAATTCTGGACTTCAAGTTATATTACAGAGCTGTAGTCATCAAGACAGTATGGTAATGGTACAAAAACAAACACACTGACAAACAGAACAGAATAGAAAACCCTGAAATGGACGCATAACTATATGGTCAACTAATCTTCACCAAGCCAGAAACAATATCCAATGATGAAAGACAGTTTCTTCAACTAATGGTGTTGGAAAAACTGGAGATCAACAAGCAAAAGCATGAAACTGGGTCACTTTGTTATACCATATACAAAAATAAATTCAAAATGGATGAAAGACCTAGATCTGAGACAGGAAACCATCAAAATCCTAGAGGAGAACACAGGCAGTAACCTCTTTGACATTGGCTGTCACAACTTCTTGGTAGTTATGTCTCCTGAGGCAAAGGAAATAAAAGCAAAAATAAACTATTGGGACTTTACAAAAATAAAAAGCTTTTCTGCACAGAGAAGGAAACAATCAATAAAACTAAATGGCAACATATGGAATGGGAAAAGATATTTGCAAATGATATATCTGATAAAATGTTAGTATCCAAAATATATAAAGAAACTATAAAACTCAACACCCAAAAAACAAATAATCCAGTTACAAAATGGGCAGAAGACATGAATAGAAATTTTTCCAAAGAAGACATCCAGATGGCTAACAGACACAGAAGAAGATGCTCAACATCACTCATCATCAGGGAAATACAAATCAAAACTACAATGAGATATTACCTCACACCAGTTAGAATGGCTAAATTTAACAACATAGGGAACAACAGGTGTTGGCAAGGATGTGGGAAATGGGGAACTCTTTTATACTGTCGGTGGGAATGCAAACTGGTGCAGCCACTGTGTAGAACATTATGCAGGTTCCTCAAAAATTTAAATATAGAACTACCCTATGATCCAGCAATTGCATCCAAGGTGTTTACACAAAGGATACAAAAATCCTGATGTGAAGAGATACATGCACCCTGATGTTTATAGCAGCATTATCAACTATAGCCAAAGTATGGAATGAGCCCCAATATCCATTGACTGATGAATGGATAAAGAAGATGTAGCTTATATACACAATGGAATATATTTCTGAGCCATCAAAAGAATGAAATGTTGCCATTTGAAACAACATGGATGGAGCTAGAGAGTAAAATGCTAAGTGAAATCAGTCAGTCAGAGTAAGACAAATACCATGTAATTTCACTCATGTGTTTAATTTAAGAAATGAAACAAACGAACACAGGGAAAAAGAGAAAGACAAAGCACGAAACAGACTTAAGTATAGAGAAAAATCTGATGTTGCTGGGAGGGACGTGAGCATGGGGATGGGTTCAGTAGGTGATGGGTATGGAAGAGGGCAGTTGTGATGAGCACTGGGTGTTGTATATAAGTGATGAATCACTAAATTCTACACCTGATACTAATATTACACTGCATGTTAACTAACTGGAATTTAAATAAAAACTTGGGGAAAATAACTAATCCTTTACATGAGTTAAAAAAAATTAAATAGATAGCTATAAATAAAACAGTCCATGGTATAGTAATAAGGAGCATGGGCTTTTGAGTCAGACCCTCTGGATTTGAGTATCAGCTCTCCCACTTCCAAGCTATGTATCCTTGGGCAACCCCTAAGCTTCCTTTTCCTCATTTGAAAAGTAAGTGTTATTTTAGAACCTACTCTGTATGTGCTTTTGAGAGTACAAAATTAGTTGATATGAGTTAAAGCACCCAGTTCAGTGCTTAGAAAAAAATAAATGTTCAATAAATGTTCCCCTCAAAAAAGGGGGAAAAAGTGATAAACATAATTTTATTATGTCAACTATTTATTTTATGATGTATTCTTTCGAAATCCTAATAGTGATGCATGTGGATATGTGTGAGTGTGTGTATACATACATTCACACACATGTATATGGTATGTATATACATATGTGATATACATACATATATCTCTTTGTGTTCTGCTTTACTCAACACTATTTCATATATACTCTTCCATATCAACACAAGTCCATATACTTTTCATGTAATTTTTGAAGTTTTTCATTGAACTGCTTTTTGAAGGTTTGGGATTTTTTTTCAAAAGTTGCTAATAACACTGATAAACATCTTTAGGCAATTTGCTTTACATACTCCAAATACATAGACAAGTTGGATAAAAATTACAACAACAACAACAGATTACAACAACACCCTCCCCGCCCAGTTTTGAAATTGCATAGTTGAGTTTGAAGGCAAACAAAGAAACTCTCTAGGGGTCCTGAACAAAGAGGAAACTCAAAGTCAGAACAACAAACAGCATTGAAGCGCATGACCCATAGAGGAATCAGATATACATGTAAGACAAAATCTGGGGTATTTCTTCTTTTTTTTTTTTTAAAGATTTCATTTATTTATTTGAGAGCGAGCGAGCGAGTGAGAGAGTGAGCAAGGGGAGCAGCAGAGGAGTAGGGAGAGGGACAGGCAGAGTCTATGCTGAGCATGGAGCCCAACACAGGGCTTGATCTCACAACCCTGAGATCATGACCTGAGCCGAAATCAAGAATTGGACGCTTAACTGGCTGTGCCACCCAGGTGCCCCTTTTTCTTTTCTTTTTAAAATTAAGATATAAGGTAAAATCATCATTTTGGTGTACAGTTCTCCAAGTTTTAATATATGCGTATAGTAGGTGTAGTCAAACCCTTCCTCCACCTCCATTTGGCTGGAGTTTTAATGCCCTGCTGCAGTGGGTGATAGGCTACAGACCCAGTTTTTTTTTTTAAAGATTTTATTTATTTGTTTGACAGAGATAGAGACAGCCAGCGAGAGAGGGAACACAAGCAGGGGGAGTGGGAGAGGAAGAAGCAGGCTCATAGTGGAGGAGCCTGACGTGGGGCTCGATCCCATAACGCCGGGATCACGCCCTGAGCCGAAGGCAGACGCTTAACCACTGTGCCACCCAGGCGCCCCTACAGACCCAGTTTTTGTGGTAAGCTGGAATTGGGCTTCCCAAAATAAGAAGTACTACAAGAACTCTGACTGCTGGCCTACAAATGTGTGCTTATGAACAGGACACCCATTCTCAGCTGTGGGGTCTCCATGAAAGAAATGCACTGGAAAACAAAAGCTAAAAAAACAGACTGGTCCCAAACTGGTAAATTCTATAGGGATACTACAGAAGCAAACACAAAACTGTTTCATAGCGACACCTCTACAACCTAGCATATTTGCACAACTCATGGGGAAGACAACTCTCTCTAAATAAGAGATCATAACAAAAAATTACAAAGCAAAGAGGAATCTTACCACCAAAACCAAAACCAAATAAAACAACCCAGAATGTGTAATAACAGGAGAATTTTGTCCCAAAGGAAATCTAATTGAATAATCTATCAACTTAGAGCTTGATAATCACTTGAAGTATTATACAGAAATTAGAATGAAATAAACATATTTTCAGACATCCCAAGTCTCAAAGTTTACTACATATAGAACTTCAGTAAAGGGACCACAAAGGATGCATTCCAACAAGACTGAAATTGAAACCAGATAAAGACTGTGATGTAAGTAAGCAATGTTGAACAAAGAAATCAGCAAATAATGTTGAAAAATTCAGGTAAGTAACTGACTGTAAGAAGTATCATGATAATAATTAATTTGATAAAGTTTATAGAATTAAAATCTAAGGTACTACAGCATGGAAGATAGAAGGGGAAAGTTGAGAGTTCTAACATTCTTGTCATTTTGGGGAGAAGGCTAGAAATGTTAACTTTAGACTGTTAGAAAAATGTATAGTAACATATATCTTAAAAATTGTAAGTGTGATCTCTGAACAAATGTAAATAACATCCATAACTTTCACACCAGTAGGGGGAAAAGCTTAATCAATCTATCTGAAGGCAGAAAAGAAGGGAAAAAGAAGTAAACAAAAACTATGGCAAAAATGAAATACAAAATAATACAATAGAAGCCCAAATGTATTTATAATTAATATATAAATGTAAATTAACCATAGATGTCTATTAAAAGAGACTCTCAGATTGGATATAAAAACAAAATCCAGGCATATGTTGCTTACAGAAGACAAACCTAAAACAGAATCATACAAAAAGGCTAACAATAATGGGGTAAAAAAAGATACACTAGGCAAAGATATGGCAATATCAGTATCAGACAAAAAAGAGAATTCATGGTGAAAATTATTAATATATATAAAAAGGAAATGACTTAATCTTTTGTCAGCCACCAACAAAGTATAACAATCATGAACTTGTATGCCCCTCATAATATCAACTTAATTATAAAACGATAGATGAGCAAATTACGAGATTGACAAATCCACAGTCATAATAGGACATTTTAACACTGATGTAACAAAGCACACAAATAAGTAGTAAAGGTTTAGAAAATCTTCACAATTTAAAAAAATTTTATATCCTCTACAGGGTACTAATTATTTTGAATTGACTTTCTACTTAACAATCTTATATAACTCTCTTGTTTTTATTAGCTTATATATAGATCTTTTTTTAATCTGGAAAATGATATAACCTACAAATTACTAGTGTTTTCTCTCTTTCAATCCTTAAGCCTTCTGTTTCTATTTCTTATCTTCTTTCATTGACCATTACTTCCATCCAATATGATGTCAAATAGTAGTTGGGTAAGTGGGCATCTTTGACATATTCCTATCTTTAAGGAGAACACTACTAAAATGTATACACTAAGTAAAATGTTTGAAATAGATTTTTTTTACAGTGGGAGATTTTTTTTTATCAGTTTAGAGAAGATCCTTTCTCTTCCTAGTTAACTAAGAGTTTCTTTTTTAAAGATTTTATTTATTTATTTATTTATTTATTTATTTATTTATTTGAGAGAGAGTGAGCAAGAGAGCACAAGCGGGGGGAGCAGCCAGAGGGAGAGGGAGAAGCAGGCTCCCTCAGGGAGCCTGATGTGGGGCTCGATCCCAGGACCCTGGGATCATGACCTGAGCAGAAGGCAGACGCTTAACCAACCGAACCACCCAGGCACCCCGTGGGCAATAATTCTAATGAATAATTGAATTTTTTAGACTTAGGAGAAATGAGATAGCTGCAAATTCTCATTCTAGAGAAGATGCCTGACAGTATGTATGCTACATGTCAAACTCTAGAATTTACAAAAATAAGCATTTGAGCAATGCAGCTAACATATAATAATAAAGTATAATATTTCTAATAAAATTTAGAGCTGATATTACATTTAATATAATAAAATGAATATAATTAATAATAAAATAGGGTTAGTGCAATGTTGAGAAAAATGTGAAAAAACACTTAAACAATATTAAGAATAAACAGTGTAAACTAAACTAAAATCTTGAATGAGTCTTGAATTTTATTGAATACATTTTCTGAAATATGACATTTTCTCTTTAAAATTTGTCTATCATACAACCAACTTTAATGTGAACGACATATAGGTAAACTACTCCCAGCAGCTAAAGAATACAAATTAGTATATATACATATATTCAGCCAACTTTGCATTTCTGGGATAAAACCTACTTGGTCTTGATGTATTTTTTTAA
Source organism: Ursus americanus (assembly GCF_024610735.1). Lineage (NCBI taxonomy): Eukaryota > Metazoa > Chordata > Mammalia > Carnivora > Ursidae > Ursus > Ursus americanus. Next base: position 62,960,889 of record NC_142164.1, read on the forward strand.
AGATTTTTATTTATTTGAGAGAGAGAAAGAAAGAGAGAGCAAGCACAAGTGGGGGAGGGATAGAGGGAGAGGGAGAAGCAGATATGACTAAGCTGGGTTGCAGGTACATGGGTGTCCATTATCTTTTGGTTTATAATTTTTAGTTATGATGAAATAGTTCTTAATGTTAAAAATACACAAAAATAAAGAAATTAATTTCAGAAAGTTATATGTGCTCTAAAAGTGCTTCTCAAATTTTAATGTGTATATGAATAACCTAGGGAATTCTTATTAAAATGCAGATACTGAATCATGAGGTCTGGAGTGGGGCCTGAGATTCTGCATTTCTTATAAGCTCCCAAGTGATACCAATGCTGGTGGTCCATGGACCACTCTTTGAGTAGCAAGATTTTAAGGGAAATTAAACAAGGCAATGTGATAGAGAGCTGAAGGGACAGGAAATAGCTTCTTTAAAGAAGGTACTCTTGAAAATCTACTCTAAACGGTGATATTCGAGTCATTAAAAAGTCTCCAGGAAGCGAGGACAATGTTCCAAGTAGAGGAAAAAACCAAGTGCAAAGGCATTCAGGTGGAAACAACTTCTGGTATTTTCTAGCAACAGAAAAGGCCACTGTGGCTTTCTTAAAGAACTTAAGTGTTTCTTCCACATTTCACGTGTAATTAAGTGAAAATATCACAGTATTTGAAGTCATAAAACCTAGGTTTGGTTTTCATGCCATTAGCTCCGGGACCTCTGTCAAGCCACATAAATAAGTGTGTTTCCTCATAAATATGTGAATATTTTTTTAAAGATTTTACTTATTTGACTGGGGGGAGCACAAGCAGGGGGAGTGGAAGAAGGAGAAGCAGACTCCCCGCTGAGCAAGAAGCCCAACGTAGGGCTTTATCCCAGGATCCTGGCATCACGACCTGAGCTGAAGGCAAATGCCTAACCAACTCAGCCACCCAGGTGCCCCAAATGCGTGAATATTAATGAATAATACCTATTCTCCAGTGTTGATGTGGAGATTAAATAAGATAAGGTACTAAAAAGCACTTTGTAAATTGCAAAATACCATACACATGTAATTATAATTATTGCATAATTAAAGTGCTGTCATGTGAACTGAGTCTGCAACAGTTATTTATAGTGGCTTTTATTGTGTGCTCCTATATCTCTTTAATTATTTTAGATGCTTATGTGTCAAGTTGCTGTAGGCCAACTTGGGCTGTCTGTTGCTGCAGTTCCCTAACAGTGCACAACTCTCACTATGCTTCATGTTCTATTTCTGGGTGCACTGGAAATTTTCTTTGACTCATTTGGATCATGTTTGACCTACTTTAGCTCATCACAGAGTAACTACTTGGGTATTCCAATGTGATTCACATTTCTTAATCAGTTGACTTACAGTGAATACGACTTCAGTAAAAACATGTTGACTCCATTCAAAGAACTCATAACTGTTGGTCCACGCCAATAATGCCTTTAGATAATTCTAATGAAACTTCTCAAGACTCCTGAGAAATCATCTATAGGATTAGGTGTTTCAGAATTCTGAGGTCTTAGCTCATTTAAAATCTTATGATTCTATATGGCCTCTAGAGACTTTCAATTAAACCTTGTCTTTGAGTATAGACAACATCTTTAGTGTAAAAAACAGTGGAATAGCAGCCAGAATACCTCTGTTCTAATTCTGACTCTAATACCACATGGCCCTGGTCTTCTTTATCTACTGGCAATGAGGAACACCCCAAAAACCTATTGTTAAGAATGAGCAAAATGATGTGTATAAGTGTTTCTGCAAGTATAAAAATTCAAAATATTATTTTGCCACCTTATATCTAACAATCTCTCACAAAATATAATGGTACATAGATTACTGTATTTTTTTAAAAATTAGAACATTGTTGGACAATGCTTTACCTGGGTAGAAAGATTCAGTGACAACATTCAGCCCTAGTAGAAATCACTGGTAGGGGCGCCTGGGTGGCTCAGTCGTTAAGCGTCTGCCTTCGGCTCAGGGCGTGATCCTGGTGTTCCGGGATCGAGCTCCACGTCAGGCTCTTCCACCAGGAGCCTGCTTCTTCCTCTCCCACTCCCCCTGCTTGTGTTCCCTCTCTCACTGGCTGTCTCTCTCTCTGTCAAATGAATAAATAAAATCTTAAAAAAAAAAAAAAAGAAATCACTGGTAGATGCGAGGGTTTCTTTAGTGTAGAGTGTTGCTCTTAACCCAGAAAAGATGCTGAATAAATATTTACTGATGATGATATAGGCATTAATAAAAGCCATTACTGATCTCTCAGCAAGATAATAATAAACTGGAAACACAATTGGCCAATGAGTCCTGTCAATGCTATCTCCATAGTATCTCTGGAATTGGTCTATTGCTACTGCTGCTACTAGGTTCAGGCCTTTATTTTATGACTAAAGTGTTGCATTAACTTCATGACTTCAATCTGAACTCTCTTCAGTCTGACATTTCCATTTAAGCCAGAGTGGTTTAATGTACATACACATCTGATCATGTTACTCTCCTGATTAAGACCCTCTGCTGGCTACAGGATCAAGCATTAACTTCTTAGAATGAAATACAAGGTCTTTCACCATCAGGTCTCTGCTTACCCAGGCTCATTTCCTACTACTCTGCTATATATATTCTATATATATAGAATCTTGAAGATGGGAATGCTTTCTTATACCTTCTTGCTTTTAAATATGCCATTTCCTATATGTGGAATTCTGTTTGACCTCTTCAGTTGGAAACTATTCTTCTTTAAATAACTCTGCTCAAGCATCCTCTTCTCTGGAAACCTGAGTGTAATATGAATTTTGAAACAAAGTAACTGCATGGGCCATGCATTTCCTTTGTCTTCATCAGACTTAATCAATTAGTCCATGGTGTGTCTACATAAGGAGTTCATAATTATTTGCCTGTCTTGTATAAAAAGTTTGAGAATGCAGCAGTGAATATAAAATTGCAACTGCATCACTACCTACAGGGTTTTAGGCAACGCTGACACTTGGAAATGCAGTTTTCCAGAAAACTGTAAACACATTTAAATATTTTGCTTGATGATAGTGGTGAGTGATGTAGGAAAAGACATTAGGGTTTGAAGCCGACGGCCAAGAAGGAATTCTAGAGACGTCATTGGTGCAAGAAGGTAGTTTTACTAAAGCACGGGGGTAGGACCCATGGGCAGAAAGAGCTACGCTGGGGTCCTAAGGAGTGGTCCATTATATACTTTCAAGTTGGAGGGGGGTTAGGGATAGTGTAAGCCTCTCAGGTATTTTGGAAACAAGGTTTTCGGGATCCTGAGGGGGCTAGCTCTTGTTAGGAAAGGTCGTTTATTACTGTTTAGTAAAAACTCTTCAGATGTATATCTCTGGGTCATATGCTTGGAGGGTGATTGCCAACATATATCTGGGGTGGTGGGGGTAGAGATAAAGTTTCCAAAGGAATTTTTATATGTTAAAGTAGGCTTACAGGATCCTGGGGGTGGGGAGCTAAGATGCCTTTTACCCTTAGCAAAGTATTAACACAAGGCAGCTGAGTTCCTAGAGGAATGTCACTCTGCCTGTTTCAAGGATTTGTCAATGGGTTATAGGTAGTAAGGAAATTTAATAATTTTTCTTCTGCCTTTGTTTCCCACATCAGTGAGAAGAGATTATAAACCTGTCTTTAAACATGGGCTTCTCTACATACATTTTCATTTTACTATCTGTCAGCCAATCTAGCTGTTTTGTAATAATTAGGGATGCTGCAGAAACCAAATGGAAGAGCTAGAAAGCAAGTCAAATTAGCAAAGGTGTGTGTGTGTGTGTGTGTGTAAAACTGTCCCAAGAGCAACAGACCAAAGGAAAACTGCCCCAAGGTTTGTGCAAAAGTGAACAATCAGCCTGAAACTCAACAATCAGCCTGAAACCCAGTGTATCTCATGGTTCATGAAGTTTTCACCCTGGGGAAATTAATATCTATAGTTTAATCTACCCTGAGTTAGTGGTAAGGAGAGTGAAGATAAGAATATGCAGAGGTAAAATGGAGTGAAGCGTTGCACAGAGTTGGAGGCTGTAAGAGAAAAGTGGAAAGCTTGGACAAGAGGGTTGGCAGATTTAGCAAAAGCAGTATTTGAGACATTAACTATACTAAAAAATGACTCGTTTATCTCAAGTTCAAATTTAACTGCGCATCCTGTTTTTTACGCGGCAAATCTAGGAAAACAGAAAGACAGCGTTATTCTGTATTACCGGTTGTGTAAAATACTCAAATGACAGACCCTGGAAGCTAAAAGCGGTTGAGCCCAAGCGTCTGACTCTCCTCACAGAGAAGCTATTTCCGGGCCCCGGCCCTGAGAAAATGAGGGGGAAGGGAGAAGAGATTAAGGTTGCTGAGTTGGGTCCGCCAGCGTCCCACAATCCTTTGCTCTCGGTTCCTCTTTCCTCGCTCAAGATGGCGCTGCTCGCGATACCTTCTTCGCGCTGGGCAGCCGCAGCGGCTGCTTTCGAAAAGCGCCGGCGTGTCCTGTTTCTGATCCGGCCTCTAGTCTCTGTCCGTGGCGTAGGTCCTCAATGGAGATCACATCAGCTCCGCGCTTCGGGAACCGCTCGACTTTCCCAGGTGAGATGCCGTTCACATGGTAGAGTAGGGTGAAGGACAAAAGGATCTATAGGGAAAAGTTTGCCCTCGTGTCCTTGGGTCAGAGAGAGGTTGTCAGGGGTAACTCAAAACATCAATAAGTGAAGGAAATTGGGCTTAGTAGTTTGAGGACGGGGTGAAGAAAACCTTTGTGGTATAGCACAGGGGAATGGGACGGAAGGTTTCGGGCAGAGGGCACCTAAGCGCTAGTGACTCGCAGGATTTACATGTTTTTTTAAAAAAATTTTTTCTTCTGAGTTTAAGAGATGGGGTAGACAGGATTCCCAGATTGCTTATCCTTCTAAATGCGAGGAAAACTGGGCTACTTTACAGAGTTAGTAATGGAATTTGGGACCATTATGTCCATGGTTCAGATTTTACTCAGTTGTAAGTAGCAATGGGGGGGGCACTCTAGGATAACAGCAAAGCTACCTGTAAACAGGAGGCAAATTGAGTTGGCACCAGTTAACTCTGCTGAAAGTGCTTCTTGATAGGCCAAACCATAACTATCTTTCTCTCCAAAACATTGACCGCCCTAAATTCATATGTAAACACGATTGTCCTTTGATTTGAAAACAGTGTTCTTCTGTGCATACAGGTCACTTTGGAAACCATAAAGCTAGTTAACTTTAATTAATGAATGTAGTTTTTGTTATAGTGGCTCTTAATATTTGTGTCCATTGTTATCCCTCAGTTTCAAAAAAATTATTTGTACTTGTACTTCATTATATGTTTTATTTCTTATATATTGATGGAAGGCTTAATTCCCACCAGTTGTTCATCAGTATCAGTGAAGTATTGTCAGTTTTGTATGAGAAACATAATTTTGATTCTGCGTGAACAGATATTTAATATCTACTATGTACATAGGGCTATGATAAAAAATGGGGGTACCAAGAGAAACATATATTAATGATTTCAAGATTGATCAGTTTAGTTAAGGAGATTGAATCATGCATTACAAGAATAACTAAAAAACAATGTAGGTTAAATATCAAATGAGTAGTATAAACAATAAGGACAGTAAGCATCTAGAGGAAATGGTGGTAATTAAGGACCAGATTACAGGGAGGAACTCATACTGGTGATAGAACTGGGGAGAACATTTTAAGTAGGGAGAATATGTAATGACACTAGGCATGTGGAGTGCTGGAGAAATTATATCCATTTGTTCATCCAGTAATTACTGAACACCTTTACAGCAGTGAACAGAATAAAATATAGGCCTTTCCTTGAAGAGTTTAAAATCTTGTAAGGGAAAAAGGTAAATAAACAGGTAATTATAATACAGTAGTGCGATGATGGGGAGGATACAAAGTACTGGAAGAGTATACTTGAAGGGCATCAAATCTAATTTTGAGGTGGGAAAAATGCCTTGAGTAACTGATATCTAAGACAAGACCTTAAAAATGAAGAGAAATTAGCTAAAGAGAGAATAGTGTGTGCAGAGGCCCACAGTTAAGAGAGAACATGGACTCTTTGTAGGACTACATATAATTTTAGGTTACTGAGGAGTTTAAGATAGAAGTAGCAGATTAGGCTAGGGGAACACAGCCAGATCATTTTATTAAGGTTTTAAAAACACTTCATAGTTGAAAGTTTGGAACACATGATTTCTTGGGAGCCATTCTTGTTCTGTAGCCCTCTACAAAGTCTGATGAAGTTAAGATAAAATTTGTAGGACTTTGTCAGGCTGGGAGGTTGAGGGGGATGGAGAAGTCATTGGGAGGTTCAGAGGACGTGATGGAAATAAAAAATTAGCTTTCTCTGTTTTCTTGGACACTGACCCTACAACTTTCTTCCTCCCCTGTCTTCTGTACATCCTACCATTCCTTTTGGTTGCCATTTCCAAAGTGTGAAAAACAAGGGAAAGATGTTACTTTTGTTTTCTACTTATTAAAGGCATGTGACTGACTTGCCATAATTTTTTTTAAAAATGGATTTAACAGGGAGATGAAGGAGTGGTTATAAGGTTTTTAGTAGAACCTGATATAGCCTGAGGCACCTTCAAATAGTGACTTGTGCTTAAGATTACAAAATAGGGGCTCTTGGGTGGTGCATTCGGTTGAGCATCTGACTCTTGGTTTCAGCTCAGGTCATGATCTCAGGGTTAGGATATTGAGCCCTGCATTGGGCTCTGTGTGAAGTCAGCTTGTGTTTCTCTCTTCCTCTCCCCTTCCTCCCTCAAATACATAAATAGATCTCTAAAGAAAGATGACAAAATAAATATTAATACATATTTTTAGGACAGTCATTAGTATATAGCATAATATTTTAGAGCTGAAAAGAACCTTAGTACGGTGTTATGAAATCATGTTGATAGGTTGGGTCAGCACTTTTTTATATGAAATTCAGTAGAATAAGAAAGAATATCAGTGCTTTATACATATTAGGGGAAGTAATGCTTTATGTACTATTGTTTTATGTGTATATATACACTCCCACATGTATGTGATTACTGGGATGCATTGTAAAATGCGTTTTTCATGCAGGATTATACCCTAGAACTGTGCTGTGCAATATGGTAGTCACTAGCTTCCTGTGGCTGTTTAAATTAAATTAAATTAAAAATGTAATTCCTTGGTTGCATTAGCTGCATTTCAAGGGCTAAAAAGGCATTAGGTATGGAACATTTCCATCATTGCAGATAGTTCTGTTCAAATGGTGCTACTTTAGAGAAGATCATATCCAGCCTTCCAATTTTCCAGATGAGGTAACTAAATCCTAGTATAGATAAATGACAACCTTTAAGGCCACTCATTCATTTATTGCCTTCTGTGTGTCCGGTATTTATATGAAGGTAAATAAGGTTCTGGCAGACATTAAGCATACAATAAATGTTGAATTATAAAGATATTTCTCTCTTTTTAAAAGATTTTATTTATTTATTTGAGAGGAAGAGTGAGTGAGAGAGAACATGAGAGGGAGGACAGTCAGAGGGAGAAGCAGACTCCTGCTGAGCCTGGAGCCCATCAGGGAGCTCGATCCTGGGACTCCAGGATCATGACCTGAGCTGAAGGCAGACGCTTAACGGGCTGAGCCACCCAGGTGCCCCATAAAGATACTAGAGCACTGTTTTTTTTTTTTAATTTTATTTATTATTTCTGTGATAGACAGCCAGCGAGAGAGGGAACACAGCAGGGGAGTGGGAGAGGAAGAAGCAGGCTCCCAGCGGAGGAGCCCGATGTGGGACTCGATCCTGGAACGCTGGGATCACGCCCTGAGCCGAAGGCAGACGCTTAACGACTGCGCTACCCAGGCGCCCCTAGAGCACTGTTAATAGAGGCAAACACCTTAAGCATAAAAGTTTTTTATTGTTAGTATGATAAGATTTAAATTGTAATGATTTATTACACAGCTGCCTCTCTACTACTTTAGTTAATATTAAAAAGACATGAATTTTGAGTGATAGAATTTTTTTCATCAATAATTATATGGTAGAAACTGAGGTATCATACAGTTAGTACACAGCACTTTTTATCTAAGTTTAAGAAGTTCTTAATTCTTGATCCTGACACTGATCATACACTTTTCTTCAATTGTTTTTTTATTATTTATTTATTTATTTTTTATAATAATTTTTTATTATGTTATGTTAGTCACCATACAGTACATCCCCAGTTTTTGATGCAATGTTCCATGATTCATTATTTGCGTATAACACCCAGTGCACCATGCAATATGTGCCTTCCTTAATACCCATCACCGGCCTATCCCAATCCCCCACCCCTCTCCCCTCTGAAGCCCTCAGTTTGTTTCCCAGAGTCCACAGTCTCTCATGGTTCATTCCCCCTTCTGTTTACACCCCCTTCATTCTTCCCTTCCTTCTCCTACCGATTTTCCTATTTCTTATGTTCCGTAAGTGAGTGAAACCGTATGATAATTGTCTTTCTCTGCTTGACTTATTTCACTTAGCATAATCTCCTCCAGTCCCATCCATGTTGCTGCAAACGTTGTGAAATCGTTCTTTTTGATGGCTGGGTAATAGTCCATTGTATATATGAACCACATCTTCCTAATCCAGTCATCTGTTGAAGGCCATCTCGGCTCCTTCCACAATTTAGCTATTGTGGACAATGCTGCTATGAACATTGGGGTGCATATGGCTCTTCTCTTCACTATGTCTGTATCTTTGGGGTAAATACCCAGTAGTGCAATTGCTGGACCTTATGATTCAATTGTTTTTTTAAAAACATCTTTTTTGAGATTAATTCACATGCTATATAATTCACCCATTTAAAGTGTGCAATTCAGTGGATTTTAGTATATTTAATGATCTGTACCACTGTTACCATAGCCAATTTTACATTTTTATTACCTCAGAAACAAACTTGCTACCCTTTTGGCTATCACCCCCCATCTCCCTCCCTCACCAGCCCTAAGAAACTACCAGTCGATGTTCAGTTTCTATAATTTGTCCATTTTGGACCTTTCACATAGATGGAATCATATAATACATGGTCTTTTGAGATTGGCTTCTTTCACTTAGTATTATGTTTTCAAAGCATATGCATGTTATGGCATGTATTAAGTATTTCACTTGTTTTTATGGCCAAATAATATTCAGTGTGGCTATGGAATATTGCCTTTGTGCATTCATCAGTTGGTGGGTATTCAGGGTATTTTTCCCATCTTTTGGCTGTTACAAATAATGCCCCTGTCAACATTCATGTATAAGTTTTGTATGGACATAAGTTTTCATTTCTCTTGGGTGTATCTAGGAGTAGAATTGCTCAGCCGTATGGTAACTCTATGTTTAATTCTGTAAGTAACTGCTGGACTGGTTTTCAGAGGACTACATCATTTTACATTACCATCAGAAGTACAAGAGGGTTCCAGTTTCTCCACATCCTCACCAGTAGTAATTCTTATCTTTCTTTTTTAGTTTAGCTATCCTAGTCAGTGTGAAGTGTTCTCTCATTTTGGTTTTGATTTGTACTTCCCTGATGACAAAAGACACTGAACATCTATTCTTGTGCTTATTGGCCATTTAAATATCTTTTTTTGAGGAATGTTTATTCAGGTCTTTTGCCTATTTTTTAATTGGGTTACCGGTCTTTTTATTATTGAGATGTCAGAGGTCTTTATATATTATAGATTCAAGTCCTTTATCAGATATATGATTTGCAAATATTTTCTCCCATTCTGTGGGTTATCTTTTGACTTTCTTGATAATGTCCTTTGAAGCACAAAAGCTTTTCATTTATGTATTTTTTCTTTTGTCGGTCATACTTTTTGTGTTATAGCTAAGAATCCATTGCCAAATCTGAGGTCATGAAGATTTACCATGTTTTCTTCTAAGAATTTTATAATGTAATCCTAGTGAGATATAGAAACATTACTCTTGTATAGTTCTAGTTCCGTTTCCCCACTTTGTTGTTTTATTTTAACATATATTACATTTATATATATTACAATCCTAATAATACATTGTCATAATTATTACTTCATATAATTTATGACTTTAAAAGATGCTGAGAGAAGAAAGGAAGGCAAGTAAATACTTATTTTGTTATACTAGCCTTTGTATTTATCATTTCTGGTTCTCTTCATTTCTTCTCTTGTGTTTGGTTTACCATCTCAAGTCATTTCCTTATCCCACTGTAGCTGTGCTCCCACCCATCTCCTATGTGGTATTATTGGCAAATATATTGCATCTCTATATGTCATAGGCTCAACAATTAATTTTACCCATATTATTTTATACAGTTGCTTTTTAAATTGGTTCAAAGAAGAAGGTAAAAAAGTATACATTTATACATTCTGGTGCTCTTTGTTTTGATGTATGTGTGTGTGTGTGTGTGTGTGTATTTGGATTACAGTCTGGGTCACTTGTTTTCAGCCTAAAGAACTTCCTTTAGTATTTCTTGTAAGGTGGTTCTGTTAGTAACACATTTTCCCAGTTTTTGTTTATCTGGAAATGTCTTTATTTTGCTTCATTTTTGAACAGTAGATTTTCTGGATATAGGATTCTTGCTTGACAGGTTTTTTTTTTGAGTGCTTTGAATATTATCCTACTGCCTTCCAGCCTACACATTGTTTTTGCTAAGAAATCAGCTGTTAATCTTATTGGGGTCCCCTTGTTAGTAAGGAGTCTTCTGTTCCTCTTGCTACTTTGAAGATGTTCCTGTTGTTTTGGCTTTTAATGTTTTTACTATAATGTGTCTGCAGATCTCTGTGTATGTTTCCTCCTTGGAGTTTGTTTGCACTTCCTGGATGTGTAAATTACATTTTAATAAGCAAGTTCTTTTTAATAAGCTTTGGAAATTTTCAGCCATTATTTCATCCAGTAGTTTTTTTTTCCCCTTTATCATTCTCCTTTCCTTCTGGTATACTCATTATGCATATGTTGGTGTGCTTAATAATGGCCCTCATCTCTCTGAGGCTCTGTTCATTTTTCTTCACTCTTTTTTACCTTTGTTCTTCATGTTGGATAATCCATGTTGTTCTGTCTTCAAGTTTACTAATTGTTTCTTTTGCCAATTCACATCTGCTGTCAGTCCCCTCTAGTGAATTTTTCATTTTAGTTACTGTAATTTTCAACGCTAGAATTTCCATTTAGTTCTTTTTAAATAATTCCTATCTGTTTATTGATACTCCCCATGTGATGTTACATTGTCATCACACCTTCTTTTATTTCTTTAACATGGTTTCCTTTAGTCTTTGGACGTATTTATAGTGACTACTTTGAAGGCTTTGTTTTCAATCTGACATTTGGTCAAAACCACAGACAGTTTTTCTTGCCTACTTTTTACCAGTGTATAGGTTACACTTTCCTGTTTCTTTGCATGTCTTGCAAGTTTTTGGAAACTGGACATTTTAGATAATGTAGTAACTCGAGGTACTGGTCCCTTCCTTCCCAGGACTTGTTATTTTCATTTACTTGTTTATTTGGTTAAAGACTGGCTGGATTATTTTAGTGATGCCTTTCTTCACTCTCCTCCCTGCTTCCTACTTTGCAGTGTTAAAGCCTCTGATGTTGCTCCTTAAGGGGCGTAGCCTTGGGCATGTCCATAGTTATTTTGGGATGACAGTGGTTTTGCTGGGAATTTCTGTCTCTTTCCATTAGTTGCTGGTAGATTGCACTGCTGTTTTCAACAGTGCCCTGGGACAGAAATTGTTCCACAGACGAAAGCAATCAAATTGGTGTTGCTTTGAAGTGATAGTTCCTGAGGACAACGTTTGAGATTTGTTCTCATCCCAGGCAGGCTCTTCCGAGCTGCCTCCCTTCTTGGTTTTCTGGTTCTCTGGGGCAAACCAGCTGACCTACGGTTCAGTTTCTATGTCTGATGGTTCCATCAGTTTTCTCCCACTTGGCCTTTCACCAGCATTTCCACTGTTTCTGAGAGCAACGTGAGGCTTGAACTTCTCCACATTAAGTCAATTCCTGTGGGAAGAGATAAGGAGCTATCTGTTTTAGGGTCTTCTTCTCCTCCCAGGCAAAAATCTACCAGCCACAGGTCTGAGGCTAGGGGTGGAGAGAGTGGTGGCCTCTCTCTGAGTGATACCCCCACTTTAGGAGTTGAGTGCTAAGGGGGAGTAAGAGGAGTCCTTTTTGGCATGCTTCTGGTATGGAACCAGCTTCTTAGGAGTCAGGGTCAGGGTGATTGGGCCTTCAACAATCAAGTATTCTCAGTGGCACCACACCCAGGGTCAGCCTCTGTCCCTTCTGTGGGGCTGTGTGGAAGAAGGGAGCCCCTACTTCTTGACGACGTTAGCCCAGAACTTAGTTTCAGCAATAGGTCACTGGGGGAAGATGAGAGAAATGCTGATGTCCTGTCTTTCCCAGGAAGATAGTCTTCTGACTAGGAGCTCATGAAAGGGAGGAGGGGAAATGAGCTGTGCTCTTGGCTATACCAGTCTTAAGTGGAGTTTCCATATTGCCAGACCAGAGTGGGGAGGCAGGGAGTATGTCCTGGTTCAAACACCACAGACTTGCTATTCTTACTGAGCTCTAGTAGCTTTTCTTGAGTAAGTGTTATTTCATTTGCTGTATGCCGCAGGACCATTTTTAGGGACTTTAAATGGTGGTCCTTTAGTGACTTTTACCAGTTTTGCTGGGGAGTGGGTCTAAGGAGATCTTACGTTGTCATGCCAGAATTGGAACTCTCTTCGTTTGATTTTGACTGGCTTTTGTTCTTTGGTTTATACTGCATGCAGCAAAATGGTCTGTCCTTTCTTTTGTTTGTAGAAGATATTTCCATAGAGGTCTGTCTGGCACACCTTTTACTTTAGTGTCTTTACCTTCTATATCCTATTTAGTAGTTCTAAATAGTAGTTCTAAATTTGGATAAGTACTATTTTGTTTTCATTTGTTGGTTCACATTTCCTTTGTTTTCATCATGGACAAAGGATGAGAACTTTAGTATCTCCCAGTCGTAAATTCCCCTTCCTTTTTTTTTTTAAGATTTTATTTATTTATTTGATAGAGAAAGAGACAGCCAGTGAGAGAGGGAACACAAGCAGGGGGAGTGGGAGAGGAAGAAGCAGGCTCTCAGCGGAGCAGGGAGCCCTATGCGGGGCCCTGAGCCGAAGGCAGACGCTTAATGACTGAGCCACCCAGGCGCCTTGTAAATTCCCTCTTCCTGCACTCCCACTACTGCCTGGCTGCTGCTAAGAGACTTTTCTTCAGGCCTTCATATTAACTGAAGTAGAATATAATAACACTAGTGAAACAATCCTCCTACTTTGCTTTTTAGAGATCCTAGTTTTAAGATACAGGTTTTATATTATAAGATGCGTATCAAGAAATGACAGTGATTACTGAGAAGACATAAAATGTAATAAGAACATTAAAAACAGAACTTAAGAGGAAAAAATTAAGGGTATTTTTAAGTGAATTTTGCATGGAACTTAGAGTGAGAAGTGGTTCAGTGACAGTTAAAGTACTTGAAGGGCATTTTTTTTAAATTAAAGGCTATCCTTCTAGTAGTTTAGTGATACCTGAACTTACTTGGAACATTAGTTTATAAAAAGAGACATAGACTTCAGTTGTAGGAAGAGGGGTTTAATGTGCATATAAAAAATAATTTCTTAAATTAATAGTCTTTTTATTGGGAGAGCAAGGAGGACTTTAAATGACCTAAGAGGCAGAATAAATAACCATTAATTATAATTTAAATAGATATCTTCTTGAAGATAGAACTGACTTACATTAATATCATTCAGTATCAGAACTCACTGTAAAAGGGCTGGTTTGGCAGAAAGAACATTGGTAAGCAGAAGAGTTGGATTCTAGTCTTGGCTTTGGTGTTAGGAGACACTAGAACAAATCATTAAACAGTAATTTGCAATCATTAGAAGAATATAAGTTATTAGAAAGCAGTAACTTAGTTTTGAGAAAAGCAAGACATACCAGACCAATTCAGTTCTTCATATGAGAGAGTGATAGGGTACTTAGAAGCATAGTCTATCTTGATTTCAGTCAAGCTTTCAGTTATTGTCCCCTGTATCATTCTCACCCAACAAGCCAGGAAGGAATGATATTGTATACTGTTAAGGGGTCTTGAGGTAGTAGTGTAGTAGTAAGTAAATCTTACTGGAGAAAATACAGATAATTTGAAGGATTTTGATTTATAAGTATTAAAGAGGATAAACAACTGGTGTACAAAGGACATAGCATGGTATAGTGGAATGAACATTGTCATCAGGACACCTGACTACCTGAGTTCTATTTCTACTCTTGGTTATCTTGGACAGATCACTTGTTCCTTTGGACTTGGTTCTCTAAAATAAGATTCAGCTACTTGATCTTTAAAGTTTCTTCGATTGTTTAGTTTCCTGACTCTCATCTTTTGGGACTTGTCCTTTGTATAAATAGAACCTCTACTTTGTGAGCCTAGTTTATTACTGTTAGTAGTTTTCCAGGAGCAACATAGGCTACATTTAAATTCATGTACATTTTTAATGGGGCAAATTTTTATGGTTCTGCCTCTTACAGTATTTGTTGATCTAAGAACAGGAGTAGAAAAAATGAGATTGTTGACGAGTTCAGTATTTGCTAGTGTTGGGGAGATGGAATTAGAGTGGGGGAAGAGTAAGCTAGGTTCTAAAATTATCTATGAATGTAGAAATAGGTTCTAAGGAGGTGGTGGAGAATGGCAGCAGTGCTGTTAAAGTTGTATATAAAGATGAAGCTTACCTGGCCTATAAATGATAAAGAATGGAAATATAAAGGTCTTAGTCTGAAGTGGTACTGGGGATTGAGAAGAGGAATTCAGAGGATCCCTTATTTGAAAATAGTCCAATAAGTAACATTCTTTAAGCCTTTGACAGAGTTATTTGAATTGGTTTTTAAAATTAAAAGGAGGGGGAAGAAAAGTTCAGATTATTTCTAAATTTTCTTTTAGAATACTAGGCCCTTCAAGAATCTGATAAAAGGGGGCACCTGGGTGGTTCAGTCGTTAAGCATCTGCCTTTGGCTCGGGTCATGATTCCAGGGTCCTGGGATCGAGCCCCATGTTAGGCTTCCTGCTCAGCCTGTTTCTCCCTCTCCCCCTTCCCCTGCTCATGCTCTCTCTCTTGCTCTCTCTCAAATAAAGAAAATCTTAAAAAAAAAGAATCTGATAAAAGTCATGAACCTTCTCCCTAGGAAAATGGGCATATACACATATTTCATTTTGCATACAATTTTGGGGTCATCAGAGAATCCCTGATAAATATAATATTGCAGGCTGGTGGGTTTCTAATGGAGTTCCTGAGTATCCAGTGGCAGAGTAAAGGGCACTTGTCTCTGGGCAGTGGGGGGTAGAAGTGGAATGGAAACTTATTTTGCTTGTATCAATATTTTGATTAAATGGAAAATATAGTAATACATTGATACTCAGTGTTTACTGAAAGTTTTTGATTTTTCAAGTAGGAGTATGTTCCTTCCCATGTTATAAAGTAGAGTTTAAAATAGAAGCAAAATTGCCCATTCTGTGTATGATCCTTATAGTTTTCCCTCTTTATTTTATTTACAAATTTTCCCTTTTTAATTGTATGAAACTGCATCTAATAAAAACATTAGAAAAATAACCCACAATCTTACCTCTTAAGTAATTTTCCATTTCCCCCTTGAATTCTAGTTGTTATATGTACATAATTTTTACAATGCTGAAATAATTTTAAATTGTTTCTTTTTATTTATAAGCATTGTTTTTCTTGGTGCTTAGTCTTTAACAGAATTAGGTCTTTTAATTATTTAATATTTTAGTAATTTTAATAGGTATATTTAACTGTCTGCAAAAGGTGACATTTTTGTTGTTTTGGTTTTCTTCTTTCTTTTCTAGAATTTGTCTTCCTAAAGTCCTCATTTATGCTCTTGACACCCTTGTAGGTTTTGTTTCTAGTGAGTAAATATACTTTTCAAGTCTATTATATTATTATGTCATTTGATCTTCACAGTAGTTCTGTGAGATAGGTGTACATTTCATTGAAGTAACCATGACCTATCCTGTCCTTTTCATTCTCTCAACTTCAGCTATAGTTTTAGGCCCTTGTAAATTTATGCATGACTTTCTCACTGCTTACAAGTATTTACTACCCTTCCAATCCATCCCACAAAACACATCAAGATTATTTTTCCTAAAGAACAACTCTGGTTAAGTGTCACTTCTCTGCTTATGTACTTCAGTGGTCTCTATATCTTAGCCTAGTGTTCAAGGTCCTAAAGGATCCCCCGCATAACTAGCTTGCTAGCCATATTGTTAAATATTTTCCTGTAAATACCCTGCTTTTCCAGTCACTCTGGATTGCTCCCTGTTCCTTGGACCTTGTGTTTTTCTGTTTTTGTTCCTTCATTTATGCCATACTCTGTCTGAAATGCCCCCTCTCTAACTCCTCTCTGTTTTTCAAATCTTAGCTCAAGGGCCAGTTTATTCTATAGAACCATTCTTTTTTTTTTTAAGATTTTATTTATTTATTTTGTTGGGGGGAGCGGAGGGAGAGGGAGAAAGAATCTTAAGCAGACTCCACACTGAGTGCAGAGCCTGACTTGGGCTCGATCTCATGACCCTGATATCGCAACCTGAGCCGAAACCAAGAGTCAGACACTTAACTGACTTTGCCACCCAGGTGCCCCAAGAACCATTCTTTATACGCTTGAAAGACATCGATTTCTTCCTCTTGAACTCCTGTAACATCTTGTTCTACAAGTAGTTATCATGTGTGTCTTGTTGAAGAGATAAGATTTTAGATGCTTAAAAGGCAGATACATTCCAGTCATCTTTTTTATCTTCTACAGAGCCAGGAATGGTCTCTTCCATGTAGTAGGCACTCAGAAAGTATTTGTGAAATGAATGATTAAACCCTATAACTAAGTGACAACAAAGTTTATCATAAAAATAAATAATATTTGCTTTGGTGCTATACATTTGGAATCAAAGGCTCACTTTCTACATGAAATGTTTATTTCAGCAAAGTCATAATCAGATTGTGGAGTCATTAAGTTTGAGGATAACCTCTTTTTTGAGAGAGAAAGAGAGAGAGAGCACACATGCATGGGGTGGGCAGAGGGAGAGGGAGAGAGAGAATCCCAAGCAGCCTCTGCACTCAGTGCAAAACCCCACACAGGAACTTGATCTCATGACCCTGAGATCATGACCTGAACTGAAATGAAGTCAGATGCTTAACCGACTGAGCCACCCAGGTACTCTTGAGGATAACCTCTTATGTTTGTCCATTACATTTCTGTTATCAGGTGGTACTATGGTAGGGTAGCACTGAATGTCAGTTTTTAGTTTGATAACCAAAGCACACATGCTTTTTTATCCTAAAATTTTTGGGTTACCTTATTAGTAGGCATCTTTTGCTAAGAAAAAAAATGACTTGAGGGCATCTGGGGAGCTCAGTTGGTTGAACATCCAATTCCCGGTTTCTGTTCAGGTCATGACCTAAGGGTCCTGAGATTGAGCCCTGTGTCGGGCTCCAGACTCAACGGAGAGTCTGCTCAAGATTCTGTTTCTCCCTCTGCCCCTCCCCCCTTTTGTGCGTGCTCTTTCTGTCTCTAAAATAAATAAATCTTTAAAAAGAATGACTTAAAAGATGAAGTTCTTTGAGGAATAAGATATAAAATTTTACTCTTTACAGAAATTTTAACTGCAGGTTATGTTTTGGCTCATTCGTTAGTTCTCCAATTAAGTTTTCTTTTCCACATCCAGAGGGCAAAGAGATGTTAGAGTGGAGAAACCGTATCCTGTGGGGGTAGTTTCTTAGATACTAATGTTTTAGGAAAGTAGGTTTTTAAGCTGTTGTCATGCTTTTCAAAGAATAATAAAAAACAGGAGTTGAGGTTTCTATTTTGGTTTATTTATCAAATTATTTTTATTGATCTTGAATAACTAGTATTATGACTTGTCATTGTAATATATTCATATTTTTAAGTATGTGAATATTTGCCAAGTATGAACTTCAACTACTCTTAACTATGTTGACTTAACAGCTGTATGTGTGTACATGTATGTATTAGTTTTCTCGGGCTGCCATAACAAAGTACCATAGCCTGGGTGACTTAAACGACAGAAATTTATTTTCTCACATTTCTGGAGGCTAGAAGTCCGAGATCAAAGTGTTGGCAGGGTTGATTTCTTCTGTGACCTCTCTCTCTTTGACTTGCAGATGATTGTCTTTGCCTTCACAAGATCTTTGTTCTGTGCATGCCTGTGTTTTAATCTCTTCTAAATACACCAGGCAGATTAGGACCTACTCTAATGACCTCATTTAATGTTAATTACCTTTTTAAAGACCCAGTCATCAAATATAGTCATATTTGAGGTTATTTGGGGTTAGGATTTAAACATGAAATTTTGGCAGAGACACAATTCAGTTCATAACTCTGTGTGTGTGTGTACACACGCACAAACACATAGAAAACTGGAAAGATATAGTTAAACATACTCTGAAGAGGGGATGGGTTGGGAAGCTAAAAGACAGTAAAAAGGACCTTTCACTTGATATTATGGATACTTTAGCATTGTTTATTATGCTTGTATTTATTTACTCATTTATTACAGAGCGTACGAGAGAGAGTGTGCACGCATGCATGTGACCCAGTGGGGAGGGGCAGAGGGAGAGGGAGCTCTGATGCAGGGCTTGAGCTCATAGCCTTGAGATAAATGACCTGAGCTGAAATCAAGCTGGACACTTAAACGACTGAGCCATCCAGACATCCTGATATGCTTGTTATAATGAAAAAATTTTATGTGTAAACTTTTCAATTGATGATCTGACCTTTCTGTTTGTTTTGTTTTGTTTTCCTTGAAGATTTTATTTAAATTCAAATTACTTAACATATAATGTAGTATTAGTTTCAGGAGTAGAATCTAGTGATTCATCACTTTCATATACACCCGGAGCTCATCACAACAAGTGTCTTCCTTTTAGCCGATCCCCCCACCCACCTACCCTCCAGCAACCCTCCGTTTGTGCTCTGTAGTTAAGAGTCTCTTATGGTTTCCCTCCTTCTCTGTTTTTATCTTATTTTATTTTTCCTTCCTTTCCCCTATGTTCATCTGTTTTGTTTCTTAAATTCCACATATGAGTGAAATCATATGGTATTTGCCTTTTTTTTCACTGACTTATTTCGCTTAGCATAATACACGCTAGTTCCACCCATGTAATTGCAAATGGTAAGATTTCATTGTTTTTGATAGCTCATTAATATTCCACTGTATGTATATACCACATCTTCTTTATCCATTCATGACCTGATGGGCATTTGGACTCTTTCCATACTTTGGCTATTGTTGATAGTGTTGCTATAAACATTGGGGTATATGTGCCCCTTAAAATCAGTATTTTTATATCCTTTGGATAAATACCCAGTAGTGTAATTGCTGAATCGTAGGGTAGTTCTGTTTTTAACTTTTTGAGGAACCTCCGTACCGTTTTCCAGAGTGGCTACATCAGTTGCATTCACAATAACAGTGTAAGAGGGTTCCCCTTTCCCTGCATCCTCACAAAATCTGTCATTTCCTGTGTTGTTGACTTTAGCCATTGTGACAGGTGTGAGATGGCATCTCATTGTGGTTTTGTTTTATATTTCCCTGATGATGAGTGATTTTGAGGATTTTTTTCATGTATCTGTTGGCCATTTGTATGTCTTCTTTGGAGAAATGTCTGTTCATGTCTTCTGCCCATTTCTTGACTGGATTATTTGTTTTTTGGGTGTTGAGTTATATAAGTTCTTTATAGATTTTGGGTACTAGCCCTTTATCTGATATGTCATTTGCAAATATCTTCTCCCATTCTGTCGGTTGTCTTTCGGTTTTGTTGACTGTTTCTTTTGCTGTGCAGAAGCTTTTCATTGTCATGTAGTCCCAATAGTTCATTTTTGCTTTTGTTTCCCTTGCCTCCGGAGGCGTTTCTAGTAAGAAGTTGCTACGGCCAAGGTCAGTGAGGTTGCTGCCTGTGTTCTTCTCTAGGATTTTAATGGATTCCTGTCTCATATTTAGGTCTTTCATCCATTTTGAGTCTATTTTTGTGTATGACGTAAGAAAGTGGTTCAGTTTCATTCTTCTGCATGTTGCTGTCCAATTTTCCCAGCACCATTTGTTGAAGAGACTGTCTTTTTTTCATTAGATATTCTTTCCTGCTTTGTTGAAGGTTGGTTGTCTGTACAGTAGTGGGTCCATTTCTGGGTTCTCTGTTCTGTTCCACTGATCGGTTTATCTGTTTTTGTGACAATTCCATACTGTCTTGATGATTACAGCTTTGTAATGGAGCTTGATGTCTAGAATTGTGGTACATCCAGCTTTGCTTTTCTTTTTCAACATTACTTTGGCTATTTAGGTCTTTTCTGGTTCCATACAAATTTTAGAATTGTTTGTTGTAGCTCTGTGAAAAATGCTGGTGTAATTTGATCAGGATTGCATTACATGTGTAGATTGCTTTGGGTAGGATAGACATTTTAAGAATATTTGTTCTTCCAAATCCATGCACATGGAATGCTTTTCCAATTCTTTGTGTCTTCCTCAATTTCTTTCATAGGTGTTCTATAGTTTTCAGTGTACAGATATTTTACCTCTTTGGTAAGGTTTATTCCTAAGTATCTTATGGTTTTTGGTGCAGTTATAATTGGGATTGATTCCTTGATTTCTCTTTCTGCTGCTTCATTATTGGTGTAGAGGAATGCAACAGATTCCTGTATGTTGATTTTATATCCTGTGACTTTGCTGAATTCAGTATCAGTGCTAGCAGTTTTTTTTTTTTTTTTTGGTGGTATCTCTCAAGTTTTCTACATAGAGTATCAAGTCATCTGTGAAGAGTGAAAGTTTGACTTCTTCCTTGCAGATTTGGGTACCTTTTATTTCTTTGTGTTTTCTGATTGCTGAGGCTAGGACTTCCAGTACTATGTGGAACAGTGGTGAGAGTGGACATCCCTGTCTTATTCCTGACCTTAGGGGAAAAGCTCTTAGTTTTTCCCCATTGTGGGTCTTTCATATATGGCCTTTATGATGTTGAGGTATTTTCCCTCTATCCCTACATGGTGGAGGGTTTTTATTAAGAAAGGACAGTGTATTTTGTCAAATGCTTTTTCT
Source organism: Ursus americanus (assembly GCF_024610735.1). Classification (NCBI taxonomy): domain Eukaryota; kingdom Metazoa; phylum Chordata; class Mammalia; order Carnivora; family Ursidae; genus Ursus; species Ursus americanus. The sequence continues at coordinate 62,982,019 of NC_142164.1, forward strand.
GCATCTATGAGAGGATTATATGGTTCTTTTTCTTTCTTTTATTAATGTGCTGTATTATATTGATTGATTTTTAGATGTTGAACCACCCCTGTAGCCCAGGAATAAATCCCACTTGATTGTGGCGAATAATCCTTTTAATGTACTGTTAGATCCTATTAGCTGGTATCTTAGTGAGAATTTTTGTATCCATGTTCATCAGGGATATCGGTCTATAATTCTCCTTTTTGGTGGGTCTTTGCCTGGTTTTGGAATGAAGGTAATGCTGGCCTCATATAATGAGTTTGGAAGCTTTCCTTCCATTTCTATTTTTTGGAGTAGCTTCAGAAGAAGATTATGAATTTTTCTTTAAATGTTTGGTAGAGTTCCCCTGGGAAGCCGTCTGGCCCTGGACTCTTGTTTGTTTGGAGATTTTTGATGACTGATTCAATTTCTTTGCTGGTTATGGGTCTGTTTAGGTTTCCTATTTGTTCCTGTTTCAGTTTTGGTAGTTTATTTGTTTCTAGGAATTTAGGTATTTCTTCCAGAGTGCCTAAGTTATTGGTATATAATTGCTCATAATATTCTCCTATCATGTGTATATTTCTGTGGTGTTGCTTGTGATCGCTCCTCATTCATGACTTAATGTATTTGTGTCCTTTCTTTTTTCCTTTTGATAAGTCTGGCTATGGGTTTATCAGTCTTATTATTTCTTTCAAAGAACCAGCTCCTAGTTTTGTTGGTCTTTTTTTAAATTTCTATATCATTTTTTTCTGCTCTAATTTTAATTATTTCTAAGCCTCTGCTGGATTTAGGTTTTATTTGTTGTTCTTTTCCCAGCTCTTTTAGGTATAAAGTTAGGTTTTGCATTTGAGACTTTTCTTTTTTCTTGAGGAAGGCCTGTATTGCTGTATACCTCCCTATTAAGACCACCTTTGCTTCATCCCAAAGCTTTTGGACTGTCATGTTTACATTTTCATTTGCTTCCTTGTATTTTTTAATTCTATCATTTCCTGGTTAACCCATTCATTCTTTAGTAGGATGTTCTTTAACCTCCATGTATTGGTGTTCTTTCCAAATTTTTTCTTGTGGTTGACTTCAAGCTTCATAATGTTGTGGTCTGAAAATATGCATGGTGATCTTAGTCTTTTTGTATTGGTTGAGACCTGGTTTGTGACCCAGTATGTGATGTTTTCTGGAGAATGTTCCATGTGTATTCAAAAAGAATGTGTATTCTCCTCCTTTAGGATGAAATGCTCTGAATATATCTGTTAAGTCCATCTGGTCCAGTGTGTCATTTAAAGCCATTATTTCCTTGTTGATCTTCTGCTTGGATGATCTGTCCATTGCTGTGAGTGGGGCATTAAAATGCCCTACTATTATTGTATTATTATTAGTGAGTTTCTCTTAAGTTTTTCAGTAATTGATTTATATATTTGGGTGCTTCCAGGTTGAGGCATAAATATTTATAATCTTGTTGGAAGATTTTTATTATGATATAGTGTCCTTCTTGATTTTTTATTACAGTGTTTCGTTTAAAATCTAGTTTTTCAGTTAAAAGGATGGCTACTCCAGCTTTCTTTTGATGTCCATTAGCATGATAAATGGCTCTCCACCCCCTCACTTTGCATCTGGAGGTGTCTTTGGTTCCGAAATGAGTCTTTTCTAAGCATATAGATGGTAATTGTTTTTTTAATCCCTTCTGATACCCTGTGTCTTTGCATTGTGTCATTGAGTCCTTTTGTATTCAGAGTAATTATTGGTAGTTATGAATTTAATGCCATTGTATTACCTGTAAAGTCACTGTTGCTGTAGATTTTCTGTGTTCCTTACTAGTCTTTTTTGCTTTTGGTCTCTCTTTGGGGCTCAGAGTATCCCCTTTAGTATTTCTTGCAGGGCTGGTTTAGTGTTCACGCACTCCTTTAGGTTTTGCTTGTCTTGGAAACTCTCTCTGCTATTCTGAATGACAGTCTTGCTGGATATAGTATCCTTGGCTGTATTTTTTCCCATTTAGCATGTTGCATATTGTGCTACTGCTGTCTGCCCTGCCATGTTTCTATAGACAGGTCTCCTGCTAATCTTATGTATGTAGCATTTTGGGTTAAGGACCTTTTGTCTCTAGCTGCTTTCAGAATTCTCTCTTCGTTTGTATTTTGCAAGCTTTGCTCTGGTATGTCTTAGTGTTTTTATCACAAAATTCTTTAACATTTCATTTCTTCACGTTCCTATTTTATGTGTTATTTTTCACCAGGACCCCAAAAAAATAAAGTCTTCCTATTGCTTAGAGCTTCACTGTCCAGGGCAGTAGACATTAGCCCCATGCAGTTATTTAAATTTCAATTAAAATTAATTAAAATTAAATAAAATAAACTTAGTAGCTTAGTCACACTAGACATATTTCAAGTGCTCAATAGCCAGATGTGACTAAGTGGCTATTGTATTTGACTACACAGATACAGAACATTTCTGTTATCACAGAAAGTTCTGCTGGACATGGCCGGCCTAGAAAATAATTTTAAGTAGGGGATGATGTTTTCACATCTGTTTTAGGAATATGATTCTGGCTGCAATTTGAAGGAGAGTTTGAAAATTGGTAGTAATTGGTGATATGGACATCACTTAGGAGGATACTGACATAATACAGGAGAGAAGTGGTCAGTGCCTGTACTGCCTGTCATGAGGAAGCATTGTCAGGATTTGCCACCAATTATTCTTGTATCATGACATGATTTTGAAGTATTTTTAAATATGATGAAAAGTTTTGAAGCAGGAGAATAACACTTTGGCTTAGCTACTTTTCTCAGTCTCAGGATCTTTTAAGCTATAAAATGGGCATTTGAATAAGACCGTATCTATCTCCCACAGTTCTGGGTAGAATCAAGTGAAACAATGGATGTGAAAGTAGTTTGTGAAGTATAAGGTGCTTTAAATTTTGCCATTACAATATTAGCTAATGCTTCTGTAATAAAACACCATCTTATGTAATCAGTTTTGTAGGGACTGCCTATAGAACTCATGTGGGTAACTATCATTTCTGTTTTGAATGCTTCTCAAGCAGTCCAGTTACACCCTACTAGTTAGTGACAGAATTGACACTGCAACCCAAGGGTTTTCATTCATCTCTTTCCTCTTCATCTTATCAGCTGTATTTTCACAACTCGAATGGGTGAATTTTACTTCTTATTTAGGACCCTTTGTGCAATTATACTCTATTGCATTGAAAAATAGCTAGAATAAATCTTTCAGATAAAACTAGTATTAAACTATCTTTTAAATGAATTATTTTTTAAAGATTTTATTCATTTGTTTTTGAGAGAAAGAGAGAGAGCTTGAATGGGGGGAGGGGCAGAGGGAGAAGAAGACTTGCCGCTGAGCAGGGAGCCCAACGCGGGACTCAATCCCAGGACCCTGGGATGATGATCTGAGCCAAAGGCAGACTTTTAACCAACTGAGCCACCCAGGCGCCCTTAAATGAATACTTATATATTATTAGCTTAGAGTATTGTAATACATACAAAAGTAGCAAAATTATACCACAGTAATGTTTTTAGATTTTACCACCACTTAACACAACTCTACATTTACAAACAGAATATGCCACCATCATTTTCAGACAGTCCTTTAACAAAAGTTTATTGGGTACCTGCCATTTGGCAGACTTTGAGGCACTGGAGCTAAAACCATGAGCGAGGCGTAAGTCTTTGCCCTTTGGAAATCACAATTTAGAATAGAAAACATGTAACCAACTATTCAAATAAGGTATGGTAAATGCTTTCATAGGGGTTATATGGGAGCCCACAGGGGAGAACATCTTCAGCCTAGAGAGATCAGGGAAGACTTTCCACAGAATTTATAGATGAGTATTGAAGGACTTGTAGGTAGGGTTTGGCTTGATGGATGAATGAGGAAAAAGGGGTGTTTTAGGGCAAAAGATATTAAATGACATGTCTTCTTTGGAGAAGCTGTAGTTTGGTGGGTGGATTGAAAGTGGACAAGATTGGAAGTAGGGAGACATTTAGTTTGGATGGAACGTTTAGAGGGTTTAGTGGTAATATTGGAGACAAGGGATGATGACCTTGACTTAAGGCTATGACAGTGATCGTAGAGCTATTTAGGAGGTAAAGTTGACAGGAGTTATGACTAGTTCGATGCAGAGGATAAAGAAGAAATAAAGATTAGAATAGATCCCAGGTATCTGGCTTAGGCAGCTGGATGGATAGTGATGCCATTAACTAAGATGGGGAGGAGCAAATTCGAGGGATTTGAAGAAGATAGTCCCTGGTGAACACAACACAGCAGCTGAACCATTTTATATTCCTACCAGTAGCATGTGGAGGTTCCAATTTCTTCATATCCCTTCCTTCATATCCCACCCTTATGGTGGTTTTGATATGCATTTCCCTAATGACTAATGATGTTGAGAATATTTTCATGTAGTTGTTGGCCATTTGTTTATCCATTACCAAATTTGAGGTAATGAGAATTTCCCCCTGTGTTTTCTTTTAAGAGTTTCATTGTTTTAACTCTTCTGTTTAGGTCATTGATCCAAATTTGTGTTGACTTTTTGTATGTGATTTGAAATGGGGGTCCAACTTCATTCTTCTGTAGGTTTATATCCATTTGTCCCAGTACCATTTGTTGAGGAGACTGTTCTTTCCCCCATGGAATGAACTCGGCACCCTTGTTAAAAAATCAATTGCCATAGTTGTATGGGTGTATTTCTGGACTCTAAATTCTTTTCCACTAGTCTATATGTCTATCCTTAAGTCACTACCACACTTTCAATTATTGTGTCTTTGTAGTAGGCTTTGAAATCAGGAAGTGTGTGTCCTCCCAACTCCCCCAACCCCTTTCTTCTTTTTCTTGCCTAACTGCTCTGGCTAGAACTTCCAGTACAATATTGAGTAGCAGTAATGAAAACTGTTGCCCATGTCTTGTTCCTGATCTTAAGGGGAACACTTTGAGGTTTTCACCATTGAGTATAATGTTAGCTATGGTTTTTACATGTTTTATCATGTTTAAGAAATTTCTTTCTAGTCCCAGTTCTCTGACTGTTTTTATCACAAAAGGGTGTTGGGTTTGTCAAGTGCTTTTTCTTCATCAATTGAGATGATAGTATACCTTTTTAAATTTTCAGTTTTAAAATGGTTCATTGGGATTTTTAAAATTTTAATTCCAGTATAGTTAACATACACTATTATATTATAGTGTAATTAACTGTCCTTAATGAATATACTGCAATTATATTGCAGTATATTACAAATAACATACACTGTTATATTAGTTTCATGTGTACAATATATGATTCAGTAATTCCATTCCTCACCCAGTCCTTTAGAAAACTAATTTAAGTAATCACTTCTGGTAAGTGGCTAAATAAAATACTTCTCAAAAAATAAATAGATAAAATGGTTCATTGGAACCTTGCCTCCTCCACCTCCTTAACTCCCTTGCTTAAAAGTAATCAACAGCTTCACAGTGTTCAAAGTCCAAGTTAGAATTCAGTGACATGGCTCCAAGAGCCTTGCACAAGATGCTCTTCTCCAGTTTCCTCTTTAGCCAATTCCATGGGTCATGTCAGCCCTGTGTTTGCCCTTAGGACTTGCCAAACTCTATCCGACTTTGGAGTATTCTTTGAAGCTCTCTTGCTGCCTGGATCCCAATATATTTTCCGTTACAGCATCTTTTTCATGACCTTCTTCTCACTTTCCAGTCTTTAATAACACTTTTTAAGTGTCAATTTATTTACTTACATATTGTCTGTCTTTGCCAGACTAAAATTCCTTGAGGGCAAGGCTATTTCTTTTTCATTCCCCACTGTGCCTTGCACCTGTATACTGCCTGGCATGTAGTTGGTATGGTGTTTATTCATGTGTAGTGAATAAAGGAATGAATCAATAAATCAAAGAGTATTGGGGAATACTCAGATATTGCATCCAGTGATTCTTCGTGGGTTGCATATAGCAGGGATTCCAAAACATTGCCACACATTAGAATCACCTGGGTAGCTTTTAAAACTCAATATATATTTTATTTATTTTTTTTATAATAATATTTTTTATTATATTATGTTAGTCACCATACAGTACATCCCTGGTTTTTGATGTAAAGCTCGATGATTCATTAGTTGCGTATAACACCCAGTGCACCATGCAATATGTGCCCTCCTTACTACCCATCACAATATACATTTTAATTCTTTTTTTTTTAAGATTTTTATTTATTTATTTGATGGAGAGAGACAGCCAGCGAGAGAGGGAACACAAACAGGGGGAGTGGGAGAGGAAGAAGCAGGCTCCTAGCAGAGGAGCCTGATGTGGGGCTCGATCCCAGAGGACCGGGATCACGCCCTGAGCTGAAGGCAGACGCTTAACGACTGTGCCACCCAGGGGTCCCTACATTTTAATTCTTATACCTATTGTAACAGTTGGGGTTGAGATCTGAAAATCAGCAGCTTTAATTTTTAAAGTTTTACATTTTTTACACTTAATTTTTTAAAGTTTTTATTTTAATTTCAATTAGTTTACATACACTATTATATTAATTTCGGGTGTACAATATGGTAATTCAACTCTTCCATACAACAACTGGTGCTCATCAATACAAGTGCAACCCTTAATCCCCATCACCTATTTAACCCATTCCCCAACACATCTCCCCTCTGCTAATCATCAGATTGTTCTCTTGCTTTGTCTTCATTTTTTTCCCTAGGCTTGTTTTGTTTCTTAAATTCCACATATGAGTGAAATCATATGGTATTTGTCTTTTTCATTTTTCTTTTTTATTTATTTTTTATAATAATTTTTATTTTGTTCTGTTAGTCACGATACAGTATATCCTTAGTTTTCGATGTAATGTTCCATGATTCATTATTTGCATATAACACACAGTGTACCATGCAATACGTGCCCTCCTTAACCCATCACCGGCCTATCCCAATACCCCACCCCCTCCCCTCTGAAGCCCTCAGTTTGTTTCCCAGAGTCCATAGTCTCTCATGGTTCATTCCCCCTTCTGTTTACCCCCCCCTTTCTTCTTCCCTTTCTTCTCCTACCAATCTTCCTACTTCTCATATACCATAAATGAGTGAAACCATATGATAATTGTCTTTCTCTGCTTGACTTATTTCAGTTAGCATAATCTCCTCCGGTCCTGTCCATGTTGCTGCAAATGTTGTGTGATCGTTCTTTCTGATGGTTGAGTAATATTCCATTGTATACATGGACCACATCTTCTTAATCCAGTCATCTGTTGAAGGGCATCTCGGCTCCTTCCACAATTTAGCTATTATGGACAGAGCCGCTATGAGCATTGGGGTGCATATGGCCCTTCTCTTCACTACGTCTGTATCTTTGGGGTAAATACCCAGTAAGGCAATTGCTGGATCCTAGGGTAACTCAATTTTTAACTTTTGAAGGGACCTCCACACAGTTTTCCAGAGTGGCTATACCAACTTGCATTCCCACGAACAATGTAGGAGGGATCCCCTTTCTCCACATCCCCTCCAACATTTGTTGTTTCCTGCCTGGTCAATTTTTGCCATTCTAACTGGTATAAGGTGGTATCTCAATGTGGTTTTGATTTGAATTTCCCTGATGGCTAATGATTTTGAACCTTTTTTCATGTGTCTGTTAGCCAATGGTATGTCCTCACTGGAAAAGTGTCTGTTCATATGTTCTGCCCATTTTTTGATTTGATTATTTGTTTCTAGTGTATTGAGTTTGAGAAGTTCTTTGTAGATCTTGGATACTAGTCTTTTATCTGTAGTGTCATATGCAAATATCTTCGTCCATTCCATGGGCTGCCTCTTATTTTTTTTGACTGTTTCTTTGACTGTGCGGAAGGTTTTTATCTTGATGAAGTCCCACAAGTTCATGTTTTCGTTTGTTACTCATGCCTTTGCAGACGTGATGTGAAAAAAATTGCTGTGGCCGATGTCAAAGAGGTTGCAGCGTATATTATGCTCTAGGATTTTGACGGATTCCTGTTTCACATCAAGGTCTTTCATCCACTTGGAGTTTATCTTTGTATATGGTGTGAGAGAGTGGTCAATTTTCATTCTTTTGCATGTAGCTGTCCAATTTTCCCAGCACCATTTATTGAAGAGACTGCCTTTTTTCCACTGGATGTGTTTTCCCGTTTTGTCAAAGATTAGTTGCCCAAAGAGCCGAAGGTCCATTTCTGGGTTCTCTGTTCTGTTCCATTGGTCTATGTGTCTGTTTTTGTGCCAGTACCATGGTGACTTTGTGGTCACAGCTTTGTAGTATAGCTTGAAATCCGGCAAAGTGATATGCCCCCAGCTTTGTTTTTCCTTTTCAACAATTCCTTGGCAATTCAGGGCCCTTTCTGGTTCCAGACAGATTTAAGGGCTGTTTGTTCCAGTTCTTTGAAAAATGTCATTGGTATTTTGATCGGGATGGCATAGAAAGTGTAGATTGCTCTGGGTAGCATAGACATTTTAACTATGTTTATTCTTCCGATCCATGAGCATGGAATATTTTTCCATCTTTTTGTGTCTTCTTCAGTGTCTTTCAAGAGTGATCTGTAGTTTCTAGAATATAGATCCTTTACTTCTCTGGTTAAGTTAATTCCGAGATAACGTATGATTTTTGGTGCTATTGTAAATGGAATGGATTCCCTAATTTCTCTTTCTTTAGTCTCATTGTTCGTGTATAGAAATGGAACTGATCTCTGATCATTGATTTTGTATCCTGCCACATTACTGAATTGCTCTATAAGTTCTAGTAGTTTGTGGGTGGATTCTTTTGGGTTTTCCATGTAGAGTATCGTGTCATCTGCTAAGAGAGACAGTTTGACTTCTTCTTTGCCGATTTGGATACCTTTTATCCCTTTTTGTTGTCTGATTGCTGTTGCAAGGACTTCTAGTGCTATGTTGAATAATAATGGCGAGAGTGGGCATCCTTGTCGTGTTCCTGATCTTACGGGAAAGGCTTTCAGGTTTTCCCCATTGAGAATGATATTCGCCGTAGGCTTTTCATAGATGGTTTTTATGAAATTGAGGAATGTGCCCTCTATCCCTACACTCTGAAGCGTTTTAATCAGGAAAGGATGCTGTATTTTGTCAAATGCTTTTTCTGCATCAATTGAGAGGATCATATGGTTCTTGACTCTTGTTGATATGATCTATCACACTGATCGATTTGCGAATGTTGAACCACCCTTTCATCCCAGGGATGAATCCCACGTGATCGGCATGGATAATCCTTTTAATGTACTGTTGGATCCTATTAGCTAGGATCTTGGTGAGAATTTTGCCATCCATATTCATCATGGATATCAGTCTGTAATTCTCGTTTTTGATGGGGTCTTTGCCTGGTTTGGGGATCAAGGTAATACTGGCCTCAGAGAATGAGTTTGGTAGTTTTCCTTCTGTTTCTATTTTTGAAACAGCTTCAGGAGAATAGGTATTATTTCTTCTTTGAATGTTTGGTAGAATTCCCCGGGGAATCCATCAGGCCCTGGAGTCTTGTTTTTCGGGAGGTTTTTGATAACTGCTTCAATCTCTTCATAATTAATCGGTCTGTTTAAATAATCAATTTCTTCCTGTTTCAGTCTTGGTAGTTTTTAGGTTTCCAGGAAGCCATCCATTTCTTCCAGTTTGTTTAATTGATTGGTATAAAGCTGTTGATAAAAGTTTCTAATGATCCTTCCTATTTCTTTGGTGTTGTTTGTGATCGCTCCCCTCTCGTTCCTAATTTTATTAATTTGGGTCCTTTCTCTATTCTTTTGAATAAGTCTGGCCAGTGGCTTATCGATCTTATTTATTCTTTCAACGAACCAGCTTCTATTTCTGTTGATCTGCTCTATTATGCTCCTGGTTTCTAATTCATTGATCTCTGCTCTAATCTTGATCAACTGCCTTCTCTGCGTGGGTTAGGCCTGTTCTTCTCTTCCAGCTCCAGCTTCTTGAGGTGAGAATATAAAAGCTGTATTTTAGATTTTTCTATTTTCTTGAGTGAGGCTTGGATGGCTATGTATTTTCGCCTTAGGACTGCCTTTTCAGTGTCTCATAGGTTTTGGACCGATGTGTTTTCATTTTCACTGGTCTCCAAAAATTGTTTAAACTGATTTTTAATTTCCTGGTTACCCAATCATTCTTGAGCAGGATGGTTCTTAGTTTCCAAGTATTTGAGTTTCTTCCAAAATTTTCCTTGTGATTGAGTTCCAGTTTCAAAGCGTTGTGGTCTGAGATTAGTCTTTTGGTATCGGTTGAGACCTGTTTGTGACCCAGTATATGGTCTATTCAGGAGAATGTTCCATGTGCATTCGAAAAGAATGATTATTCTTTTGTTACGGGGTGTATTGTTCTGTATATATCTACGAGGTCCATCTGGTCCAGTCTGTCATTGAAAGCTCTTGTTTCTTTGTTGATTTTCTCCTTAGGTGATCTATTACTGAGAGTGGAGTGTTGAGGTACCCTACCAGTAACGTATTATTATCTATATATCTCTTTATTCTGGTTAAGAGTTGGCTTGTGTATCTAGCTGCTCTCCTGTTGGGGGCATATATATTTATAATTGTCATATCCACTTGTTGGATACATCCTTTCAGAAAAATATAGTGTCCTTTTGTATATCAAACTACAGTCTTTAGTTTAAAATGTAATCTGTCTGATATGAGAATTGCTACCCCAGCTTTCTTTTGAGGTCCATTGGCATGAAAAATGTTTTTCCTTCCCTTCACTTTCAGTCTGGATTTATCTTTAGGTTCAAGATGAGTCTCTTGTAGACAGCAAATGGACAGGTCATGTCTTTTTATCCAATCTGCAATCCTGTGGAGTTTTATGGGAGCATTTAGGCCATTCACATTGAGAGTGATTATTGAGAGATAGGATTTTAATGATGTTGTGTTGCCTGTGAGGTCTTTGTTTCTATAGATTGTAACTTTCTGTTCTGTATCACCTTTGGGGCCTTTTTACTTTTATAGAACTCCCGTTAATATCTCATGTGGGGCTGGTTTGGCGATTACGAATTTCTTCAGTTTCTGCCAATCCTGAAATGTCCTTATGTCTCCATCAATTTTGAATGACAGCCTTGCTTGATAAAGGATCCTTGGCTGTATGTTCTTTTCAGATAGAGCTTCGAAAATGCCCTGCCAACCCTTCCTAGCCTGCCAGGTCTCTGTAGACAGGTCTGACGTTATTCTGATATTTTTCCCTCTGTATGTAAGGATTTTCTTCCCCCTGGCCGCTTTCAGTACCGTATCCTTGGATCTGATATTTGTGTATTGCACCGTGACGTGACGTGGTGTAGTCTGTTGTCATTGACCTTGGAAGGGGTGCTCTCTGCCTCTTGGACACGAATGCTTGTTTCCTTTGCCAGTTTAAGGAAGTTCTCAGCTACAATTTGTTCAAATATCTCTTCTAGACCTCTCTCTTTCTCCACGCCCTCGGGGATGCCAATGATTCTGACATTGGAACATTTCATTGAGTCTGTAATTTCCTGTAACCTATATTCTTGAGATTGAATTTTTTTGAGCCAAGTTTCTGTTTTCACTTTCTCTTCTACCATCCCATCCTCCGATTCACTAATTTGTTCTTCTGCCTCATTTACCCTGGCCATCAGAGCATCTATTTTGACTGCATTTGATTCATAGTATTTTCCATTTCTGCCAGATTTGCTCTCATTTCCGCCCTTAGAGATTCTATATTCTTGTTAAAATTTTCGTTAATATTTTTTTCAAGCCTACACGTCATCTTGACCATTGTTACCCTGAACTCCATTTCTGACAATTTGGTTATATCCATATCCACTTTTTTAAATCTTCTTTGCTGCGGTGGGCGGGGGGAGATTTCTTCTCCTCCTCATTCTGATGAGGAGAGGTTGTGGGGATGCCCAGAGCCCCAGTTATTGACCAGGGCCCAGGCAGTGTGCACTTGTTTTATAGGGACCTTAGGGATGTGGGCGTCTTGATTTTTCAGCCTGCCTTCTGGGGGAGGGACCTGCCGTGCTGATATTCAGGCAATCCTGTTTGGGTAGCGTTGCCCGGTCCCCTGCTAGGGGAGATGGGGATGGGCACAGTGTGAGCCGGTATTCCCGGGCTTTTGTTCTCTGGCGGTTTTCCGTGGTGGTTTTCTGTGACTCTTCTGAGAGTCAGAGCAGCAATGGCTGTATCCTAGCCTCTGTCTCAGAGCAGAGAGATTGCAGTCCTCTCTCCACTGAGCTCTCTTGGCCACTTTAACTCTTTCTGTCGGTGCTGCTAAAAACCCTGCAGCGTCCCCGGTTGTGCGTCCCAACGCCGCTCTCCCAGTCCTCACTTCCAGGGCCAGCTCGTCTCTGTCCTTTGTGGTCTAACACTGCCAGCTGTCCCCGGTTCCTGTGCGCGCTCCCGAGCTCCCGGTATCAGTCCGGTTCCAGTGAGCGCTCTGGAGCGCCGGTTTTCAGTCTAGTTGTACGCGAGTTCCCGGGCTCACAGTCCCAGTCTGCTTTCTCGTGGGTGTTGGTCCGGGAGTCCGGCCGCCTCCCAAGTGCAGGTGGTTATTGCTTCCCAGCACCCGAGCGCGGCGGCTCCCTCCCCCTTCCGTTTATCTTCTGATATCTGTGCGCAGATTCACGGCTTCCCACTTCGTACCTCAATACTCAGCGTTGGAGATGTTCCTTTGTAAAGATCCAGATGTATCTTCCTGTGTCTCAGCCTCATTTCTTGGGTGTTCAGGATGGCCTTGTAGATATCCAGCTCGACTCAGGGCACCAGCAGAAAAAGGGGTCCTGTACTCTTCCGCCATCTTTTCTCCTCCCCCCTGGTATTTGTGTTTTTCTGACTTATTTTGCCATGGATTATGCTTTCTAGCACCATCTGTGTCATTGTAAATGGCAAGATTTCTTTTTCTTTATGGCTGAGTCATAGTCTATTGTATATGTATACCACATCTTCATTGTCCATTCATTAGTTGATGGACATGTGGGCTGCTTCCATATCTTGGCTGTTGTAAGTAATGCTGCTATAAACATAGAGGTGCATGTATCCGTTGAATTAGTGTTCTTGTATTCTTTGGGTAAATACCCAGCAGTGTGATTGATGGATTTTAAGGTAGTTGTATTTTTAACTTTTCGAAGAACCTCCATATCGTTTTCCTCAGTGGCTGTACCAGTTTGCATTCCCACAAATAGTGCATGAGTGTTCCTTTTTCTCCGCATCCTTGCTAAAATCTGTTGTTTCTTGTGTTGTTGATTTTAACCATTCTGACAGGTGTGAGGTGATACCTCCTTGAGGTTTTGATTTGGATTTTCCCGATGATGAGTGATGATGAGCATCTTTTCATCTTTTCTATTTCTTTGTGTCGTCTTGAATTTTTCCATAAGTGTTGTATAGTTTTCACAGTACAGGTCTTTCATCTCCTTGGTTAGATTTAGTACTAGGTATCTTACTATTTTTGTGGCAATTGTCAATGGGTTTGATTCCTTAATTTCTGTATATACCACTTCATTATTGATGTACAGAAATGCAACAGATTTCTGTACATTGATTTTGTATCCTGTGACTTTACTGAATTCATGTATCAGTTCTAGCAGTTTTTTTGGTGTAGTCTGTAAGGTTTTCTATAAATGGTATTTAGTCATCTGCAAATACTGAATGTTTTACTTCTTCCTTACGAATTTGGATTCCTTTTATTTCTTTTTGTTGTCTGCTGTGGCTCAGACTTCAAGTAAAATGTTGAATAAAAGTGGATGAGAATGGACATCTTTGTCTTGTTCCTAACCTCAGAGGTAGAGCTTTCGATTTTTCCCCCTTGAGAATAATGTTGGTCATGGGTATTTCATATGTGACCTTTGTATGTGGAGGTATGTTCTCTCTAACCCTGCTTTTTTGAGTTTTTTATTTTTATTATTTTTATTTTTTTCAAGATTTTATTTATTTATCTGACAGAGAGAGACAGCCAGCGAGAGAGGGAACACAAGCAGGGGGAGTGGGAGAGGAAGAAGCAGGCTCCCAGTGGAGAAGCCTGATGCGGGGCTCGATCCCAGAATGCCAGGATCACGCCCTGAGCCAAAGGCGGACGCTCAATGACTGAGCCACCCAGGCGCCCCTTGAGGGTTTTTATCACAAATGGATGTTGTACTTTTGTCAAATGCTTTTTTTGCATCTGTTGATTGAGCATCCTTTCTTTTATTGATGTGGTGTTTCACACTGATTGATTTGTGAATGTTGAACCCCCTCCACTTGCATCCCAGGCATAAATCCCATTTGACCATGGTGAATGAATTTTTTAATGTATTGTTGAACTGGGTTTGCTAGTATTTTATTGAGAATTTTTGCATCTGTGTTCATCAGGGATATTGGCCTGAAGTTCTCTTTTTTAATGGAGTCTTATCTAGTTTTGGTATAAGCATAATGCTGGCCTTACAGAATGCATTTGGAAGTTTTCCTTCCTTTTTTACTCTTTGGAATAGTTTGCCAAGAATAGATATTCACTCTTCTTTAAATGTTTGGTAGAATTTGCCTGTGAAGCTGTCTGGCCCTGGGCTTTTGTTTTTTGGTAGTTTTTTGATTACTAACTCAACCTCTTTGCTGGTTTTTGGTGTGTTCAAATTTTCTGCTTCCTTCTTTTTCATTTTTGGTAGTTTATATGTTTGTAGCAATTTATCTATTTCTTCTATGTTGCCCAGTTTGTTGGCATATACTTTTTCATAATAGTCTCTTATGATTGTATTTCTGTGATAGTGGTTGTTATTTGTCCTCTCTCACCTGTGATCTTACTTTTTTGAGTCCTTTCTCTTCAAGTTTGTCTATAGGTTTAGCATTTTTTTTTCATTTTTTTCAAAGAAACGGCTCCTGGTTTTGTTGATCTGGTCTGGTTTTTTTTTTTTAGTTTATCATTTATTTTTACTTTCTAGTATTTGTTATTTCCATCCTTCTGCTGTTTTTAGGTTTTGTTCTTTTTCTAGCTCCTTTAGGTGCAAGGTTAGGTTGTTTATTTGAGATTTTTCTTCTCGTAGCAGGCTTTTATTGGAATAAACTTTCCTCTTAGAACTGCTTTTGCTACATCCCAGGGGTTTTGGACTGTTGTGTTTTCCTTTTCATTTGTTACCGTGTATTTTTAAATTTCTTCATTGATTTCCTGGTTGACTTATCAGTGTTCAGTAGCGTGTTATTTAACCTCCATGTATTTGATCTCTCCCGATGTTTTATTATGGTTGACTTCAAGTTTCATAGCTGTGGTCAGAAGATATGTACAGTGTGATATCGATCTTCTGAATTCTTGAGGTTTGTTTAATGGGCTACCATGTAATCTGTTCTGGAGAATGTTCCCTGTGCACCTGAAAACAATGTGTGTTTTGTTGGCTTAAGTTGGAAGGCTGTAAATGTATCTGCTAAGTCCATCTTTTCCAGTGTGTTATTCAAAGCCATTGTTCCTTGTTGATGTTCTATTCATGGGTGCCTGGGTGGCTCACTTGGTTGGGCGTCTGACTCTTGGTTTCGGCTCAGATCATGATCTCATGGGTCACGAGATTGAGCCCCGCATCAGGCTCTATGCTCAGAGGGAGTCTGCTTGGATATTCTCTCCCTCTCCTCCTCCTTCTTTTTTTTTTTAATGATTTTTTATTATATTATGTTAGTCACCATACAGTACATCCCCGGTTTCCGATGTAAGGCTCGATGATTCATTAGTTGTGTATTACACCCAGTGCACCATGCAATACGTGCCCTCCTTACTACCCATCACCAGCCTATCCCATTCCCCCATCCCCCTCCCCTCTGACGCTATTGTTTCTCATAGTCCATAGTCTCTCATGTTTCATTCCCCCTTCTGATTACCCCCCCTTTCTTTATCCCTTTCTTCCCCTAACGATCATTCTAGTTCTTATGTTCCATAGATGAGAGAAATCATATGACAGTTGTCTTTCTCTGCTTGACTTATTTCACTTAGCATTATCTCCTCCAGTGCCGTCCATGTTGTAGCAAATGTTGAGAACTAGTTAATTCCAAGGTAATGTATGGTTTTTGGTGCTATTGTAAATGGGATGGATTCCCTAATTTCTCTTTCTTCGGTCTCCTTATTCATGTATAGAAATGCAACTGAATTCTGAGCATTGATTTTGTATCCCGCCACGTTACTGAATTGCTCTATAACTTCTAATAGTTTGGGAGTGGCTTCTTTTGGGTTTTCCATATAGAGTATCATGTCATCTGCAAAGAGAGACATTTTGACTTCTTCTTTGCCGATTTGAATACCTTTGATCCCTTTTTGTCGTCTGATTGCTGTTGCAAGGACTTCTAGTGCTATGTTGAATAATAGTGGTGAGAGTGGGCATCCTTGTCGAGTTCCTGATCTTAAGGGAAAGGCTTCCAGCTTTTCCCCATTGAGAATAATATTTGCAGTAGGCTTTTCATAGATGGCTTTTATGAGATTGAGAAATGTACCTTCTATTCCTACACTCTGAAGGGTTTTAATCAGGAAAGGATGCTGTATTTTGTCAAATGCTTTTTCGGCATCGATTGAGAGGATCATATGGTTCCTGAGTCTTTTCTTGTTGATATGATGTATCACGCTGATTGATTTGCGAATATTGAACCACGCTTGCATCCCAGGTATGAATCCCACTTGATCATGATGGATAATCCTTTTAACGTACTATTGAATTCTATTAGCAAGTATCTTGTTGAGGATTTTGGCGTCCATTTTCATTAGGGAAATCGGTCCGTAATTCTCCTTTTTGAGGGGGTCTTTGCCTGGTTTGGGGATCAAGGTAATATTGGCCTCATAGAATGAGTTTGGTAGCTTTCCTTCTGTTTCTATTTTTTGAAATAACTTTAGGAGAATAGGTATTATTTCTTCTTTGAATGTTTGGTAGAATTCCCCAGGAAAACCGTCCGGGCCTGGAGTTTTGTTATTTGGAAGGTTGTTTATCACTGACTCAATTTCTTCATAATTAATTGGCCTGTTTAAGAAATCAATTTCTTCCGGTTTCAATCTTGGTAATTTATAGGTTTCCAGGAAGGATTCCATCTCTTCCAGATTGCTTAGTTTATTGGCATATAGCTGTTGATAAAAATTTCTAATAATCCTTCCAATTTCAATGGTGTTCGTCGTGACCTCTCCTTTTTCATTCATAATTTTAATAATCTGGGTCCTTTCTCTTTTCTTTTGGATAAGTCTTGCCAGTGGTCTGTCAATTTTATTGATTCTCTCCAATAACCAGCTTCTAGTCCTGTTGATCTGCTCTACTGTACTTCTGGTTTCTGCTTGATTGATTTCAGCTCTAATTTTGGTCAACTGCTTCCTTGTGCATGGATTAGGCCTGTCCCTCTGTTGCTGTTCCAGCTTCTTGGGGTGAGAATATAAAAACTGCATTTTAGATTTTTCTATTCTTTTGAGTGAGGCTTGGATGGCTATGTATTTCCCCCTTAGGACTGCCTTTGCAGTATCCCATAGGTTTTGGACTGTTGTATTTTCATTCTCGTTGGTCTCCATAAATTGTTTAATTTGATTTTTGATTTCCTGGTTTATCGAGTCATTCCTGAGCAGGATGGTTCTTAGTCTCCAAGTGTTTGAGTTTCTTCCAAATTTTTCCTTGTGGTTGAGTTCCAATTTCAGAGCGTTGTGGTCTGAGAATATGCAGGGGATAATTTCAATCTTTTGGTATCGGCTGATACCTGTTTTGTGTCCCAGAACATGGTCTATTCTTGAGAATGTTCCATGGGCATTAGAATAGAATGAGTATTCTTTGGTTCTGGGGTGTAGTGTTCTATATATATCTTAGAGGTCCAACTCGTCGAGTATGGCATTCAAAGCCTTTGATTCTTTGCTTAGTTTTTGCCAGGGTGTTCTCTCTATTTCTGAGAGTGGAGTGTTGAGGTCCCCTACTATTAATGTATTTTTATCAATATGTCTCTTTATTCTGGTTAAGAGTTGGCTTGTGTATCTTGCTGCTCCCCTGTTGGGGGCATATATATTTATAATTGTCATATCCACTTGTTGAATACTTCCTTTAAGAATAATATAGTGCCCTTCTGCATCTCTAACTATAGTCTGTAGTTTAAAATCCAATTTATCTGATATGAGAATTGCTACCCCAGCTTTCTTTTGAGGTCCATTTGCGTGAAAGATGGTACTCCATCCCCTTACTCTCAGTCTGAATGCATCTTTGGGTTCGAAATGAGTCTCTTGTAGACAGCAAATGGATGGGTCATTTCTTTTTATCCAATCTGCAACCCTGTGGCGTTAAAGCAAGAATTTAAACCATTAATGTTCAGGCTGAGTACTGAGAGATATGCTTTTAATTCTGCCATGTTGTCAGCAAAGTCTTTGTTTGTATTGGCTGTGACTTTCTGTATTGTATCACTCTTGGGGCCTTTTTACTTTTATAGAACCCCCCGTAATACCTCCTGTAGGGCTGGTTTCGTGGTTACGAAATTGGTTAGTGACTGTCGATTCTGAAATGTCTTTATTTCTCCATCAATTCTGAATGACAGCCTTGCTGGATAAAGGATCCTTGGCTGCATGTTTTTCTCTGAAAGAGCTTTAAAAATGCTCCCCCAACCCTTTCTCTCATTCCAGGTCTGTGTAGACAGGTCTGACGTAATTCTGATGCCTTTGCCTTGGTACGTGAGAAATTTCTTTGCCCTGGCCGCTTTCAATACTGTATCCTTGGATCTCATATTTGCGAAA
The DNA here is from genome assembly GCF_024610735.1 of Ursus americanus. Lineage (NCBI taxonomy): Eukaryota > Metazoa > Chordata > Mammalia > Carnivora > Ursidae > Ursus > Ursus americanus. The sequence goes on from NC_142164.1 coordinate 63,000,626, forward strand.
TGCACTATGACGTGACGTGGTGTAGGTCTGTCATGGTTGAGCTTGGGAGGGGTCCTCTCTGCCTCTTGGACACGAATTTTTGTTTCCCTGGCTAGATTAGGGAAGTTTTCAGCTACAATTTGTTCAAATATCTCTTCTAGGCCTCTGTTTTTCTCCACCCCCTCGGGGATGCCGATGATTCTAACATTGGATCGTTTCGTTGAGTCAGTAATCTCCTGTAGCCAACATTCGTGGGTGTAGATTTTTTTAAGACCATCTTCTATTTTTATTTTTTCCTCTATTAACCCATACTCCAATTCACTAACCCTTTCCTCCGCTTCCGTGACCCTGGCCGTCAGAGCCTCTAGTTTTGCCTGCATTTGGCTCATAGAATTTTTAATTTCTGTCAAATTTGCTCTCATTTCCGCCCTTAGGGATTCTATATTCTCAGTAATATTTTCCTGAATACTTTTTTCAAGTCTACTCATTATCTTGACCATTGTTACTCTGAATTCCATTTCTGATAATTTGGTTACATCCATATCCGTTACTTCTGTGGCAGAGGCCACTGACTCACTGTCTTTTCTTTGCTGGGGGGGGGCTTCTCCTTCTTGTCATTCTAATGAGGAGAGGTTGCGGGGTTTCCAGAGCCCAAAATTATTGACTGGGTCCCAGGCCGTGCCCCTTGTTTTATAGGGATCTTAGAGATGTGGGCTTCTTCTTTAAAGATTTTATTTATTTACTTATCTGAGAGAGGGAGACATACAGTCAGCAAGAACGAAACAGAAGCAGGGGAGTGAGAGAGGAAGAAGCAGGCTCCCAGTGGAGGAGCCCGATGAGGGACTCCTTTCCGGAACGCTGGGATCACGCCCTAAGCCGGAGACAGGAGCTCAATGACTGCGCCACCCAGGCGCCTGGGTTGTGGGCTTCTTGATTTTTAGCCTGCCTTCTGTGTTCTGGGGGAGGGGCCTGCCGCGCCGATACTCAGGCAACCCTGTTTGGTTAGAGTCTCCGTGTCCCCTGTGAGGGAGGATGGGGATGGGCACTCTCTGAGCCGGTATTTCCAGGCTTTTGTTCTCTGGCGGCTTTCCCTGGCGGCCGGCTATGCCTCTTCTGAGGGTCAGAGCAGCAGAGGCTGCATTGTCGCAGAACAGAGGGATTGCGGCCCGTTCTCCACTGATGTTCTGGCCACTTTAACTCTATTACTGTTGGTGCTGCTCAACCCTGCAGCGTCCCGGGATGTGCGCCCCACACCCGGCGTCCCTGCCCTCACTTCCAGGGCCGGCGCGTCTCTGTCCTTTGTGTTTCTAATGCCGCCAGCCACCGGCCGCCCCGTCTCTGTCCTTTGTGTTTCTAATGCCGCCAGCCACCGGCCGCCCCGCAGGCTCCCGGGTCTCCCGGTCTCAGTCTTTGCCCGGTGAGCACACCTCGATTCCGGAGTTCCGTGAGAAGCCTGGTGGCGCGCCCACCCGGTTCAGGGTCTCAGTCTGCTGTTTCGCGGGTGCCGACCGCGAGTCCGCCCGCTCCCCCGTGCAGGTGGCCCGCCAGCCGCCAGCCGCCAGCCGCCCCGCGCGCGCTCCGGGAGTTCCCGGTCTCAGTCTGGATCCCGTGAGCACACCGGGATTCCGGTGTTCCGGGAGATGCCTGGTGGCGCGCGCATTCACGGCTCACCGGTCTCAGTCCGCTCTCTCGCGGGTGCCCTCTGTGAGTCCGCCCGCTCCCCCGTGCAGGTGGCTGCCGCTTCCCGGCGCCCAAACGCGGCAGCTCCCTCCCCCTTCCGTTTATCTTCCGATATCCATGCATGGTTTACAGCTCCCCTCTTCGTACCTCAATACTCAGCGCTGGTGATGTTCATTTGTAGAGATCCAGATGCATCATCCTCAGTATCCCATAGGTTTTGGACTGTTGTATTTTCATTCTCATTGGTCTCCATAAATTGTTTAATTTGATTTTTGATTTCCTGGTTTATCGAGTCATTCCTGAGCAGGATGGTTCTTAGTCTCCAAGTGTTTGAGTTTCTTCCAAATTTTTCCTTGTGGTTGAGTTCCAATTTCAGAGCGTTGTGGTCTGAGAATATGCAGGGGATAATTTCAGTCTTTTGGTATCGGTTGAGACCTGTTTTGTGTCCCCGAACATGGTCTATTCTTGAGAATGTTCCATGGGCATTAGAATAGAATGAGTATTCTTTGGTTCTGGGGTGTAGTGTTCTATATATATCTATGAGGTCCAACTTGTCGAGTATGGCATTCAAAGCCTTTGATTCTTTGCTTAGTTTTTGCCAGGGTGTTCTGTCTATTTCTGATAGTGGAGTGTTGAGGTTCCCTACTATTAATGTATTTTTATGTATATGTCTCTTTATTCTGGTTAAGAGTTGGCTTGTGTATCTTGCTGCTCCCCTGTTGGGGGCATATATATTTATAATTGTCATATCCACTTGTTGAATACTTCCCTTAAGAATAATATAGTGCCCTTCTGTGTCTGTAACTATAGTCTGTAGTTTAAAATCCAATTTATCTGATATGAGAATTGCTACCCCAGCTTTCTTTTGAGGTCCATTTGCGTGAAAGATGGTACTCCATCCCCTTACTCTCAGTCTGAATGCATCTTTGGGTTCGAAATGAGTCTCTTGTAGACAGTAAATGGATGGGTCATTTCTTTTTATCCAATCTGCAACCCTGTGGTATTTTATGAGATGGTTCAAACCGTTTACATTAAGACTGATTACTGAGAGATATGATTTTAATGATGCCATGTTGCCAGTAAAGTCTTTGTTTGTATTGGCTGTGACTTTCTGTTCTGTATCACTCTTGGGGCCTTTTTACTTTTATAGAACCCCCCGTAATATCTCCTGTAGGGCTGGTTTCGTGGTTACAAAATTGGTTAGTGACTGGCGATTCTGAAATGTCTTTATTTCTCCATCAATTCTGAATGACAGCCTTGCTGGATAAAGGATCCTTGGCTGCATGTTTTTCTCTGAAAGAGCTTTAAAAATGCTCCCCCAACCCTTTCTCTCATTCCAGGTCTGTGTAGACAGGTCTGACGTAATTCTGATGCCTTTGCCTTGGTACGTGAGAAATTTCTTTGCCCTGGCTGCTTTCGATACTGTATCCTTGCATCTAATATTTGCGAAATGCACTATGACATGACGTGGCGTAGGTTTGTCGTGGTTGAGCTTGGGAGGGGTCCTCTCTGCCTCTTGGACACGAATGTTTGTTTCCCTCGCTAGATTAGGGAAGTTTTCAGCTACAATTTTTCAAATATCTCTTCTAGACCTCTGTTTTTCCCCTCTCCTCCTTCTCCCACTCTCTCTCGCTCTCGTTCTTTCTCTCTGTCTCTCAAATAAATGATAAATTAAAAAAAAGATGTGTTCATATGATCTGTTCATTGATTTAAGTGGGGTGTTAAATTTCCCTACTATTATTTAATCAGTTAGATCTTTTGTTTGTTTGTTAATTAAATGTTTTTATGGATTTGGGTGTTCTATGTTGGGTGCGTAGATGTTCGTAATTGTTATACTTTCTTGTTGGGTTTTTCCCTTTATTATTATGTGGTGCCTTTCTTGCTTTGGTTCTTGTTACAGTGTTTTAGAGCCCAAATGTCCATCGACTGATGAATGGATAAAGATGTGGTGTATGTATACAATGGAATATTACTTAGCTAAGAAAAGAATGAAATCTTGTCATTTGGAACAGTGTGGATGGAGCTAGAGAGTATTATCCTAAGCGAAATATGTCAGAAAAAGACACCGTATGATTTCACTCGTTGTGGAATTTAAGAAAAAATTCGGATGAACATAAGGGGAAAAAAAGAGAGAGGCAAACCATAAAACAGACTCTTAGCTATAGAGAACAAACAGAGTTGCTGGAGGGGAGGTAGGCAGAGGGGTGGGTTAAATGGGTGATGGGTATTAAGGAGGATAGTTGTGATGAGCACTGATTGTTGTATGTAACTAATGATGAATCACTAAATCCTATACCTGAAACTGATATTACACTGTATGTTAACTATCTGGAACTTAGATAAAAACTTTGAAAAAAATACTATTCTGGGAAGCCCTAATAACAATTTAAAGCTGATATGCAGTAAAAATAAATAAGTAATAAAATAAATAAAATAAATAAAATAAAATAAAATAGTAACGTGTCTGTTTTGTCAGACTACTCCGGCTTTTATTTTTTTTCATATCCATTTTCATGATAGATGTTTCTCTATCCTTTTAGTTTCAATCTGCAGATGTCTCTAGACCTAAAATTGCTCTCTTCTAGGCAGCATATAGATGGGTCCTGTTTTTTTAATCCATTCTTTGACCCTGTATATTTTGATTTGAGCATTTAGTCCATTTATATTCAAAGTAATCATTGGTAGATATTTATTTATTGCCATTTTGTTACTTGTTTCATCATTGTTTCTGAAGATATTCTCATCCTTTCTTGTCTTTCATTTTTTGCTTATTTCCTTTAGTGATATATTTGGATTTCTTTCTCTTTATTCTTTGCATATTTACTAATGGTTACCATTAGGTTTGTATATAACCTTCACTGCATTTCAGAGTCAATATTAAGTTGGTGGTTGTTTTAGTTTGAACCCATTCTTTTTTCCTCTCATTCCCACGTTTTAGGTGTTTGTTATATTTTATATCCTTTATTGTGAGTTTCTTGAATATTCATTTTTATTGCTTTTGTGTTTCTTCCCTCTATACTATCAATGTTGGTATCTCCTTTCCACTCAAAGAGTCCTTTTTAATATTTCTTGCAGAGCTGGTTTAGTGATCACAAACTTCTTTAGTGTTTGGGAAACTCTTTATCTCCCCTTCTATTCTGAATGATAGCTTTGCTGGATAGAGTATTCTTGGCTGCAGAGTTTTCCTATTCAGCACTTTGAATATATTGTGACACTCTTTTCTGACTTGCAATGTTTCTATTAAAAAGTATCCTGCTAGTCTTCTGGCTCTTCCCTTGTAAGTTACTGACATCTTTTTTTGCTGCTTTGAATATTTTTTTCTGTGTCACTCTATTTTGCCAATTTAATTACATTATGTCTTGGTGTGGGTCTGCTTTTGTTGATTTTGTTGGGGTTTCTCATCCTTTTGTATCTGGATATCTGTTTCCTTTCCCGTATTAGGGAAGTTTTCAGCTATTATTTCTTTAAATACATTTTCTTCCCTCCTTTTTTCTCTCCTCTTCAGGGAGTTCTATAATGTGAATGTTACTATGTTTGATGGAGTCTCTGAGTTTCCAAATTCTATTTTTGTTTTGTCTAATTCTTTTCTTTCTCTTCTGTTCTTTTTGATTACTTTCTATTAGTTTATCTTCTAATTCACTAATTTATTCCTCTGCTTCTTCCATCCTGCTGTTAATTACATCAAGTATGTTTCTCATTTCATTTATTGTGCCCTTTATCTGTCCTCTTTTATTCCTTATCTGTGTCTCACACATGTCTTCCATTCTCTTCTCAAGTCTAGTGAGTATCCTTCTGATCATTGCTTCAGATTGTCTATCAGGCATGTTACTTACATTTGTTTTGCTTAGTTCTCTGCCCATTGCCCTGTTGTTTCTTTTGGGATAAATTTCTCTGTCTCATCATTTTGTTTGGCTCTCTGTGTCTGTTTCTGTGTGTTAAGAAAGTCAGTTGTGTGTTCTGTTCTTGAAAGTAGTGATCATATGAAGAAGAGGTCTTGGTGTCACCTGCAGTGCGGTGTCCCCTGTTGACCAGAACCTGGCACTTGGGGAGAGTATCCTTTGTGTGTTGTTTATGTCCTGGTATTGTGCCTGCATCATTTTTATTTTCAGTATTGTTGTGTGCACTGACTCTCTGCCTTCTGTGTTCTGTGCTTCCTCTCTGTGGTGTTAGTGGGACCCAGACAGGTCTGCTTTTAGGATGCCTGCCTGCCAGGGAACTTGGATTGGAGCCACAGTGTTATCAAATTTGCTTTGGGCCACTAGTCCATTCCCAGATTCCCTGAAGTGTTGTGATATATTTGGGAAACTGGGGACATGAGGCTGGGCATGGGGCATGGTGGTGCCTGGGGACACATAGTTGGGCATGGTGGGGTGGATGTGTATGGCACTCAACAAGTGCTATGCTCCTGGTGGCTGGGCTTTAACAAAATTTGCTCTGAGCCTAGGGTCAAAGTTAGCAGGCTTTGAGTGGGCTAGTAGTCAGGAGATCCTGTGGGTGGGACTCACTGCTAGTAGGTTAGGTAGCAAGGGTCTGTGAAGCTCTGTCTCCTCCCAGTGTCTGTATTTATGCTGGGGGACAGGGGAGGAAAATGGCACATGCCAATTCCCTCATTTTTGGAGATGTTGCCCAACACACGCTGAAATCAGTTTACACAGATCTGTCTCCTGTTTGCCTGCAGCATTGTGGAAACTGCCCTTTAATGTCTGTCTTCCCAGGCTGCTTCTCTTTTAGGGCAGTGACCCAGCTATCACTTGCTCTCCTGGTTTGAAGTGCTGAGTCAGCTGACCTCTAAAGTTACAGGGTCCAAGACCCATTGGTTTTACAAACTCACAGAACTCAGACCCTCTGGTTTCGAAAGCCAAATACTATGGAGGTTAGTCTTTCCAGTGTGAGTTCCCTGGTGCATAGTCCCATTTCTCTGCCCTCTCTGTGTGCACAGCTCCCTCCTTCTGCCTTTCTGACCTTCATGACTTTTCAGATGCAGCATCTTTTTTATGTATAGTTGTGGAGTTTGTTCTGCCAGTCTTTGGATCACTGTCTGGTTTATTGCCTCAGATGTAAATGATATATACTTGAAAATGTGGGACTGAGTGAGCTCAGGATTCTCCTACTCTGGCATCTTCCCAAGTTCCTACCCAGCTGATAGTGTAAGTTTTGGTATTGATTGATTTTCTTATATTGAACCACTGTGGCTTTCCTGGGATAAATCCCACCTGGTCATGATGTACAGTAATTTTAAAATGCTTCTTAATTCAGTTTGTTAGTTGTTTGTTAAGGCTTTTATATCTATAATAAGGAATTTTGGTGTATAATTTTTTCTAATGTCTGTCTGACTTTGGTATGCAGGTAATGCTAGCTTCATGGAATGAGATAGGAAGTATTCACTCCATTTCATTTTTTTTTATAAGAGTTTGAGAAAAGTAAAAGTTATTTTTTTAAGTACTTGTAGAGGTCACCAGTGAAGCCATATGCTCTAGGACTTTTTTATTGGGAATTTGCATTACTGATTCAGTGTCTTTGTTATGGGTCTGTTCAGATTTTCTATTTCTTCTTGAAGTAACTTGTGTTTATTATTATTATTATTGTAAGAGGAATTTGTTCTTATTATCTGTCTTATTTGTTGACATATAAGGTCAATAATGTTCCTTTCATTTTCAATTTTAATTGTGTGAATCTTTTTCTTTTTTTCATTCTTTCTTTCTTTGTCATTCTAACTAAAAGTTTGTCATTCTAACTAAAAGTTTGCCAATTTTGTTGATGTTTTCAGAGAATGAACTTCTAAAAATTTTTACTTAGTTAACATACAGTGCAATATTGGTTTCTGGAGTAGAAATCAGAGTTTCATCACTTACATTCAACACCCAGTGCACGTCACAACAATTGCCCTACTTAATCCTTCACCCATCCATCCCATTCCCCCACCAACCTCACTCCATCAACCCTTAGTTTGTTCTCTATCATTAATAGTCTCTTATAGTCATTGGGGAGGGTATGTGTTGTAATGAACACTGGGTATTATATAAGACGGAGGAATCACAGACTGTACCGCTGAAACAAATAATACATTATATGTTAATTAATTGAACTTAAATTAAAAAAAAAAGGTTTAAATAAGTAAAAAAAAAAGAGTCTCTTATGGTTTTTTCCCTTTCTCCCTCTCTGCTTCCCATATGTTTATCTGTTTTCTTTCTTAGATTTCACATATAAGTGAGATCACATGGTATTTGTTTTTCTCTGGCTTATTTCACTTAGCATAATACATTCTGGCTCCATCTATGTAGTTGCAAACAGCAAGATTTGATTTTTTTGATGTCTAGAGTAATATTCCATTGTGTGTGTGTGTGTGTGTGTGTGTGTGTATATATATATATATATATATATATATATATATATATATATATATATGGCACAACTTCTTTATTCATCAGTTGATGGACATTGGGGCTCTCTCCATAGTTTGGCTATTGTTGATAATGCTAATATAAACAATGGGTTGCATGTATATCTTTGAATCTGTATTTTTGTATCCTTTGGGTAAATACCTAGTAGTGCAATTGCTAGATCATATGGTAGTTCTATTTTTAACTTTTTGAGGAACCTTCACACTGTTTTCCAGAGTGGCTGCACCAGTTTGCATTCTTACCAGCAGTGTAAGAGGGTTCCCCTTTCTCTGCATCCTTGCCAACACCTGTTGTTTCTTGTGTTGTTAAGTTCAGGCATATGACAGGTTGTGAGGTGATATCCTATTGTAATTTTGATTTGTATTTCTCTAATAATGAGTGATGTTGAGCACCTTTTCATGTGTCTGTTGGCCATTTGGATGTCTTCTTTGGAAAAATTTTTATTCATGTCATCTGCCCATAAGATTATTTGTTTTTTGGGTGTTGAGTTTGATAGGTTCTTTATAGATTTTGGGTACCAACCCTTTATCAGATATGTCATTTGCAAATATCTTCTCCCATCGCAAAAGTTGGCTTTTATTTTTGTTGATTGCTTCCTTTGCTGTGCAGAAGCTTTTTATCTTGATGAAGTCCCTTGTTTTTGTTTCCCTTGCCTTTGGCGGAATGTCTAATAAGAAGTTGCTAAGGCTGAGGTCAAAGAGATTGCTGCCTGTGTTCCTTAGGATTTTGATGGTTCCTTGTCTTATATTTAGGTCTTTCATCCATTTTTAATTTATTTTTGTGTATGGTGTAACAGTGGTCGAGTTTCGTTCTTCTGCTTATTGCTGTCCAGTTTTCTTAACACCGTTTGTTGAAGACGCTGTCTTTTTTCCATTGGATAGTCTTTCCTGATTTATCAAAGATAAGTTGACCATGTGGGTGTGGTTCCAATTCTGGGTTCTCTGTTCTGTTCCATTGATGTGTGTGTTTACTTTTTGTTTTTTAAAGATTTTATTTATTTATTTGACGTAGAGAGAGAGCGAGCCAGCGAGAGAGGGAACACAAGCAGGGGGAGTGGGAGAGGAAGAAGCAGGCTCCCAGCAGAGCAGGGAGCCCGACGTGGGGCTCTATCCCAGGACCCTGGGATCACGCCCTGAGCCGAAGGCAGACAAGCTTAACGACTGAGGCACCCAGGCGCCCCTGATGTATGTGTTTACTTTTATGCCACTACTATACTGTCTCAGTGATTATGGCTTTGTAATATATCTTGAAATCCAGAATCGTGATGCCTCAGTTTTGGGTTTTTTTCAGGATTGCTTTGGCTGTTCGGGGTCTTTTGTGATTCCATACAAATTTTAGAATTGTTCGTTCTAGCTCTGTGCAAAATACTGGTGGTATTTTGATAGGGATTGCATTAAATGTGTGGATCACATTGGGTAGTGTAGATATTTTAACAATATATGTTCTTCTAATCTATGAGCATGGAATGCTGTTGCATTTTTTTGGTGTCCTCTTCAATTTCTTTTATAAGTGTTTTATAGTGTTTAGGTTTATTCCTAGGTATCTTACTGTTTTTGGTACAGTTGTAAGTGGGATCAATTCTTGATTTCTCTTTCTGCTGCTTCATTGGTGTAGAAAAATGCAACAGATTTCTGCACATTAATTTATATACTGCAACTTTGCTGAATTCATGTATTAGTTGTAGCAATTTTTTGGAGTCTTTTAGGTTTTCTACATAGAGTATCATGTTATCTGCAAATAGTGTAAGTTCGACTTCTTCCTTGCCATTTTCGATGCCTTTATTTCTTTGTGTTGTCTGATTGCTGATCCTAAGACTTCTAGTAGTATGTTAAGTAGTAATGGTGAGAGTGGGCATAGCTGTCTTGTTCCTGACTGTAGGGGAAAGGCTCTCAGTTTTTCCCCAATTAGGATGATATTAGCTGTGTGTCTTCCATATATGGCATTTATGGTGTTGAGGTATGTTCCATATATCCATCCCCTTGTTGAGGATCTGTGTATTTAAGGTCTTTTCCAAATTTTTTCTCTCTGTTTGACTTCAGGTTTCACAGTGTTGAGGTCTATAAATATGCATGATATGATATCAGTCTTTTTGTACTTGTTGAAGGCTGATTTGTGAACCGGTATGTGATCCATTCTGGAGAATGTTCCACATGCATTCAAAAAGAATGTGTACTGTGCTGCTTTAGAATGAAATGTTCTGAATTTATCTGTTAAGTCCGTCTGGTCTAGTGTGTCATTTAATGCCATTGTTTCTTTGTTGATTTTCTGTTTGCATGATGTGTCTATTGCTGTAAGTGTTAAAGTCCCCTACTATTATTGTATTATCAATGAGTTCCTTTATGTTTATTATTCATTGATTTATATATTTGGGTACTACCGAGTTAGGTGTATAGATATTTATAGTTGTTAGATCATCTTGACGTATAGACTCCTTAATTATGATATAATGCTCTTCTTCATCTCTTGTTGCAGTCTTTGTTTTAAAATCTAGTTTCACTGATATATGGATGTCTACTCCAGCTTTCTTTTGACGTTCATTTGCATGATAGATGGTTCTCCATTCACTCACTTTCAATGTTCATATGCTTTAGGCCTAAAATGAGTATCTTGTAAAGGAAGCATATAGATATTTTTTCTATATATTCTGATACCCTTTGTCTTTTGATTGGAGCATTTAGTCTGTTTACATTCAGAGTGATTATGGAAAGATAAGAATTTAGTGTCATTGGGGGCGTCTGGGTGGCTTAGTCTTTAGGCGTCTGCCTTTGGCTCAGGGCGTGATCCCAGCATTCTGGGATCGAGCCCCGCATTGGGCTCCTCCTCTGGGAGCTGCTTCTTCCTCTCCCACTCCCCCTGCTTGTGTTCCCTCTCTCTCTAGCTGTCCCTCTCTGTCAAATAAATACAAATCTTTAAAAAAAAAAGAATTTAGTGTCATTGTGTTAGCTGTAGAGTTGGTGTTTCTGATGATGTTCTCTGGTCCTTTCTAGTCTTTCTTGCTTTTGTTCTTTTTCCCCACTCACAGAATCCCCCTCAGTATTTCTTGCAGGGATGATTTAGTGGTCACAGACTTCTTTAATTTTTGTTTGGGAAACTCTTTATCTCTCCTTCTACTCTGAATGACAGCCTTGCTGGATAAGGAATTCTTTGTTGCATATTTTTCCCATTCAGCAATTTGAACATGTCTTTCTATTCTCTTTTGGCCTGCAAAGTTTCTGTGGTGAGATCTGCTGTGAATCTGATCTGTCTTCCCTTATAGGTTAAGGTTTTTTTTTTTCCTTGCTGCTTTTGGAATTCTTTACTTGTCTGTGTATTTTATGAATTTGGCTAAGATATGCCTTGGTGATTGTTGATTTTTGTTTAATTTAATGAGAGTTCTCTGTGCTTTTTGGATTTTGATGGCTGTATCCTTCCCCAGATTAGGGGAATTTTCAGCTACAATTTCCTCGAATAAACCTTCTGCCCCTTTTCCTCTCTCTCCATCTTCTGGGTCTCCTATGATACAGATATTATTCTGTTTTAGTAAGTCGTTGAGGTCCCTAAGTCTCCCTTTGTGATACGTTACCATTGTTTCCCTCTTCTTTTCAGCTTCATTATTTTCCATAATTTTATCTTCTATATCACTGATTTCTCTGCTTCGTCCATTCTCATTTTTGTGGCCTCCATTTGGGCTTGCATCTCGGTTATAGCAATTTCAATTTCAGCCTGACTTGATTTTAGTTCTCTGCAGTAAGGGAGTCTCTATGCTTTTCTCAAGCCCAGCTAGTATCCATATAATTGTTTTAAATTCTATTTCAGACATCTTACTTATATCTTCATTGATTAAATCTCTGGCTGTTCTTTGTTTTGGGGTGAATTCCTTTATCGTGTCATTTTGAAGGAAAAAATAATAAAACAACAAAAATAAAAATAATCAAAAATTTATAAAATAAGGTAAAATAGAATACATGAAGGAAGCTAGATTCCTAGGTGTGTTTTGGTCTGCTTGTTCTGCGAAGCTTGTTACAAAAAAGGTGGAAAGAAAGAGAAGAAAAAGAAACAAAGAGAAACAAAAAATTAAAATAAAAAAATATGTAAAATAAAACAAAATAATAAAGAACGTTTTTGTGTTTAAAGGAAACAAAACAAAAACAGACAAAAAAAAAAAAAAGAAAAAGGAACAAAAAACCCAGAGGAAACAAGATCCTGTTTCCCCTGGAGCTGAAGCTTTGCAGGACTCTATACTCAGCAAACTTGGTATGGGTGAGGGGATTATGCTGGTTTTTTGGGGGAGGGACCTGTTGCTCTGATTCTCAGGTGGAATTCTTCTAGTAGAGGTGTGCCTGCATGGGAGGGGGTGGGCTAGGTATAGTGGCCTGTTACCTACTTGGCGCTGTTTAGCTCATTGAGGTGTGGATCAAGCTGGTGGGTGCGGGGAGAAAATGGTTTTGCAGCGTTCTCTTGTCTCTACAGTGGGGAAATGGGCACCACCCCTCTTTAATGAGCCCTGAGACATGCAAACAGTGACCCCTCCTGCGTTCCTGGTTTTTGTCAGATCTCCACCTTATCTGTGTTGGAGCTGTCCGCCTGCTAAATGGCACTGCACTCCTGTTTTTTCTCAAATGGGACTTTCAAAATCCCACGCTTTAGAGACCCCTGAGGTGCAGATCTGTACTGATCCTGTGGGAGAGGGTTTCCCTGCGTTGTGGCCAGTGCTGGCTTGTAGCAGAAGACAGTGGGATGGTGCGGCAGTTCAGAGTCATGGTGAATTGCAACACAGCCAGCGGCAGTTTTTGTAGACCCCAGCCAGTGTCTTTTTTCCTATACTGGTGGGCAGGGCAGCTCAGTGTCACCCACAGGGTCCTTTGCCTTTGCCCACAGAGAGGGCATATCCTCACTCCCAAATGCCCTCAAGCTGTTTCCAGTGCTGGCTTGTCCCAGAAGACCGTTGCAAGACCATGCAGCCCTTCGATGTTTATGGAAATGGCAACACACAGCCTGCACCTGGGTTTGTAGTCCTCAGCTGGAGTCTTTGTTCCTGTACCAGTGGGCGGGGCAGTTGGATGTCCCCACAGGGTCTTTTGCCCACAGAGATGCCATATTACTTCTCCCAAATATATTGCAAGCAGGGGAACTGCTTCTCCTCACGTGGCTCTGGGGATCCGCAGGGTGCTTGCTACTGGGGCTCAGCTCTGCTCCCCCATTGGAGCACCACTCAGCTCCCCAGGTGAGAACCTGGGTATGTCACAAACTTTTGAAACCTCAGAATATGCGCTTTGCTGTTTATAGAAAACTAGCAGTATTGTAGCCTTCTCCTTTCCCCCCCACCACTTGTTTTGAACAATAGTTGTCCTGTGTAGTCCCCTGCATGAGTTTTCATTTTTTTTTTCTCCCACACTTTTTCTCTCTCTCTCCTTCTTTCTTGTTACTCTGTCTTAGCTCAGGGCTCCCTCACCTGGGGAGCTCCCACCATTCTTTTCTCCCATGTATCAACTCTCCACAGTGCCACCTTCAACAGGTGGTTTTCTGGTTTGTAGAAGTGCAGCATTGTTCTTTAAGACTTCCGAATGATTTCTTGGGTGTTCAGAATGATTTGATATTTATCTAGCTGTGTTCGAGTGAGGAGTCAGTCTTATGGTCACCCTGTTCCGCCATCTTACCTCCTGCCAAAGGATGAACTTTTGCTTTCCTTGCTGTCTTGTTCTTTTTTTCTTTCTTTCATATATCTCCCCTTGTATATTTATTGTTTCCCTTCTTCTAGTGTCTTTGAATTTAGTTTACTCTTCTTTTTCAACTTAAGATGTAAAGTTAGGTTGTTTATTGGAAATATGTCTTTGTTTTTAATGTGGGCTCTTAGTGCTATAACTTTCCCTCTGAGCACTGCTTTCATTGCATCCCATATGTTCTGATATGTTGGTTTCTTTTTAAAATTTGGGTAATTTTTTATAGTTAGATATAACATTTTTCACTTTCACCTTTTTGAAGTGCACAGCTCTGTAGATTTAAGTGTATTCATATTGTTGTGCAATGATCACTATCATCCATCTCCACAACTTTTTCATCCTTCCCAATTGATATTCTGTACCCATTAAATGCTAATTAATTCTCTTCCCTTTTTCCTGCCTCTGGCAACCACCATTCAACTTTCTGTCTCTATAAATTTGATTATTCTAGGTACTTCATATAAGTGGAATCATAAAATATTTATATTGTCTTTTTGTGATTAGTATTTTCACTTAGAATAGTGTTATCAGGGTTCATCCATGTTGTAGTATGTGTCAGAATTTCCTTCCTTTTTAAGGCTGTATAGTATTCCATTTTATGCATTTACTACATTTTGTTTATCCATTCATCTGTCAGTGGACACCTGAGTTACTTTTACCTTTTGGGTATTGTGAATAATTTGAATGTGAATGTACAAGTATCTGAGTTCCTGCTTTGAATTATTTTGGTTATATACCCAAAAGTGGAACAGCTAGATCATATGGTAATCCTATTTTTAATTTTTTGAGGAACTGCTGTTGTGTTTTCCACATTAACTACACCATTTACATTCTCACCAGTAAAGCACAAGAGTTGCAGTTTCTTATTATCCTTGCCAACACTGGTTATTTTCTGTTTGGGTTTTTTCGTTTTTTGTTTTTCTGTGTTTTTTTTTTTTAATCATAGCCATCCTAAAGAGTATGAAGTGGTACCTCATTGTGATTTTGATCTGCAGTCTTCTCATGATTAGTAATGTTGAACATCTCTTCATATGGTTATTGCCCATTTTTATATCTTCTTTGAGGAAATGTCTATTGAAATCTTCCAGTTTTTGAGCTTTTCTTTGTTGTTGCCTAGTATAGGAGTTCTTTATATATTGTGACTATCAATGCTTATCAGATATGTGATTTGTAAATATTCTCTCCCATTCTATGGATTGCCTTTTACTCTGTTGACAGTATCCTTTTGTATACAGGTTTTTAATTTTGATGAAATCTACATTGTCTCTTTTTCCTTTGTTGCCTGTGCATTTGGTGTCACATTTAGGAAATCATTGCTAAATCCAATGTGATGAAACCTCCATTATAATTTCTTCCAAGAGTTTTATAATTTTAGCTGCTATATTTAGGTCTTTGGTCCATTTGAGTTAATTTTTGTATTTCGTGTTAGATAAGGGTACAGCTTCATTTCTTGCATGTGGACATTTGCTTTTGCCATCATAATTTGTTGAAGAGACTGTCCTTTCCCCATTGAATGGTCTTGAGACTATCATTAAAGATCATTTGACTCTAGATACATAGTTTTATTTCTGGGCTCTCTTCTGTTCCATTGGTCTACGTGTTTATTTTTATGATAGGTCCAACCATACTATTTTGGTTATTGCAGCTTTGTAATATATTTTGAAATCAGGAAATATGATGCTTCCAGCCTTGTTCTTTTTGCTCAAGATTGCCTTGACTCTTCAGGGCCTTTCGTGGTTCCTTATCAATTTTAGGATTTTATTCTATGAAAAATGCCTTTGGAATTTTAATAGGGATTGCATTGACTCTATAGAAGGTTTTGGGTGGTATGGACATTTTAACAATATTTCTGAACTATGAACATGTTGTCTTTCCATTCATGTCTTCTTTAACTTTTTTGTCAATATTTTATAATTTTTAGTAAGTCTTCTACATGTTTAGATCAGTTTATACCTATTTTAATTTTTTTGTTCCTATTGTGAATGAGATTGTTTTCTTATTTAACTACTTGGATAGTTTGTTCTTTGTGTATGGAAACATGACTGATTATTGTGTATTGATTTTGTATCTTGGAACTGTACAGAATTTGTTTATTCTATGGTATTTTTGTTGACCCTTTAGGGTTTTCTACATATATGATCCTGTCATCTGTAAACAAAGATAATTTTATTTCTTACTTTCTGATTTGGTTGCCTAATATTATTTCTTTTTCTTGTTTAATTGCTCTGGCTAGGACTTCCAGTACTATGTTGAGAAGAAGTGGCCAGAGTGGGCATCCTTTCCTTGTATTGGATCTTAAAGGGAAAGCTTTCAGTTTTTCTCCATTGAGTATGATGTTAGCTGTGAGCTTTTCATATATGGCCTTTATTATGTTGAGGTAAGTTTCTACTATGTTTATTTTGTTGAGAAGTTTTAATTGTGAGTAGTTGCTGAACTTTGTTAAATGTTTTGTCTGCTTCTACTAAGATGATCATTCTTTTTCCTTCATTTGGTTAATGTGGTGTATCACATTGATTGATGTACTTTTACTGAACCATCCTTGTACCCCAGGGATAAACCCCATTTGGTCATGGTGTATGATCCTTTTAATGTGCTGCTGAATTTGGTTTACTAGTATTTTATTGAGGATTTTTTACATCTACATTCGTCAGGAATATTGGCCTATAGTTTTATTTTCTTGTAGTGTCTTTGGTTTTGGTATCAGTATGATGCTGGCCTCATAGAATAGTTTTGGAAATACTGCTTCATCTAGTTTTTGGAAGAGTTTAAGGATTGGTATGAATTCTTTGAATGTTTGTTAGTTTATCCTTGTAGCCATCTTGTCTTGGGCTTTTCTTTGTGGGAGGTTTTTGATTACTGATTCTCTCTCTTTATTTGTCATTGGTCTGTAGAGTCTATTTTCTTTTTGACTCAGTATTGGTATTTTGTATGTTTCTTGGAATTTATCCATTTTTTCTAGGCTTTTGTTTCCTGACATAGAGTTCACAATAGTCTCTTATGTTCCTTTTTATTTGTGAAGGAAATGTAATATTGTCTATTTTTCTTATTTTATTTATTTGAGTCTTCTTTCCCCTTAGTCTAGCTAAGGGATTTTTATTTTGTTTTCAAAAAATTAACTCTTAGTTTGTTGGTTTTCCTGTTGTTTTACAATACTCTATTTGTTTCATTTATGCTCTAGTCTTTATGATTTCTTTTTTCCACTGTCTTCACGTTTGGTTTGTTCTTCTTTATCTACCTTGAGGTGAAAAGTAAGTTGTTTGAGACTTAGTTCAGGCTGCTCTAATAAAATGTCATAGATTGGTGGCTAATAAACACCAGTAATTTATTTTTCACAATTCTGAAGGCTGGAAGGTCCAAGATCAAGGTGTCAGGAGATTCAGTGTCTGTTGAGGGCCCACCTTCAGGTTCATAGATGGCTGTCTTCTTCCTTATGTGGTAGAATAGCCTAAGGATCTCTCTTAGATCTCTTTCATGTGGGAACTAATCCCGTTAATGAGTCTGTACTTTCAGGACCTAATCATCTTTCAAAGGCCCTACCTGCAATATACCATTGCATTTGGATTAGGTTTTCTTTTTAAGATTTTATTTATTTATTTATTTGACAGAGAGCACAAACAGAGGGAACAGCAGGCAGAGGGAGAGGGAGAAGCAGCCTGCCCACTAGCAGGGAGTCCAGTCCCAGGACCCTGGGATCATGAGCCGAGCCGAAGGCAGACGCTTAACCAACTGAGCCACCCAGGCCCCTTTGATTAGGTTTTCACATTAATTTGGTTGGGGGCACAAAAATGCACTCTGTTGCAGAGATCTTTCTTCTTTTTTAATGTAAGCACTCAACACTATGAAGTTGCATCTACTACTACGGTAGCATCCCATAAATTTTGGTATGTTGTGTTTTCCTGTTTGTCTCAAGATAATTTTCTTAAAGATTTATTTATTTGTGGTGGGGGCAAGTGTGCACGTGATTGGGGGGTGGGGCAGAGGGAGAGAATCTTCGAGTAGACTCCCCTCTGAGCGCAGAGCTGGACAAGGGGCTCCATCTCCTGACCCATGAGATTATGACCTCAGCCAAAACCAAGAGTTGGATGCTTAACTGACTGAGCCACCCAGGTGCCCCTGCCTCAACATACTTTTTATTTTTACCCCTCTTTCCTTCCTTCCTTCCCCTCCCCCTCCTTTTCTTTTCTTTCCTTTTTCTCTTTTCTCTCTTCTCTTTCTCTTTTCTTTCTTTCTTTCTTTCTTTCTTTCTTTCTTTCTTTCTTTCTTTTTTCTTTCTTTCTTTCTTTCTTTCTTTGTAATTGACACTCTTTTATTAGTTTTAGGTGTACAACAGAGAAATCAGCAAGTTTATACATTATGCTCTGTTCATCACAAGTATAGTTACCATCTGTCACAATACATTGATATTATAGTTACCATCTGTCACAATACATTGATAATACAATATCCTTGAGTGTATTCCTTATGCTGTGTCTTTTATTCTCATGACTTATGTATGCATTCCATAACTGGAAGTCTGTATCTCCCACTTCTCTTTATCCATTTTGCCCAACACTCCCACCCCTATCCCCTCTGGAAACCATCAATTTATTCTCTGTATTTATAGGTTTGATTCTGATTTTGTTTATTTGTTGTTCTTTTTTGATTCTACTTAAGAGTGAAATCAAACGGTATTCATCTTTCTCAGTCTGACTTACTTTACATAGCGTAATACCTTTCTGGGTTCATCCATGTTGTCTCATATGGCACAATGTCATCCTTTTTTATGGCCATGTAATATTCTGGGGTGTGTGTGTACACCACATTTTCCTTATCCACTTGTCTATTGGTGAGCACTTAGGTTGCTTCTATATCTTGGCTAATATAAATAAAGCTGCCATAAACATAGGAGTGTATTAATCTTTTCAGATTAATGTTTTTATTTTCATTGGGTAAATGCCCAGTAGTGGAATTACTGGATCATATGGTATATATTGTTTTAATTCTTTGACAAACCTCCATACTGTGTTCCACCATGGCTGTACCAATTCACATTTCCACCAACAGTGTATGACAGTTCCTTTTTCTCCACATCCTCACCAGCACTTATTTCTTCTATTTTTGATTTTAGCCATTCCAGTACATGTGGGGTGATACCTCATTGTGGTTTTGATTAGCATTTCTGTTATGATTAATGATATT
Organism: Ursus americanus; assembly: GCF_024610735.1. NCBI lineage: Eukaryota > Metazoa > Chordata > Mammalia > Carnivora > Ursidae > Ursus > Ursus americanus. Next base: position 63,019,563 of record NC_142164.1, read on the forward strand.
GAGTACCTTTTCATGTACCTATTAGCCATTTGTGTGTCTTCTCTGGAGAAATGTCTGTTTACTTACTCTGCCCATTTTGAAATTGCAGCATTTGTTATTTTGCTACTGAATTATATGAGTTCCATATATATATATATATATATATATATATATATATATATATATATATATATTTTTTTTTTTTAGATGTCAACCCCTTATGAGTTACATGGTTTGCAAATAATTTCTCCCATTCCATAGGTTGCATTTTCGCTATGTTGATTGTTTCCTTTGATGTGCAGAAGTTTTGGAGTTTGATGTACTCTCGTTTATGTATTTTTACTTTTCTTGCCTGTGCTTTTGATGTCATATCCAAGAAAATGTTGCCAAATCCAATGTCATAATGTTTTCCTCTTGAAGTCTTAAACAGATTTAGGTAAGATATTAGATATCTTATATTTAGGTATTTAATCTATTTTGAGTTGATTTTTGTGTATGGTATTATGTGAGAGTACTGCTTTAGTTTTTTGCATGTAAATATTCAGTTTACCCTTACCATTTGTTTAAGAGACTGTACTTTCCCATTGTGTGGTCTTAGCACTCTTACAGAAGACCATTTTAACGTATGGGCAACATTATATTTCTGGGCTCTCTATTTTATTCTTTTTTTTTTTTTGAAGATTTTATTTATTTATTTGACAGAGATAGAGACAGCCAGCGAGAGAGGGAACACAAGCAGGGGGAGTGGGAGAGGAAGAAGCAGGCTCATAGCGGAGGAGCCTGATATGGGGCTCGATCCCATAACGCTGGGATCATGCCCTGAGCCGAAGGCAGACGCTTAACGACTGCGCCACCCAGGCGCCCCTCTCTATTTTGTTCATTTGATTATAATGCCAGTCCCAACTATTTTGATTACTGTTGCATTGTGACATATTTTGAAATCCTTAAGTGTGAGGCCTCCAACTTTTTCCCCTCAGGATTGTTGTGGCTTTTCAGGGACTCTTGAGTTTCCATATGAATTTTTGGACTTTTCTTCTGTTTCTGCAAAAAAATGACATAGATTTTGTTTGGGATTGCATTGATTGTATAAATTGCTATGGGTATATTATATGAGTGTTTTAACAGTATTGAATCTTCTAATCCATGAATGTAGGATAGCTTACCATTTATTTGTGTCTTCTTTCTTTTGGTAATATTTTATAGTTTTTAGAGTAGAAGTCTTGACTCCTTGGTTAAGTTTTTTCCTAATTACTGTACTACTTTTGATACTATTGTAAATGGGATTGTTTTTATAACCTTCATTTTTTTATAGAGACACATCTACTTTTTCCTTTTGATTTTGCATTCTGCAACTTTGCTGAATTCTTTTATTAAAGTTAACAGTTTATTTCAGGAATCTTTAGGGTTTTCTTATATAAGATTATGTCATAGGTGAATAGAGATAATTTTGCTTCTTACCCATTTTGGATGCCCTTCCTTCTTTTCTCCCCACCCCCCCCCTTTTTTTGGTCTAATTACTGTGGCTAGGATGTCCAGTACCATGTTGACTAAAAATGGTGAAAGTGAATGCCTTGTCTTACTCTGGATCTTAAAAAATTCTTTCAGGCTTTCCCTGTTAACGTATGATATTGACTGTGCTTTTTTTAATTTATGAACTTTATTATGTGGAGGTGGTTTCCCTCTCTTCCTAGAATTTTCAGTGTTTTCATCATGAGAGGTTGTTGAATATTATCAAATGCTTTTTCTGTGTCAAATGATATGATAATGTGGTTTTAATCATTCATTCCATTAATGTGGTGTATTGTATATTAAATAGTTTAATTTTTAGGTGTTGAACTATCATTGTCAAGAATGAGTACCTAACATGGTCATGGTGTATACTAATGTTAATGTGCTGTTGAGTTAGATCTCTTAATATGTTGTTGAACGTTTTTGTATCAGTATTTATTAGGGGATATTCCTCTGTAATTTCCTCCTTTTTTAGTGTCTTTGTCTTCTTTTGTTTACAGGGTATGAATTTCAGTGTTTTCTCCTCTTCAGATTTTGGAAGAGTTTAAGGAGGATTGATATGAACTTTTAAATATTTGGTTGAATGCTCCTGTGAAGACATCTCATCCTGGGCATTTCTTTTCTTTTTTTTGAGAGATTTTTTTGATTACATACTCAGTCTAATTAGTTATAGATCTGTTAATATTTTTTATTTCTTTAACATTAAGTCTTGGTAGGTTTGTATGTTTGTAAGAACTCATCCATTTCTTGTAGGTTATCAAACTTGTTGGCATATTGTCATTCATAATATTCTCTTGTACTCCTTTTTATTTCTGTGCTGTCAGTTGTAATGTACCCTTGTTCATTCCTGATTTTATTTGAATCATTTTTTCGTACCAGTCTACCTAAGGGTTTTTAGTTTTGGTAATGTTTTTAGGAATCCAACTCAATTTCATTTCTTTTTTTTCCTATTGTTTTACTCTTCTCAGTTTTTATTATTTTTTAATAATAATTTTTTATTACGTTATGTTAGTAACCATACAGTACATTCCTAGGTTTTGATGTAAAGTTCCATGATTCATTACGTGCATATAACAACCAGTGCACCATGCAATACGTGCCCTCCTTAATACCCATCACTGGCCTATCCCAGTTGCCCATCCCCCTCCCCTCTCAAGCCCTCAGTTTGTTTCCCAGAGTCCATAGTCTCTCATGGTTCATTCCCCCTTTGTTTAACCCCCCTTCCTTCTTCCCTTTCTTCTCCTACCAATCTTCCTACTTCTTATGTTCCATAAATGAGTGAAACCACATGATAATTGTCTTTCTCTGCTTGACTTATTTCGCTTAGCGTTATCTCCTCCAGTCCCATCCACGTTACTGCAAATGTTGTGAAATCATTCTTTTTGAAGGCTGAGTAATATCCCATTGTATATATGGACCACATCTTCTTAATACAGTCATCTGTTGAAGGGCATCTCGGCTCCTTCCACAATTTAGCCATTGTGGACAATGTGCTGCTATGAACATTGGGGTGCATATGGCCCTTTTCTTCACTACATCTGTATCTTTGGGGTAAATACCCAGTAGTGCAATTGCCGGGTAATAGGGTAGCTCAATTTTTAACTTTTTAAGGGACCTCCACAATGTCTTCCAACGTGGCTGTACCAACTTGCATTCTCACCAACAGTGTAAGAGGGATCCCCTTTCTCCACATCCCCTCCAACATTTGTTGTTTCCTGCCTTGTCCATTTTTGACCTTCTAACTGGCGTAAGGTGGTATCTCAATGTGGTTTTGATTTGAATTTCCCTGATGACTAATGATTTTTAACATTTTCTCATGTGTCTGTTAGCCATTTGTATGTCTTTATTGAAAAAGTGTTCATATCTTCTGCCCATTTTTTGATTTGATTATTTGTTTCCCATGTATTGAGTTTGAGAACGTCTTTGTAGATCTTGGATACGTGTCATTTGCAAATATTTTCTCCCACTCCATGGGCTGCCCCTTAGTTTTTTTGACTGTTTCCTTGGCTGTGCAGAAGATTTTTATCTTGATGAAGTCCCACAAGTTCATTTTTTCTCTTGTTTCTCTTGCCTTTGGAGATGTGTCATGAAAAAAAGTTGCTGTGGCCGATGTCAAAGAGGTTGCAGCCTATGTTCTTCTCTATGATTTTGATGGAGTCCTGTCTCACATCGAGGTCTTTCATCCATTTGGAGTTTATCTTTGTGTATGGTGTGAGAGAGTGGTCAAGTTTCATTCTTTTGCATGTAGCTGTCCAATTTTCCCAGCACCATTTATTGAAGAGAATGTCTTTTTTTCCAGTGGGTGTTTTTTCCTGCTTTATCAAAGATTAGTTGCCCAAAGAGCCGAGGGTCCATTTCTGGGTTCTTTATTCTGTTCCATTGGTCTATGTGTCTGTTTTTGTGCCAGTACCATGCTGTCTTTTTGATCACAGCTTTGTAGTATGGCTTCAAATCCGGCAACGTGATGCACCCAGCTTTGTTTTTCCTTTTCAACAGTTCCTTGGCGATTCGGGACCTTTTCTGGTTCCACACAAATTTAAGGGCTGTTTGTTCCAGTTCTTTGAAAAATGTCATTGGTATTTTGATCGGGATGGCATTGAAAGTGTAGATTGCTCTGGGTAACATAGACATTTTAACTATGTTAATTCTTCCAATCCATTAGCATGGAATATTTTTCCATCTTTCTGTGTCTTCTTCAGTGTCTTTAAGCATGATGTGTAGTTTCTAGAATATAGGTCCTTTATGTCTCTGGTTAAGTTAATTCCAAGGTAATGTATGATTTTTGGTGCTGTTGTAAATGGAATGGACTCCCTAATTTCTCTTTCTTCGGTCTCATTCTTCGTGTATAGAAATGCAGCTGATTTCTGAGCACTGATTTTGTATCCCGCCACATTACTGAATTGCCATATAAGTTCTAGTACTGTTGGGGTGGATTCTTTTGGGTTTTCCGTATAAAGTATCATGTCATCTGCAAAGAGAAACAGTTTGACTTCTTTGCTGATTTAGATACCTTTTATCCCTTTTCGTTGTCTGAATGCTGTTGCAAGGACTTCTAGTACTACGTTGAATAATAATGGCGAGAGTGGGCATCCTTGTCATTTTCCTGATCTTAAGGGAAAGGCTTTCAGCTTTTCCCGGTTGAGAATGATATTCTCCGTAGGCTTTTCATAGATGGTCTTTATGAAATTGAGAAATGTACCCTCTATCCTTGCACTCTGAAGGGTTTTAATCAGGAAAGGATGCTGTGTTTTGTCAAATGCTTTTTCTGCATCTATTGAGAGGATCATATGGTTCTTGAGTCTTTCTTGTTCATACGATCTACCACACTGATAGATTTGCGAATGTTGAACCACCCTTGCATCCCAGGGATGAATCCCACTTGGTCTTGATGGATAATCCTTTTAATGTACTGTTGGATCCTATTAGCTAGGATCTTGTTGAGAATTTTGGCATCCATTTTCATCGGGGATATCGGTCTGTGATTCTCCTTTTGGATGGGTCTTTGCCTGTCTTAGGGATCAAGGTAATACTGGCCTCAGAGAATGAGTTTGGTAGTTTTCCTCCTGTTTCTATTTTTTGAAACAGCTTCAGGAGAATAGGTATTATTTCTTCTTTGAATGTTTGGTAGAATTCCCCGGGGATTCTGTGGGGCCCTGGACTCTTGTTTTTGGGGCGTTTTGTGATCACTGCTTCAATCTCTTCATAATTAATTGGTCTGTTTAAATAATCAATTTCTTCCTGTTTCAGTCTTGGTAGTTTATAGTTTTTCAGGAAGGCATCCATTTCTTCCAGGTTGTTTAATTGATTGGCATAAAGCTGTTGATAAAAGTTTCTAATGATCCTTCCTATTTACTTGGTGTTGGTTGTGACCTCTCCCCTTTCATTCATAATTTTATTAATTTGGGTCCTTTTTCTGTTCTTTTGAATGAGTCTTGGATGGCTATGTATTTTCCCCTTAGGACCGCCTTTGCAATGTCCCATAGGTTTTGGACTGTTGTGTTTTCATTTTTGTTGGTCTCCATAAATTGTTTTAATTGATTTTTGATTTCCTGGTTTACCCAATCATTCTTGAGCAGGATGGTTCTTAGTTTCCATGTGTTTGCGTTTCTTCCAAATTTTTCCTTGTGATTGAGTTCTAGTTTCAAAGCATTGTGGTCTGAGAATATGCAGGGAATAATCTCAGTCTTTTGATATCGGTTGAAACCTGTTTTGTCACCCAGTTTATGGTCTATTCTGGAGAAAGTTCCATGTGCTTTCGAAAAGAATGAGTATTCTGTTCTGGGGTGTAGTGTTCTGTGTATGTCTATGAGGTCCATCTGGTCTAGTATGTCATTCCAAGCTCTTGTTTCTTTGTTGATTTTCTGCTTAGGTGATCTGTCTATTGCTGAGAGTGGAGTGTTGAGATCCCCTAGTATTAACGTATTATCATCTATATGTCTCTTTATTCTGGTTAAGAGTTGGCTTGTGTATCTAGCTGCTTCCCTGTTGGGGGCATAGATATTTATAATTGTCATATGTAGTTGTTGGATACATCCTTCAAGAGTAATATAGTGTGGTTCTGTATCTCTAACTACAGTCTTTAGTTTAAAATCTAATCTCTCTGATATGAGAATTGCTAGCCCAGCTTTCCTTTGACGTCCATTGGCATGAAAAATGGTTTTCCGTCCCTTCACTTTCAGTCTGGATGTATCTTTAGGTTCAAGATGAGTCTCTTGTAGACAGCAAATGGATTGGTCATGTCTTATTATCCAATCTGCAGCTCTGTGGCGTCTTCTCAGTTTTTAAATCTCCTCGAATATTTTTTATTTTCATACTTTCATTAACCTTGGTGGCAGTTTCTTATTCTCTTTCTAGTTCTTTGAGATATAATGTTAGCAGGATGATTTGAGTACTTTCTTCTTTTTTAATGTTAGCACTTACAGCTACAATTTTTTTAGTCCTGATTTTCCTGCATTTCTTTACTTTTCATATGTTCTGTTTTTGTTTTATTTCTCTCAAGATATGCCTAATTTCCCTTGTGATTTCTTCTTTTAACCATTAGTTAATAGTGTATGTTATTTAATTTCCTCATATTTGTGGACTTTCATTTTTCTTCTGTTGATTTTTACTTCATTCCATTTTGTTGGTAAAAAATACTTCATATAAGTTCAGTCTTCTTAAATTTGTTAAGTCGTGTTTTATGATCATACATGTGGTCTATCCTGGGGAATGTTCCATGTACACTTTCAAAGACTATGTATTCTACTTTTGTTGGGTGGAGTGTTCCAGATATTGCTCTATTATGTTGTTTAAATTCTTTTGTTTCCTTATTGATTTTCTGTCTGGTTGGTTTGGATTCACCCATTTACCAACACATAAGATCTTCATTGTACCTATTAGTACAATTGCTGGATTGTATGGTAGTTCTATTTTTAACTTTTTGAGGAACCGCTATACTGTTTTCCAGACTGGCTGTACCAGTTTGCATTCTCACTAACAATGTTATGAGTATTCCCCTTTCTCTGCATCCTTGCCAGCATCATTTGTTTCCTGTGTTGTTAATTTTAGCCATTCTGACTGGTGTGAGGTTGTATCTCATTGCAGTTTTGATTTGTATTTCCCTGATGATGAGTGATGTTGAGCATCTTTACATATGTCTGTTAGCCAACTGGGTGTTTTCCTTGGAAAAATTTCTGTTCATGTCTTCTTTCCATTTAACTGGATTACTTTCTTTGGGGGGGGATTGAGTTTTATTATTTACTTACATATTTTGGATACTAACCCTTTATCAGGTATATTATTTGCAAATATCTTCTCCCATTCTGTAGGTTGCTTTTTAGTTTTGTTGGTGTTTCCTTCACTGTGCAGAAGCTTTGTACCTGAGGAAGCACCAGTAGTTCACTTTTTCTTTTGTTTCCCTTGCATCCAGAGGCCTGTCTAGTAAGAAGTTGCTACAGTTGAGGTCAAAAGGTTGCTGCCTGTATTCTCCTCTAGGATTTTGATGGTTTCCTCTCTCACATTTAGGTCTTTAATCTATTTTGGATTTATTTTTCTGTATGGAAAGAAAGGGGAATGTTTCATTCTTCTGAAAGTTGCTGTCTAGTTTTCTCAACACCATTTGTTGAAGAGACTGTCTTTCTTTTCCATTGGATATTCTTTCCTGTTTTGCCAACGACTACTGGACCATACAGTTTTGGGTCCATTTCTGGATTTTCTATTCTGTTCTGTTGATCTGTGTGTCTGTTTTTGTGCCCATACCACACTGTCTTGATATCTACAGCTTTGTAATATAGCTCAAAGTCTGAAATTGTGATGCCTCCAGCTTTGCTTTTGTTGTTGTTGTTGCTTTGGCTGTTCAGCATCTTTTGTGGTTCCATACAAATTTTAGGATTTTTTGTTCCACCTCTATGAAAAATGCTGTTGGTATTTTGAGAGGGATGGCATTAAATGTGCACTATGCTTTGGGTATTAAAGGCACTTTAATAGTATTTGTTCTTCTAGTCCGTGAGCATGGAATGTTTCTCCATTTCTTTGTGTCTTCAGTTTCTTTCATAAATGTTCTGTAGGTTTCAGTGAACAGATCTTTTGCCTCTTTGGTTACGTTTATTCTTAGGTATCTTACGGTTTTTGGTGCAGTTGTATATGGGATCAATTCCTTGATTTCTCTTTCTTCTGCTTCATTATAGGTGTATAGAAGTGCAACAGACTTCTGTATGTTGATTTTGTATCCTGAGACTGGATGGAATTCGTGTATCAGTTCTAGAAGTTTTTTGGTGGAGTCTTTTTGCTTTTCTACATAGAGTGTCATGTCATCTGTGAATAGTGAAAGCTTTACTGCTTCCTTGAAGATTTGCTGCTTTTTATTTCTTCTTGTCTGATTGCTGAGGCTAGGACTTCCAGTACTGTGTTAAATAAGAGTGGTGAGAACAGACATCCCTGCCTTGTTCCTCACCGCAGAGGAAACGCTCTCAGTTTTTTCCTGTTGAGGATGAGATTAGCTGTGGGTCTTTCATGTATGGCTTTTATGATGTTGAGGTATGTTCCATCTGTACCTTCTTTGTTGAGGGCGTTTATCAAGAATGGATACTGTACTTTGTCAGTTCTTTGTTTAGTACCATGTTGTTTAGCCTCCATGTATTTGTGGTCTTTCCAATTTTTTTCTTGTTTCTATGAAACTTTTTTTCTTAAAGTTTCATAGTATTGTGGTCAGAAAGTATGCATGGTATGATTGAATCTTTTTTACTTGTCGAATCCTGATATGTGACCCATTATATGATATATTCTGGAAAATGTCCCATGCACTCTTGAAAAGAAAGTGTATTCTTCTGTTTTAGGATTAAATGTTCCGAACATATTTGTTAAGTCCTTCTGGTCCAGTGTGTCATTCAATGCCATTGTTCCCTTATTGATTTTCTGTGTAGATGATCTGTCCTTTGATGTAATCGAGGTGTTAAAGTCCCCTACTATTACTGTATTATTATCTGTCAGTTCCTTTATGTTTTTTAGTAAGTGATACATACATATGTATACATATATATATGTATGTATATATGTATGTTCCCATTTTGGAGGCATAAATATTTAAAGTTGTTAAATCTTGTTGGATAGACCCCTTTATTATGATATAGTGCCCTTCCTCATTTCTTGTTAGTCTTTGGTTTAAAATTTAGTTCGTCTGATGTAAGTATTGCTTCTCTGGATCTTTTGATGTCCATTGGCATGATAAATGTTTCTCCATCCCCTCACTTTAAATCTACAGGTGTTTTTAGGTCTAAAATGAGTCTCTTGTATGCTGCATATAGATGGGTCTTACTTTTTTTATCCATTCTGATACTCTGTCTTTTGATTGTAACATTTAGTCTTTTTATATTGAATAATTATTGTTAGGTATGAATTTAGTTCCATTTTATTACTTGTTTTGTTATTGCTTCTGGAGATTTTCTCTGTTCCCTTCTAGTTTTTCTTGCTTTTGGTCTTTCTTTCCCACTCAAAGAGCCCCATTTAATATATCTTGTAGGACTGGTTTAGTGATCATGAACTCTTAGATTTTGTTTGTCTTCTATTCTGAATGATAGCCTTGCTGGATAAAGTATTCCTGACTGCAGATTTTTCCCACTCAGCACCTTGAATGTATCTTGCCACTCTTTTCTGGCCTGCCAACTTTCTGTGGATAGGGTTGTTGCTAACCTTATTTGTCTTAGTTTTGTAAGTTAGGGATTTCTCTTTCCTTGCTGCTCTAAGGATTTTTTTCCTTATCTCTTATTTTGCGTATTTCACTACAATATGTCTTAGTGTTGGTCTGCTTTGGTTGATTTTGATTGGAGTCTGTGCCTCCTGGATTTTGATGTCTGTTTCCTTCCCCAGATTAGAGATGTTTTCAGCTATAATTGGTCAGATAAACCTTCTGCTCTTTTTTCCCCCTCTCTTCTTCTGGGACTGGTATGATATGCATGTTATTATGCTTTATGGAGTCGCCGAGTTCCTTAAGTCTACGTTTGTGATCCAGTATTTTTCTTTCCCTCTATGGCTTTATTATTTTCCATAATTTTGTCTTCTATATCACTTATTTTTTCTCTGCTTCTTCCATACTTGTGGTTATTACAACCAGTCAATTTTGTGTCTCAGTTATAGCATTTTTAATTTTGACATGACTAGTTTTTCAGTCTTTTATCTCTGCCGTGTGGGACTCCCTGGTGTCTTCTATGGTTTCCTCAAGCCCAGTTAATATCCCTATATTCGTTTCTTTAAATTTTGGATCGGTCATATTACTTATTTCTGTTTCGATTAGATCCCTGGCTGTGTCCTTTTCTTGTTCTTTTTTTGGCATGAATTCCTCTCTTTGCATTTAGTCTTGGTCTTTTTCTTCTCTGTGTTAGGAAATCCTGCTCCTGAGAGTAATGGTTTTAGGAAGAAGAGATCTTATAATATCCAGGGCCTGGCTCTTCAGGGAGTGATTCTGCTGTATGCCATGTGCAGTTTGCTGCTGTGTTTTGGCTGCTCTTTCTTTCAGGTCACTCTTCTGCAGAGTTAATCCTTGCCTGCAGTGGGGAATATTTGGACCTTTTCCAGAGTATGGTGAGTTTTAACTAGGTGTGTTCTGGTCTGCATGTTTAAAGAGGCCATTTGCTGTTTCCAGTAAAGCTGAGGCTTTGCTGCACTCTGTTGTCAGTAGACTTGGTGCATGTGGGGGGTTTGTGCTGGTCTTATGGGGGAGGGGCCCCTGCTCTGGTTCTCAGGCACACTTGCCTTAGTACAGAAGCACCTGCAGAGCACAGGGTGGTATGGCTTGGGGTAAGCTGCTAGGGCCTTCACTGTTGGTGCTGTTCTGCTCAGTAAAATCAGTCCGAGCTGAAATTCAGCAGAGAAAAATGGCTCCAGCCCTCTTCCTCATGCCCAGAGAATGCCCCGTTCTGCTTTCATTCTATTTGATTTCACTATGTTGTGTACCATTTTTGTCTCTCATATCTTGCCCTTTTGAGATTTAGTTGATTATTTTGGTATTTCATAGTGATTCACTTCTTATTTCATTTTGTGTATATATATATATTTTTTTAGAAATTAGTGTTTAGGGGCGCCTGGGTGGCACAGCGGTTAAGCGTCTGCCTTCGGCTCAGGGCGTGATCCTGGCATTATGGGATCGAGCCCCACATCAGGCTCCTCTGCTATGAGCCTGCTTCTTCCTCTCCCACTCCCCCTGCTTGTGTTCCCTCTCTCGCTGGCTGTCTCTATCTCTGTCAAATAAATAAAATAAAATCTAAAAAAAAAAAAAAAGAAATTAGTGTTTAGGGATTGCAACTAACATTTGAAATTTATAAGTCTGTTTTGAATTGATACCAGTTCAACTTCAATAACAAAGAAAATGCTGGTTCTATATAGGTGGAATCTTCCTTCTTTACATTATTGTTATCATATATTACATCTTTATACATTGTGTGATTTATAAATATTTTTATGTTTGCCTTTTATGTCATGTTTGAAGTAAAATATGGAGTTACAATCCAGAAATATGATGTTTACTTTAGTATTTATCTATGTAGTCATCTTTATTGGAAATTTTTATTTATTTATATATCTTTGAGGTACTGTCTCGTGTTCGTTCCCTTACATTTTCTTTAGCATTTCTTTTAAGATAGGTCATCTAACTAAAGACACCTTGTGATGAGGTTGGTTCTTTCAGTTTCTGAGTGTTTTCACTGTTTCTGTTGAGGAATGGCTGTTTCAAGCTCTCTGCTCTTCCATTTTGCAATCATGTCATTAGCTAATATTCTTGGTGTTATAACCAAAGTTAATTATTTCGTTTACTTTTCTGTGTGCTTATTTAGCTTGCAATATTTAAAGTCACTTGTATCTGAGGGTTGAGAGGATGGGCCAGATGGGTGAAAGAGGGTAAAGGCTTCCAGCTAGAGAAAGAATAAGTCATGGGGAGAAGTAGCCCTCTCTAGAGACCTGACCATGCTGTCTTCTTGATACAGAACTTCCACCTTTCTGGGACGTTGGCAGAGTAGGAGTATCCTGAGCTCACCTCATCCCACAGTGACACTAAGATAACAGGACGTCAGTTCACCTGACTCTGAAAATGACCTGAAGCCTGGCTGGTGGTGAGACATATTGTGTGACTGCTGATACCACTCAGCTATAAGCCCATGGCAGCCCCAGACTGCCGCCATAACAACAAAGGGACCAAACCCTACCATGTGCACCTATGGCAGGCAAATTGAGCATTGCAGTCAACTCTACTGATGACATACGTGGCTCAGCCACACAGGGCACATGCATCCAACATAGCAGACACCCTTGAAGTGCCTGGTTCTTATGAAAGGGGACATTGTGCTGCAGGGCACCACAAGACCTCTTCTTTGTAACGTAACTACTTGAAAGATTAGGAGACATACCTGACTTACCTAATACATAGGAACAAACACAGAGAATTAGACAAAATAAGGAGACAGAGGAATATGTCCCAAACGAAAGAACAGCAAAAACCAAGCTATAGAGCTAAATGTGACAGATATAATCAATATACTTCATAAAGAATTCAAAGTAGGAGTGCCTGGGTGGCTCAGTCGGTTAAGTATCTGCCTTCTGCTCAGGTCATAATCCCAGGGTCCAGGGATCGAACCCCACATTAGGCTTCCTGCTCACCTGCCCAGAGTGGAGTCTCCTTCTCCCTCTGCCCCCCTGCTTGTGTGTACTCTCTCTCTCTCTCTCTCTCTCAAATAAAGAAAATGGATAGAGGACCTGCATAGACGTTTTTTCCAGAGAACTCATACAGATGGCCAACGGACAACATGAAATGATGCTCAACATCAGTAATTACCAGGGAAATGTAAATCAAAAGCACTATGAGATATCACCATACACACATCAGAACGGCTAAAAAAAAGACAAGAAATAACAAGTGTTGGCAGGGGTGTGGAGAAAGAGGAAGCCATTGTACACTGTTGGTGGGAATGCACATTGGTGCAGACAGAGTGGAAAATAGTATGGAGAGTCCTCAAAAGGTTAAACAGAATTACTAAATGGTCTAGTAATTCCCCTACTGGATATTTACCCATGGGGGGGAAAAACTAGTTTGAAAAGATATATGCATCTCTGTATTTACTGCAACATTAACTACCATAGCCAAGATATATAAATAATCTAAGTATCCATTGACAGATTAATGGATAAAGAAGTGATATATATATGTGTGTGTGTGTGTGTATGTAATGGAATATTACTCAGCCCAGAAAAGATGAAATCTTGCTATTTGTAACAACGTGGATGGACGTAGAGGGTATAATGCTAAGAAAAATAAGTGAGTCAGAGAAAGACAAATATGTGATTTCATTCATATGTGGAATTTAAGAGACAAAACAAATGAACAAAGAAACAAAAGGAAGCAAACAGCAACAACAACAGGGTATGACTCTTACATACATAGAACAAATTGGTGGTTGCCAGAGGGGAGGTAGTTTGGGACATGGGTGAAATATGTAAATGGAATTAAGACTATAGGTATCTTGAGGAGCACTGAGTAATGCATAGAATTGTTTAAGTTTTTTAAAAGATTTTATTTATTTATTTATTTATCAGAGAGAGAGAGAGAGAGCACAAGCAGGGGGAGTGGCAGGCAGAGGGAGAAGCAGGCTCCCCGCTGAGCAAGAAGTCCGATGCAGAACTCGATCCCAGGACCCTGGGATCATGACCTGAGCCAAAGGCAGACTCTTAACTGACTGAGCCACCCAGATGTCCTGAATTGTTCAATTTTTATTGATGTAACACTGATATAACACTGTACGCTAATTATACATTTATATCTTGAAAAAATAAGTCATGGGGTTAAAAGGTAGGGTATAAGGTATTCCTTATACTAATGAATAGTATTAGAATAGCATTGTATGGTGAGTGATGGTAGCTACATTTGTGGTGAGCATAGCATAACGTACAGACTTGTGGAATCACTTTTGTACACCTGAAAGTAGGTTGGCACGTATGATAGAAGAACACTGAATAGCAAGTGAGAACATTGCTTTAGAGCTAGTGTGATTTTAAAGTGATTAGGCATAAAACACTATCTTTATATATTTAATTTTATTAAATTGGCTGAGAACAGGAAGAATTATGTAATGTAGTTGTCTTTTAGTAAGTTTTAATTTTGATTTATTAACTTCTGAAACTGCATAAGAACTTCATTTAAGAGTTTTACTTTATAAAATAAAATTGTAATGTATAATGGACAGATTTCAGTGATAGTCATACAGGAAGGGCAAATACTGTTTTCTATCCAAATTTCATTTAAGTAAGCTTTATTTACTTTTGGATGACATTTGAATTTGTAGTTAACTAATGTTTTAATTGCCAGCAAAAGCAGTTGCTTTTTAAGTACACAGAGCAATTATACATGAGTCATAGATTCATCGGATGTTAGCATTCAGATAGACTCTGGGGGTAATCTACTCTATTTTGCTAATCTTACAAATGAGAAACTGAAGAATGATATGCCCGGTAGCAAAGAGATACTGAATGAATCACAGAGCCAAGATCTCCTAACTTCTGGTACAGTGTTTGTTTTGCTACATCATTTTGGGGTTTTTACTCAGTTCATTTTAGATTACTTTTATTTTGTATAATTAATCCTTGTTCAACTCTTCCTGGAATTTTGATAGAAGGACTATTGATAGAGGAAAATTTAGAGAGAAATCTGGATATTGAGGAAGCTTTCTCTCTTTTTTTCTTGGGCTCCTGTATTATCAGGACATTCAAAACCAACTGAAAAGTTGAGCCAGTTTTGAATGAGAGTTGCTAATAACAAAAACATCAAATTACCTCAGATTCATGATTTGTTCTTTTAACTTTATTTGGCAGTTACTCAGAATATATTGAATGCCAGGAAGTGTGATAGGTTGTGGGTCACAGCAGGAAGCAGACTTGGACCTTGCATTTGTGGACCAAATGGAAGGGTTGATGTCAATGCAAACATTAAATAATGACAGAAAATTTAAATGCAAATTTGGAAGTGTAACAAGTGCTGTACTCAGAGATGTGTGCTGCCATGATATTCTTTGTTTGTATAGTTTGACCTAATCAGAGAAGTTAAGGAAGGCTTTCCTGAGATAGTTTCGCCTAAGCTGGGTTCTGAAGAATGACTAGGATGTAAGAAGAAGAGAAAGAGAGTTCTAGGCTGAGGGAAACACATGTCTAAAAGCTCTGTGGTGATAGAAAGTATAGGAGCACATGATAAGCTGCTGCAAGATACAATTGGAGGGACAGGTGGCAACCTAAGTATGCAGGGCCTTCTGGGTCATATTAGGAAGCCAATAATGTCAATGATCATAACAACTTATTCTTAGGTACTTATGAGGTAGTCAGGTGTTTCAAGAAGCTGTGTTGGCATGCAGTAAGAGTGGGGGGAATATTCTTTAAAAAGTCAAGTAATTCTGATAGATAATACCACATAATATCAGGACAAATTTCTACATATAAGCTTTTAATCTGTAAGTGTATGGTTGTACATACTAATAAACAGTTCTAAGTTCTTTCATGCCTTGTGAAGATGCCCTTAGTTTATAGGAAATACATTGCGGCGGGGGGGGGCGATTCTCATAATATCAACAGTACACACACATACATTCGGAATAAACTTATGTAGACTGTTTAAGATCCTTATGACCAAAGCTAATAATCATTACTGGTGATCATAAAAGAAAATTTGAATAATTGGAGAAAATACTAGAATACTTAATATTATACGAATGTTGATTTCCTCAAATTAATTAATAGCTTTAGGTGTATTCAAGTCAAAATTTCTACAGGATTTTTTGAGGAGACCTCCACAAAATTATCTCAGCAGCTTCTCTAGAAGAATAAACTGGTAAGAAAAGCCATGAAGATTTTGGTGAATAAAAGTATTGCATGTGGGGCGCCTGGGTGGCTCAGTCGTTAAGCGTCTGCCTTCAGCTCAGGGCGTGATCCCAGAGTCCTGGGATCGAGCCTCATATCGGGCTCCTCAGCTGGGAGCCTGCTTCTTCCTCTCCCATTCCCCCTGCCTGTGTTCCCTCTCTCACTGGCTGTCTCTCCATCAACTAAATAAAATTAAAAAAAAAAAAAGTATTGCATGTGTTTTTGGAGGGAGGAACTTATTCTACCAGATATATTTTAAAAAGTTTTTGAAACTTTTTATTTTTTTTAAAGAGTTTTAAAAATTTATTTTTGAGAGAGCGAGAGAGAGCATGCACACAGTCAGGGAAGGGGCAGAGGGAGAAGCAGACTCTCTGCTGAGTGGGGAGCCTGATGTGGGACTCGATCCCAGGACCGTGGGATCATAACCTGAGCCAAAGGCAGATGTGTAACCCGCTGAGCCATCCAGGCACCCTCCACCAGGTATTAGACTATATGAAGTAAACAGTGGTACTGGCATATGAGTAGACAGGGAGATTAGTGAGACCAAATACCAGATTTGAAACAGGCCTACATATATATTTAGTGTTTGACAAATTCTTTAAATTTCAAATTAGGGGAAAAAGACTTAGATTTTTACCTAGTACCATAGGCAAAATAAACTGTGAGTACATTAATGATTAAATATTATAAATTATATGTAAATGAATGAAAATATATGATATGGGTATGGCCATTTATCTACTCTTCAGGGTGAGAATGGCATTTCTGAGTATGAGAGAATAGCATAAACAAATAAAATGGACAAATGTGATGATGTAAATGTACATACTCTGTCAAAGATTATATAACAAAGCAATTTTTGTAACATAAGCCAATGTTAGAGGTGATACCTCTAACATAAAATGAACTCATACAAATAAATTTTTTAAAAGACAAAAATGTAATTGAAAGATAGGTAAAGAGGTAAAAAGACCATTCATAGAAAAAGAAATACTGGATGAATAATCAATAAGCGTATGAAAAGATTCTCAAATTCAGTATTAAAAAAACAAAAACAACCCACAAAGAAATACAAGTTCTAAACAACAGCTCAATCTTTTACATTCTGCTCAGTTGACAATAGTAAAAACATATGCAGTGTTCCTGTAGTGAAATGCTTCTTAGGCAGTGCTACTGGGAATGTAAGGTGGCACAGCATTTCTGGAGGGTAATTTGCCAAATGGATCAAAAACCTTAAAAAATGTTTATGCCTGGGGAGATGTCAGCAAAATTGTAGAGTAGGTGATACTAGCTTTCTGACCCACACCAAAAGTAACAATTAGACAGCTACCTATGAAAAAACTAGCCCTGGAGGAGGGGGCTGCAGAGTCTAAGGAAAAACTGTGGGAACACAGTGGAACAAAAAATAAATGGAGAATAGCCATGCAGAAAGGATTGCTGGGGAGATGGGCATAACAGCCGAGACTTGTAGAAAAGCTAGGAACCAGGAAGGGCAGGAGACATCAGTATCAGTCATGTGGCAGGTAACACATGATCCCCAGTGGCATGCTCTGCTGAGAACCTCAACAGCTTCTGCAACAGCCTCAGCCTCCCTTCTCAGCTTTCACAGCTGATGTGCTCAGAATGGTTTTCTGTGTAGACCTTAGTGGCCTCCTCTGCTTAAGACACCGGCAGCTTTTACCACTGAGGTAACCAACAGCCATCACCACCATGGAGCTCCTTCCCCAGAGAGCGAGATACTGCTGTTCTCCCACCAAGAAGGAGCTGCTATTGCACTGCCAACCCTCTGACCATATGTCCATGCCCTGTACCTCAGAACTGTGACCATCCTGCACATGCTTTTGCTCCAGACCTTGGCTCTTTGGCTGAAAATTAATAAAATTGATAGACACATCAACAGAATGATGGATAAAATCATATGATCATGTCCATAGATGCAGAAAAAGCGTTTGTCAAAATTCAACATCCTTTCATGATTAAAAAAGCTTTAAAAAGTTAGGTATAGTGGGAAAATACATCAACATAATACAAGACCATATATGACAAGCCCACAGTTAACATATATTCAATAGTGAAAAGCTGAAAGCTTTTCCACTAAGATCTGGAACAAGATAAGGTTCCCACGCTTACAACTCTTAAGTTCAACATAGTACTAGAAGTCCTAGCTAGAGACATTTGACAAAATAATGAAACATTATGTTGAAATGAGTATTATTTCTCCCATTTTTTTTCTTGACACCGTTCTCAAAAATCAGTTGACAGTAAATGTATTGGTTCATTTCTGAACTCTCAGTCTTATTCCATTGATCTGTATTTCTGTGTCTATGCCAATACCATTTTGTCTTAATGACTATAGTTTCATAGTAAGTTTTGAAATCAAGAAATGCACTTTATTTTTTTTTTAATTTGAATTTTTTGTTTTTTTTTCTTTTAAGATTTTATTTATCTGACAGAGAGACAGCCAGCGAGAGAGGGAACACAAGCAGTGGGAGTGGGAGAGGAAGAAGCAGGCTCCCAGCGGAGGAGCCTGATGTGGGGCTCGATCCCAGGACTCTGGGATCACGCCCTGAGCCGAAGGCAGATGCTTAACGACTGAGCCACCCAGGCGCCCCAAGAAATGCACTTTAATTTTCTTCTTCAGGGACATCTATTATTCATATGCTGGATCATCTTTTCCTATCTCCAGTTATGTCACTTTCTCTTGAATCCTCATTTGTCCTATACATTTTTATTAACATAGTCTCCTGCTTTTATTAAGACATTATTTGTTGACTTTATTTGCTCTTGTGTATTTGCTTTTGTATTCCTTCTAATTTGGTCTTTATTTCTAAAATGTGCTTTTTTTCTTTTATTTCTAATTATTTTTTGAATTCTCTCTTATTATTTCTGAATTTACTCAATTTTGCTTTATGTTCTTTTATATATTGTATCTTTCTCTTAAAATCTGTAGCTTCTTTTGAGGTATTTTATACTTCTGATCTGTTTTATAAGCATGTGTTATGCTTTCCTTGTGGGTTATCACTGTTTATTTTTTAATACCAAGCTTAAATGGGGTTTGATCTTGATAGTTTTCTGTGGCTTATTTCTTTTATTATTATATTGTCTTAGTCACCATACAGTACATCCCTAGTTTTTGATGTAAAGTTCCAGGATTCATTACTTGCATATAACAACGAGTGCACCATGCAATACGTGCCCTCCTTAATACCCATCACCAGCCTATCCTGTTCCCCCACCCTCTCCCCTCTGAAGACCTCAGTTTGTTTCCCAGAGTCCACAGTCCACATGGTTCATTCCCCCTTCTGTTGACCGCCCCTTTCTTCTTCCCTTTCTTCTCCTACCGATCTTCCTACTTCTTATGTTCCATAAATGAGTGAAACCATATGATAGTTGTCTTTCTTTGCTTGACTTATTTCACTTAGCGTTATCTCCTCCAGTCCCGCCCATGTTGCAGCAAATGTTGAGAAATCGTTCTTTTTGATGGCTGAGTAATATTCCATTATATATATGGACCACATCTTCTCAATCCAGTCATCTGTTGAAGGACATCTTGGCTCCTTCCATGATTTAGCTATTGTAGACAATGCTGCTATGAACATTGGGGTGCATATGGCCCTTATCTTCACTACGTCTGTATCTTTGGGATAAATACCAAGTAGTGCAATTGCTGGATCAGAGGGTAGCTCAATTTTTAACTTTTTGCAGGACCTCCACACTGTTTTCCAAATTGGCTGTACCAACTTGCATTCCCATCAACAATGTAAGAGGGATCCCCTTTCTTCACATCCCCTCCAACAATTGTTGTTTCCTGCCTTGTCAATTTTTGACATTCTAACTGGCATAAGGTGGTATCTCAGTGTGGTTTTGATTTGAATTTCCCTGATGGCTAATGATTTTGAACATTTTTTCATGTGTCTGTTAGCCATTTGTATGTCTTCATTAGAAAAGTGTCTGTTCATATTTTCTGCCCATTTTATGATTTGTTTATTTGTTTCTTGTGTATTGAGTTTGAGAAGTTCTTTGTAGATCTTGGGTACCAGTCTTTTATTTGTAGTGTCATTTGCAAATATCTTCTCCCATTCCGTGGGCTGCCTCTTAGTTTTTTTGACTGTTTCCATGGCTGTGCAGAAGCTTTTTATTTTGATGAAGTCCCACAAGTTCATGTTTTCTTTTGTTTCTCTTGCCTTTGGAGATGTGTCATGAAAAAATTTGCTGTGGCCGATGTCAAAGAGATTGCAGCCTATTTGATGGATTCCTGTGTCACATCGAGGTCTTTCATCCATTTGGAGTTTATCTTTGTGTATGGTGTGAGAGAGTGATCAATTTTCATTCTTTTGCATGTAGCTGTCCAATTTTCCCAGCATCATTTATTGAAGAGACTGTCTTTTTTCCACTGGATGTGTTTTCCTGCTTCGTCAAAGATTAGTTGCCCAAAGAGCCGAGGGTCCATTTCTGGGTTCTTTATTCTGTTCCATTGGTCTATGTGTCTGTTTTTGTGCCAGTACCATGCTGTCTTTTTGATCACAGCTTTGTAGTACAGCTTCAAATCCGGCAACGTGATGCACCCAGCTTTGTTTTTCCTTTTCAACAATTCCTTGGCTATTCGGGGCCTTTTCTGGTTCCACACAAATTTAAGGGCTGTTTGTTCCAGTTCTTTGAAAAATGTCATTGGTATTTTGATCGGGATGGCATTGAAAGTGTAGATTGCTCTGGGTAGCATAGATGTTCTAACTATGTTAATTCTTCCAATCCATGAGCATGGAATCTTTTCCCATCTTTTTGTGTCTTCTTCAATGTCTTTCAAGAGTGATTTGTAGTTTCTAGAATATTGATCCTTTACTTCTCTGGTTAAGTTAATTCCGAGATAACGTATGATTTTTGGTGGTATTGTAAATGGAATGGATTCCCTAATTTCTCTTTCTTCAGTCTCATTGTTCGTGTATAGAAATGCAACTGATTTCTGAGCATTGATTTGGTATCCCGCCACATTACTGAATTGCTCTATAACTTCTACAGGTTTGGGAGTGGAGTCTTTTGGGTTTTCCATATAGAGTATCATGTCATCTGCGAAGAGAGACAGTTTGACGACTTCTTTGCCGATTTGGTTACCTTTTATCCCTTTTTGTTGTATGATTGCTGTTGCCAGGTCTTCTAGTACTATGTTGAACAATAATGGCGAGAGTGGACATGCTTGTCGTGTTCCTGATCTTAAGGGAAAGGCTTCCAGCTTTCCCCATTGAGAATGATATTCGCTGTAGGCTTTTCATATATGGTTTTTATGAAATTGAGGAATGTGCCCTCTATCCCTACACTCTGAAGTGTTTTAATCAGGAATGGATACTGTGTTTTGTCAAATGCTTTTTCTGCATCTATTGAGAGGATCGTATGGTTCTTGACTTTCTTCTTGTTGATATGATGTATCACACTGATAGATTTGCGAATGTTGAACCACCCTTGCATCCCAGGGATGAATCCCACTTGGTCATGATGGATAATCCTTTTAATGTACTATTGGATCCTATTAGCTAGGATCTTGTTGAGAATTTTTTGTGTCCATATTAATCAAGGATATCGGTCTGTAATTCTCCTTTTTGATGGGGTCTTTGCCTGGTTTGGGGATCAAGGTAATATTGGCCTCATAGAATGAGTTTGGTAGTTTTCCTTCTGTTTCTCTTTTTTGAAACAGCTTCAGGAGAATAAGTATTATTTCTTCTTTGAATGTTTGGTAGAATTCCCCGGGGATTCCATCAGGTCCTGGACTCTTGTTTTGGGGGAGGTTTTTAATCACTCTTTCAATCTTTTCATAATTAATCGGTCTGTTTAAAAAATCAGTTTCTTCCTGTTTCAGTCTTTGTAGTTTATAGGTTTCCAGGAAGGTATCCATTCCTTCCAGATTATTTAATTTATTGGCATAACTCTGTTGATAAAAGTTTCTAATGATCCGTACTATTTCCTTGGTGTTGGTTGTGACCTCCCCTTTTCACTCATAATTTTGTTAATTTGGGCCCTTTCTCTGTTCTTTTGAATAAGTTTTGCTAGTGGCTTATCGATTTTATTTATTCTGTTGCTCATTTTTTTGTGAAATGAGTTTGCCTAAGGTTTTTGAAGGAGGCTTGGATGAGCTATCTTTTCTAACTTCACAGAGTTCCCTTCTGTGTTGTTTTCAGCTTGTTGTCTATGATATCCTTTGTCTCTTCCCCTTTCTTTTGTGTGGGCCTGCTTTTCCTTTGTTTCTGTTGTCCTTGTCGTGCTCAATTTTAATTCTAATCCCAGCAATTTCCCCTCATTGTGTCTTGAAAGGGAGCCTTTGTTAGTCAGTTTAGAGGACTCATGAGATTAGACTGCTCCAGTTGTTTCAGAATTTATTATTCTTGACTCCTTGCTGTTGTCCACTACTGGAATTGACAGAAGGCCTTCCAGTTTCATCTACTGTTCCTAATGTGGCCACTAGGTTTTCCAGTGAATACTATATGGGTATTCTCCTGGTTTCAGGTCTGCAATGGTTTCTGCTTATTACCCCAGATGTGCTGATACCATGCAGATCATGTGGCCATGGTGGTTTCTTTCCTGTGCTTGTATTTTGAGGTTCAAGGGAATTTCCTATGTCCTAATTTTGTTATAAATGTTGTATGTAAGTTCTGTTCTTGGTTTTGTGTATTCTGTCTGTAATGTGAGATTTCAAGAATATGAAAATATTATGCTTCCACTGCCCTGCCATCTCCCCTGTCATGTATATTTTTTTTATTATGGTTAAAAAAACCTACCTAACATATTACCCCCTTAAAAAAATTTTAGTGTGTGGTACAATATTGTTAACTGTAAACAAAGTGTTGTTCAGGAAATCTTTAGGACTTTTTGATCTTGTATAATTGAACCTTTATATTTATTGAAAAGCAGCTTCCTATTTCTTCCTCCCCACCAGCTCCTAGCACCCACCATTCTACTTTCTGCTTCTATGAGTTTGCTTTAGATGACTCATTGGAATCATGTGGTATTTGTCCCTCTGTAGGTGGCTTATTTTACTTAGCATGTTATCCTCCAGGTTAATCCAAGTTGCTACATATGACAGGATTTCTTTTCTAAGGTTGAAAAACATTCCATAGTAAGTATATATTACATTTTCTTTACTCATCCACTGATGGACATTTAGGTTGCTTCCACATTTTGGCTATTGTCAATAATGTTCCAATCAATAAGAGAGCACAAATATCTCTTCAAGATTTTGATTTCAGTTTGTTTTGGATAAATACCGAGGTCTGGGGTTGGTAGCTTATATGGTAGTTGTATTTTTAACTTATTGAGGAGCGTCCATATGTTTTCCATAGTAGCTGCACCATTCTGCATTTCTACCAACAGTGCACAGGGTTCCAAATTTTCCACATCTTCACCAGCATTTGTTATTTTTTTGTAATGACCATCCTAACAGTTATGAAGCAATATCTCATTGAGGTTTTGATTTGTATTTTTCTTTAACTATTGCCATATTTTTTAATTGTGTTCTGTCTTGTACTTCTTTTGTCCTGACTTTCATTTCTTGGTTCTTTTGTGTTTCATTGATTTTTTTTTTTAGTGATATTCAGTGATTTCTTTTCATTTTCTTTTGTATATCTTTTATAGGTATTTTTTGTGGTTATCATGGAACTTTCATAAAACCTCTTACAAATATTTTATGCTAACAACTTAATTTTGATCGCTTATGAAAAATGCTGTAGTTTTACTCTCCCACATACACTTTATATTATTGATGTCAGAATTACACCTTTTTATTGTGTATGTCCATTAAATGTTTCTAGTTATAGTTATTGTTTATGATTTTATCTTTTAACTCAATAGAAAAAAGTTATTTTTGTATCATTTTGCATTATTATAGTATTCTTTGTGTATCTCCTTTTACCAGCTAGCTTCATGCTTTCATGTGGTTTTGTGTTACTGTTACTGTTTACTGTCCTTTCTTTTCAATTTGAGGAACTCCCTATATCTTCTCTTGTAAGGCAGGTCTAGCATTTGATAAACCCTGTCAGCTTTTGTTTATCTGAAAGTCTTTATCTCTACTTTTTTGAAGGCTGTTTTTGCGGGATATAGTATTCTTGGTTAGCAAGGTTTTTGTTGTTGTTGTTGTTAGTTTGAATATGTCATCCCATTCTCTTCTGATATGTGAAGTTTCTAATGAAAAGTCTGCTTCTTAGTCTTCATTGATGCTCTCTTTTCTGAGATGAGTCACTTTCTCTTTCTGCTTTCAAAATTCCTTGTCCTTGAGTTTTTACAATTTGATTATAATGTGTCTTGTGGATTTTTTTGGGTTGTTTTTTGGTCCCTTTGGGTTGACTCTCATTGTCAGTTTTCCTCTCCAAATTTGGGAGATTTTCAGACATTACCTATTGAGATAATCTTTTTGCACCTTGCTCTCTCTTTTCTTGTTCTGAGACTCCCATAGTATGAAAGGTGATTTGTTTTGTGGTACATCTTGAGTCCCTTAGGCTCTCGTCACTCCTTTTCATTCTTTTTTTCTTTTTACTCCTCTGGGTGGATAATTTCTAATGAGCTTTCTTCAGATTGGCTGATTCTTTCTTCTACTTGATCAAGTCTGTTCTTGAACCCAGGTATTAAATTTTTCAGTTCAAGTTTTGTACTATTTAGATCCCAAATTTCCATTTTTATATTTTCTTTTTCTTGATAATCTCATTTTGCTCATGTACCATTTTACTTAGCTCATTGAGCAACTTTTTGACAATTATTTTGAACTTTGTGCCTGGTCACTCATATACTTTCATTTCTTTAGTGTCAGTTTCTGGATTTTTATTTTGTCCCTCTGATAAGACCTTATCTCTCTCTTTTTTCATGTTGCTTTTAGCTTTGTATTGGTATCTGCACGTATGAAGAAACAACCATATTTTCTTGTCTCTATGTACTGTCTCTGACAGAAAAGACCCTCACCAGTCATCCCAGCGAGACATTCTGAGGGCCTGTGAATATATCTTCTCTGGACTTGTATATGTCGATTTTTAATTGGAGGGATTTGTTAGTTTTTTTATTTTTGAAGCTTGTAATTTCTTGCTCTCTTGGGTGTCTGCTATACTGCTGGTTCTCTGAAACAGTAGCACATCACCAAAGTATTTTTTTGTTCTCAGCTTCCCCATGCATCTGTAATATGCCATGTCTAACCAGACTCCAAGTCAGGCAAGACAGAAACCGGACCCTTGGACAGCCTGCTGATGAGTCATAATTGTAGAAGTCTTGAGTTGTGCATCTTCTCCTGACCATGCTGAGTATACCACTCGCTGCTCACCACTCTCTATTGTTCTCAGCAGCACCCAGTCATTGAGACTGTATTGGTTCTGTCAGAGCTGCAAGTGAGTTGAGACAGAAGCCATCGCCCTGGGCAGCATTCTGAAAGGCTAGGATGTTGGATGCATGTTTCTCCTGCACTGTCATGAAGGAAGCCTCAAGTTGTGTGCCTCCTCCCAATTGCGCAAAGCTGTGCTAACTGTAGTAAAGCACCAGTCACTTTCCTTTGTTCTTAGCTGCCCCAAGACATCCAAACTGTTCTGGTCCCATCAGCACTCCCAGTAAGCTGAGACAGAAACCAGTACCTCGGGCAACTCTGTAATTCTGAAATGTTGAACACATGTTTCACTACTCTTCCCCTCAAGGAAAAAGTCGCAGGCCGGGGGGGTTTGTCTTGGCATTGAGCTCTGCTGATTAGGGGAGGGGTTGATTGTGGATAAAGTGAATTTGCTATTCTTACGTTCTTCATTGCAGCTGTTCTCAACTTTGTCCTTGTCTTGGGTACTGCAACTTGAAATGTGAAATTCTTATTAAGGTATTTTGCTCCATGTATCCTTATCAAAGCAGTGTTTCTGTGATAGAGCTAGGTTTTCTTTTCTGACATCTTTTGATGTCAATCCTTTAACTCTTTAAGTGTAATATATGAGCAGAAAAATGCAAACATCATGAGTAGAGCTTGATGACTTTTTACAAACTGAACAGGCCCATGTAAATCTGTATCAGATTTGAAAGACAATTTAGTTGTATCTAAAACTCTAGGTTTGACATTTTTTAATGCTCTGAAAATCCTCTACTGTTTTTGCATTCAGTATAACTTGTTGAAAAGTCTTTCTAGATTCTTTTAGAATATATTATTTTACTTTGATATTCCTAAGTTTTATTGTGAATATGTCTAGATGATAGGTTTTTTTTGTTGCTGTTGTTATTTTGCCTTTTGGCGCACTATATGCTCTTCCAAAATGAAATCTTTAATTTTGGCAAATTTAATCTTTGTATTTAATTTTTTATACTTTCTGTTTAGTTAAATTATAATTAACATACAGTGTTATCTTAGTTTCAGGTATACAATATGATTCAACAATTCTATAGATTACTCAGTGTTCATCATGATAAGTACATTCTTAATACTGTTCACCTGTTTCACCCATTCCCTCTACCCACCTCCCCTCTGGCAACCAGTTTGTTCTCTGTATTTAAGAGTCTGGGTTTTTTGTTTGTTTTGTTTCTTAAATTCTACATGTTAGTGAAACAGTATGGTATTTGTTTTTCTCTGACTTAATTTATTTAGCAGTATACCCTCTAGGTCCATCCATATTGTTGCAAATGGCAAGATATTCTTTTTTAATGGCTAAATAATATTCCATTGCATATATATGCCAAATTTTCTTTGTCCCTACATCTATTGATGGGCATGTGGGCTGCTTCCATAACTTGGCTATTGTAAATAATGCTGCAATAAACGTAGGGATGCATATATCTTTTTGAATTAATATTTTCATTTCCTTTGTGTAAATATGAAATAATGGAATTACTGGATCATATGGTAATTCTATTTTTAAGTTTTTGAGGAACCTCCAGTTTCTTTACATTTTAATTTTTTTTGGTATCATATTAAATAGTTGCTAATACTTGCACTTTGTGTTCCTTTATTTAACTTTTGTGACTTTTAAAATCTGATATTGCTGTTCTCTTTTCTTTTATTTTGTCTCCTGTTTGCCCCTGTTACTCCTTGCCCCAGCCATCTGCAGCTAGTATATGCCTTTATATGCTTACAACAAACAACAACACTGAAGGGTGCTCCAATCTGAAGAGTTCTGATGAGTGCAGAATAGGTTAAACCCCTGAGCCAGGTGTTCAGGAAGCTGCCAGACAAGTCAAAATACACAACCACATTTCTTTGAGCACAAAGCCCATATTTCCCCTTCTGGTACAGGAAGCCATACCAGAAACAAGAGATGCTATCCATCCCCATGGCTGCCTCTCATCTGGTGAATTAGGGATGGTGGGCAAGCATGCACAAATGTCAACACTTCCTACTGAAATTTAGTGACTTCTTTCTTCATTATTCACTCTCTGGTTGTTACAAGTTTTTAAATTAGATTTCAGAGTTCTAAAAAAGTTGTTTCTATCAGTTTTTGCCAGCTTAATCATTGCTTCAGTGGAGGTATGTATTTTTTAATTTCCATACTCTGGAACTTTTGGTGATGTCACTCTTTATTTTTAGCATCAGAGTTGCATTGATGCTCTTTTTTTAATTTTTTATAAAAATTTGTGTGTGTGTGTGTGAGAGAGAGAGAGAGAGAGAGAGAGAGAGAGAGAGAGGGAGAGAGTATGCATGAGAAGGGGAGAAGGGCAGAGGGAGAAGAAGGCAACTCCCTGCAGAGCAGGGAGCCTGATGCTGAACTTGATCCCATGACCCTGGGATCATGACCTGAGCCGAGGGCAGATGCTTAACTGACTGAGCCACCCAGGCGCCCTGCATTGATGCTCTTAGCAAAAACATGACGTGTGTTTTATTAACAATAGAAAAATTAACCTAGACATTTCAAGGTTATCAATCAGGAAGGTGACAGTAAACTTACTAGATCCAGTACATCATAGATGTTGTTAGCATTGATAATGTTAGGGATGTACATCTCCAGTCCACCACTTACTGGCTGTGTGAATTTGGGCAGAGCAGCCTCACTGAGCCTCAGTATCTAGTCTGTAAAATGGGAATAATAATAGTAGATACCTCATAGCGGAAGAACAGTATGAGATAATGTAGCATTGGACAGAAGACCAGCCAAATAGTGACTGCTTAGTGAATGGTAGCTGTTGTGGTTCTTACTAAAAATGATTATAGCTATTTCTAGTCCACATTGTTTGTAATGCAAAAATACTTTTGCAAACCAAGAGCAGAGTGAAAATATGAAAAGTAGATAAAACACTAACTACCCTGGCCTTCAGTGAATCTATTCTGTTGTGGGCTGAGCATCTCCAAGGACTAACTAAAATTGAAGCGTTTTTTGGGTGGATGATATTGGGAAGGCAGTCAAGACATATCTTACCATTGCATTTGTATTTCTGTGATATTTATGCCTGCATCTGTTAGTTTTAGATTATAAACTCCTAAAGTATAAGGATCATGCATTTAGAGTTTGTTTTATACAGTGTGTAAGATAATAATTGGGTATTACAACAGTGAATACAATTTAAGAAGGTTGATATGGCAGTTTAGAGCAAGGTTTGTTTACTTTTGAAACAATCTGGAGTGACTTTAAGGCTTTTTGGTGCTTCTCTTTAAGGCATTTAGAAGAAAGTACAGCTCTTAAAATGCTTCTAAGCTGCCAGTTTTCTTCCTGGCATTATGTGAAAACAAGTGTTCTAGTCATTGTGTGAATTACGGTCACCTTATGGAATTTTCAAAGTGCAGTTGAAAAGAGGAGTGGATATTTTTAGAAAAAAAACTCTTGACAGGTTTTCAGGGCTCAAATAGATAAATGAGATAGAGAAAGCAAAATTAAGACATTTTTGTGTATGTATGTTTGAGAGGGGATACAGTATCTTTTGAAAAGTTTATTTTTTTCTTATTTGCGAAGCTAATTCATTTGTTTGGGGCAATAATTGTGTTACCAGAAATACGTGGTTGTGTTTTACATCATATCTCTATTTAATTAGACCATGAGGAGGTAATGGAATAGAGGTTAGCAACCTTCTCAGGTTTGAGTGCTGTTAGCAATACTAAACTAACAATTATAACATATACAGAAGAGAAAGAGAAATCTACCAACAACATATAAAAAGAGAGAAACAGAAAAGGCGTAGCAAGGAGATAGAAAGGAGACACCCATGTTGAGGGCAGTGGCAGATTGCTACCAGTCCCCCAAGGCCCATGTTTATCTACCTTTATAGTAGAAATTAGCTTTCAGTGTGCTAGAAAGAGATTTGATATGGATAAATTGAAAGGAATTTAAAATTCACAAAACCAAATGCTTTATTTAAAATACCTTTTCCATCTACTGCTTAACAGTAACTCCTTAGGTGGTATCTGTGGGCCCTGGAGTTGGGTTTGTGCTTACATCAATATTCTCTACTCTGTACTTGTGTCATAAGCAAAGCTTATGCCATGTACTTCCTACCAAAAGACTGCCTGTTACTAGACTTTGTTGGAATGCTTATTAAGAACACTAAGGTATTTTGGATATGGTTTGCGTAGTGAGTCTTGTAGAGTAACCAAGTAAATGAATATCCTGTCTTGTATGAGTTTAGTATAATTTTCCAGGTAAGTGACTCATGAGCAGCAATCTAACACATCCATAAGAAGCATTAAACATAAATGAGCATTTATTTAAAAAACACTAAATAAAGTGGCAGGTCTGCTCTTGATTCAAATTGTCCAGCTATGGAACTTAAAGTTAAGAAATGTGCTTGAGAGTTCTCTCCCAAGTCCATATTAGTAAACATAAAGACTGAAAGTTAAAACTGTAAAGTAACAGAAAATAGGTCCAATTCCACTTTCTCAATTTCTTTCACATTATCTCATCATTCCAGCTACGGTGTGGAATGTGTGGTAACATCTCCATTTTGTGCACAAATATAGTAAGGCTAGGAATCTTAAAAGACTAAGAGATTCATACCAATTTCCTAAAGTTCTTGGGTTCTAATAAGCCAACTCAATGAAATAATTGATTATTAAACATGTCTAAAATGTATCCTTAGTGAATTACTCTAACAAGTTCTCTTCAGGTGTCTCCTGATTTCATGATTTTAAAAGGAATTGGTTCTAAAGTTTTTTCTTACTTTAAAAATTCCGTCATTGATTTTTATTCCCTTGGATTTGGCAAATTCATTGTTCCTTGTTACTTTATTAACAAACAGCATGGAATCTCACACCACTTAGCTGAAATGTACCAAGTTTCGTGATGACAGAAATGTCAAATAAGGTTGTTACATGAACAGGAACAATGTTTAAACTTACTTCACAGAAGTTGCCTTAAAAACTTAAAAACTCTAGGAAGAGTTTTTATGGTATGCTCTAAATAGGCCTTGCTGCTGGTGTTAAGCCCCCAGAGATGTGAAAATTTGGTTGAGGAAGAGGAGAATTTTGTGGATATTGTTTGTTCATGAGTTGGTTTTCTGTGATGGTCGTGGTGGCAGTTTTTTGGTGGAAGTGTTTTCCTTTGCTTTGCTATGGCATTCACATCTTTGTGAATCTTCGATGGCTGCAGCGATTTTAGAAGTCATCTAGAGCAAGAATTGGCAATCTATGACCCTTGGGCCAAATCCAGTATGCCACCTATTATTAGAAGTCCTCTGTGCCAAGAATTTTTTTTTTTTTTACGTTTGTTAACGGCTGGGAAAACCATCAAAAGAAGAATATTTTTGTGACGTGACAGCAATTATATGAAATTCATATTTCAGTGTCCCTAAATTTTTATTTGAACACAGCCACACTCATTTATTTATGTATTATCTGTGATTGCTTTTGCACTACAATGACAGAGTAATTGTCACAGAGATTATATGCCTACACACCCTAAAATATTTACTTACTATCTGACCATTTAGAGAAAAAGTTTGCTAACCTTTGTTCTAGAGTCTAGATAGCAGTGGAGTTCAATCTGATGATTTTGTGGCTTAATGAATGAAGACTCAAGTGACAGGAGTTGTCTAAAATCCTTATGCTATACTGCCGTTTATTCATTTATTAAGCAAGTATTTATTGATTACCTAACACAGCGAAGGGAAACTTTTTCTGAGAAAAATCAGTATAAAATCTAAGAAGTCTATCATATTTTTAGCTGAGAAATATCATTATAAAATCTAAGAAGTTTATCATATTTTCCCTTTCTCCAGCTCTTCCCCTCTGTCTTTTCTCACTTCTTCCTGCTCTCCATTCCCATTACCCCTCCTCCCCTTTTCTTCTGTCTCCCTCTCACCTAGTTTCTAAGTAGTTGGGAAGAAAACCAAGTTTAAATAACATGTATCTAAGACTTTTGTGCTTTTAACGTAGGTTAAATGTAATTTTAAATTTTAACACTTTCTCTTAAAAAATTATTGAGAACTTAATTTTAAATATTTTAAGTTTTGTAATGACCAGGTTATAACAATATCCACACATGACTATTCGATACTGTTCGGCATGACAATACATCGTGGATGGATATTTGTAAACTGAGTTTTGTTTCCAAACCTTTATGAATGAAGAATATATAATTGACTCCAGAATCCGTGATGGGTTGACAATTGTTCTCTAATCTCTTTTTATTATTAGATAATTCTTCAATGTCATAAGCCCTGAGTATACTTTGAATTATGAAGCTTGATTGTAAGAAAGGATACGTTCACATGTAGTCATTACTAAAGAAGTTATTTAATGGGTTTATTTTTAGTAAAGATTGAATTTTTACCTTAAAGAATGCAGTTGTAACGGAATATGTTTCAGTTTTATTAACCTCCTTGCTTAGTTCTTGATCTCATTTACATGGAGGTAGTTTTTTGGTCAAATTGATGGCTTTAGTGTTGATAATTATCTTATAAATATTTATTGAATGTCTACACAGAGCAAGATATTGTGCCTATGCGACTATCAAGGGTTAATATTTTTATTTTTATTTTTATTTTTTATTTTTTTAAAGATTTTATTTATTTATTCGACAGACATAGAGACAGCCAGCGAGAGAGGGAACACAAGCAGGGGGAGTGGGAGAGGAAGAAGCAGGCTCATAGCGGAGGAGCCTGATGTGGGGCTCGATCCCATAACGCCGGGATCACGCCCTGAGCCGAAGGCAGACGCTTAACCGCTGTGCCACCCAGGCGCCCCATGGGGTTAATATTTTTAAAACATTTTTGAGTATAGTTGACACACAGTGTTACATCCCTTATACTATGTTCACCACAAGTGTAGCTACCATCTGTTACCATACAGCACTATTACGATATCACTGACTGTATTCTCTATGCTGTGCCTTTTTTTCCTTTGACATATTCATTCCATAACTGGAAGCCTGTATCCCCCACAAGGATTAATATTTTTAATGATTAGTGGAGGAATAGTGCTGATCTAAATGAGAGTATACATTATTATGTTCAGGGGCCGCAGAATCCTTAATTAGGTTCTTCTAGAATTTCGTTCTTTTCCTTAGGTAAAATAAACATAACTCTATAGCGTGAACTTTTTAACTTAACCTACCTCTTCAAATGGACTGGCAGGTTGTCATTTTCACTGTACTGCATTTATTTGGTATCTGTGCACATTAGTCATGTCGTTATCTTTAGTAATACATGGTTTGTGGCTTTGTGTTTGTTTCAAGGGATGGTGTTGTAAATAAATTCAGATGCTAGATATATTGAGCAAATAAATTGTAATCTACTCAGTTCAGAATTTTAAAATCATGTTAATAATAGTGTCCTTTTCATTTCATTTCATGAATATCCTAGAACTTCAGAGTTGGAAGGGACCTTAGAGGACATCTAATCCAGGCCTCTTAATTTTCAAATCAAGTTTCACAAAATTAATCATCTTGTTTTCTCTTGCTGTCTAAGACCACTTTTTTAAATTTATTGAGTTCTAATTGATGTATAATATTATATTAGTTTCAGGTGTACAACATAGTGATTGAATATCTGTATACATTGTGCTATAAGTCTAGTTACCATCTGTCACCATACACAGTTAAGACAGTATTGGCAATATCCCCCATGCTGCATATTAATTTCCCATGATTATTTTATAACTGGAAGTTTGTGCTTCTTAAAATTTTATAATTAATTATTTTTGCTAGTTCTGAATTAGAATTTTGATAGGATTGCATAGAATCCGTAGATTGCCTTGGGTATTATGACATTTTAATAATATTAATTCTTTGAAAACATGGGCAAGGAGTACCTTTCCATTTATTTTTATCTTCTCTTTGTTTCACCAGTGTCTTAAAATTTTCATTGTAAACGTCTTTCATCTCTTTGTTTAAATTTATTCCTAGGAGGGGCGCCTGGGTGGCTCAGTCGTTAAGCATCTGCCTTCGGCTCAGGGCTTGATCCCGGCGTTCTGGGATCGAGCCCCACATAAGGCTCCTCCACTGGGAGCCTGCTTCTTCCGCTCCCACTCCCCCTGCCTGTGTTCCCTCTCTCGCTGGCTGTCTGTCTCTCTCTCTGTCAAATAAATAAATAAAATCTTAAAAAAAAATAAAATAAATTTATTCCTAGGTGTTTTGTTCTTTTTGATATGATTGCAAATGGAATTTTTTTCTTGATTTCTCTTTCTGATGCCTTGTTATTAATATATAGAAACACAACAGATTTTTGTATGTGAATTTTATATCCTGCAGTTTACTTAATTCATTTATTAGTTCTAACAGTTTTTGGTAGTGTCTTAAGGTTTTCTATGTTAAGAGTATCATGTCATCTGCAAATAGTGAAAGTTTTATTCTTTTCTGATTTGGATGTCTTTTATTTCTTTTTGTTGCCTATTTGCTATAGTTAGGACTTCCAATACTATGTTGAGTAAAAGTGGAGATAGTTGCATCCTTTTCTTTTTCCTGATCTTATAGGAAAAGCTTTCAGGTTTTCACTGTTGAGTGTGATATTAGCTGTGTGTTATTCGTATATGGCCTTTATTATGTTGAGGTACATTCCCTTATATCCAATTTGTTGAGTTTTTAAACATAAATGGAATTTTTTATTATTATGTTATGTTAGTCACTATACAGTACATCATTAGTTTTTGATGTAGTGTTCCATGATTCATTGTTTGTGTGCAACACTCAGTGCTCCATGCAATTTTGTGAAATGCTTTTCTGCATCTATTGAAATGATTATATGATTTTTTAAATTTTTATTTAAATTCAATTAACAGTGTATTATTAGTTTCAGAGGTAGAGTTCAGTGATTCAACACCCAGTGCTCATCATAACACATGCCTTCCTTAATGCCCATCACCCAGTTACCCCATCCCCCCCAGCAACCTTCAGTTTGTTTCCTATAGTTAAGAGTCTCTTATGGTTTGTCTCTCTCTCTGATTCCATTTTAGTTTTCCCTCCCTTCCCCTATGATCCTGTTTTGTTTCTTAAATTCCACGGATGAGTGAAACCATATGATAATTGTCTTTCTCTCATTGATTTATTTCGCATAGCAGAATACCCTCTAGTTCCATCCACGTTGTTGCAAATGATAAAGATTTCATTTTTTGATGGCTGAGTAATATCTGTGTGTGTGTGTGTGTGTGTGTGTATACCACTTCTTTATCCATTCTTCTGTTGCTGGACATCTGGGCTTTTTCCAGTTTGGTTATTGTGGATTTTGCTGCTATAAACATTGGAGTGCAGGTGTCCCTTCAGATCACTATGTTTGGATCCTTTGGATAAATACCTAGTAGTACAATTGCTGGGTCATAGGGTAGCTCTATTTTTAACTTTTTTATTTTTTATTTTTTTATTTTTTTTAAAGGTTTTATTTATTTATTCAACAGAGATAGAGACAGCCAGCGAGAGAGGGAACACAAGCAGGGGGAGTGGGAGAGGAAGAAGCAGGCTCATAGCGGAGGAGCCTGATGTGGGGCTCGATCCCATAATGCCGGGATCACGCCCTGAGCCGAAGGCAGATGCTCAACCGCTGTGCCACCCAGGCGCCCCTATTTTTTAACTTTTTTAAAAAAGATTTTGTGTATTTATTTGACAGAGAGGGAGAGAACACAAGCAGGGGGAGTGGCAGGCAGAGGGAGAGGGAGAAGCAGGCTCCCAGCTGAGCAGGGAGTCCAATGCAGGACTTGATCCCAGAGTGACCTGAGCCGAAGGCAGATGCTTAACTGACTGAGCCACCCAGGCTCCCCTATTTTTAACTTTTTGTGGAAACTCCATACTGTTTTCCAGAGTGTTCATATGATTTTTATTTTCCATTTTGATAACATTGTGTGTCAAGTTGATTGATTTACCTATGTTTTTTTTAAAAGATTTTATTTATTTATTTGACAGAGAGACAGCCAGCGAGAGAGCAAACACAAGCAGGGGGAGTGGGAGAGGAAGAAGCAGGCTCCCAGCGGAGGAGCCCAATATGGGGCTCGATCCCAGGACTCTGGGATCACGCCCTGAGCCGAAGGCAGACGCTTAACAACTGAGCCACTCAGGCGCACCTGATTTACCTATGTTGAGCGATCCTTGCATCCCTAAAATAAATCCCACTTGATCGTGGTGTGTGATCTGTTTAATGTATTGTTGAATTCAATTTGCTAATATCTTGTTGAGGATTTTTGCCTCTATGTTCTTAAGGGATATTGCCCATGGTTTTTGTTGTTGTTGACTGTTTTTTGTTTGTTTGTTTTTTGATTTGTTTTATCCTTATGTGGTTTTGGTATCAGGGTACTGCCGGCCCTGGAAAGTAAGTTTGGAAGCTTTCCCTCCTCTTCAGTTTTTTGGAAGTATTTTGGATTGATAGGTATTAAATCTTCTTCAAATATTCAATTTGGTAGAACTCACTAGGGAAACCATCTGCTACAGGCCTTTGGTAGTTTTTGATTCCTGATTCAATTTTCTTACTAGAAATTGGTCTTTTCAGATTTTTTCTTTCTTCATGGTTCAGTCTTGGAAGATTGTGTTTCTAGGAATTTATCCATTTGTTCTAGGTTGTTCAAATTTTTTGGCATATAATTGTTCAAAATAGTTTGCTAGGATCCTTTGTATTTCTGTGGTTATTGGTGAAACTTATCCTCTTTCATTTCTGATTTTATTTATTTGATCCCTCTTTTTTGTGAATCTAGCTAAAGATTTGCTAATTTTGTTTATATCTTCAAAGAACGAGCTCTTAGTTTCATTGATTTTTTTTTTCTATTGTCTTTTTGGACTCTTTCATTATTTCTCCTCTCATCTTTATTATTTCCTTCTCTTTATTAACTTTGGGCTTTTTTGTTCTTTTTTGGTTCCTTTAGGTGTAAAGTTAGATCACTTATTTGAGATTTTCTCTTTTTTGAGGTAGGAGTGTAGTACCATGAAATTCCATCATAGGATCGCTCTTCCTGCATAGGTTTAATATGTTTATATTTCTGTTTTCATTTAAGTATTTTTTAAGTTCTCCTTTGACTTCTATCACCCAATATTTGTTTAGTGACATGTTGTTTGATCTCCACATATTTGTAGTTTTTCCAGTTTTCTTACAATTGATTTGTAGTTTTATACCATTGTGGTCAGAAAAAATGCTTGATATGATTTCAGTCTTCTTAAATTTATTGAGACTTGTTTTATGTCCTAACAGGTGATCTATCCTGCGGAATTTTCCATGTACTCTTGAGAAGGATGTGTATTCTGCTTTTGGTTGGAATGTTCTATATATATGTATTTATTTTAGTCTGGTCTAACAAGGCTGATGTTTCCTTATTGATTTTCTGTCTGGATGATCTGCCCATTGCTTTAAGTGGGGAGTATTGTATTATTGTGTTGCTTTTAATTTTTCCCTTTAAGTCTGTTAATATTTGCTTAAGTATTTTAATCTCCTATGGTGAATGTCCATACACTTATGAATGTTATATTTTCTTGCTAAATTACTCCTTTGTTTGTTTTGCGTACCCCTTATTGTTTTTTACTGAAGTCTTTGTTTTAAAGTCTTGTTTTGTCTCATATCAGTATAGCTACACCAGCTTTCTTTTCATTTCCATTTTATGAAATAACCTTTTTTCATCCCTTCACTTTCGATCTGTGTGTCTCGTTCTGAAGTAAGCCTCTTGTAGGCAGTATATAGGTGCTTTATTTTTTTAATCCATGTGACAACTCTTTGTTTTTTGATTGGAGAATTTAATACATTTACATTTGAAGTCATTATTAACAGTTTGTACTTAATGCCATTTTTTTCATTATTTTCTGGTTGTTTTTATAGTTTCTCTCTGTTCCTTTCTTCTCTTGCTCTTCCCTTGTGGTTTGCTGAGTTTCCTTAGTATCCTGTTTAGATTCCTTTTTAATTTTCTTTTGTTTATTTGCTATAGGTTTTTGCTCTATGCTTACCGTGAGGTTCCCCTATATCTTTATACACACACACACACACACACACACACACACAGCAGTCTATTTTAGTAGCAACTTAAATTTGAAAACATTTCAGAACTCCACATTTTTAACCCCCTTCCATTTTATATTTTTGATCTCACTTTTGATACCTTTGTTTTATGTATCCTTTATCTAATTATTGTAGTTTTAATTTTACTACTTTTGTCTTTTACTCATCTTAGTAGCTTTATAAGTAATCTACTTTTACTATATATTTACCTTTTCTAAAGTGATTTTTACTTTTATACGTATTTTTGTTGTTAGTGCCATTTCTTTTCAGCTCAAAGAAGTCTCTTAATATTTCTTGTAAGGACAATTTAGTAAGGACAAACTCCTTTAGCTTTTGATTTTCTGTAGAATTCATTATCTGTCCTTCAAGTATGAATGATAACCTTGCTGAGGAGAGTATTCTTGGTTAGAAGTTTTTTCTTGCAGCACTTTGAATATGTCAGCCCTTTAGCTGCTGACAGCCTTATGGGGTTTCTTTTGTAAGTAACACTTTGTTTTTTTTCTTCCTGCTTTTAAAATTCTTCATCTTTAACTTTTAACATTTTATTTATAATGTGTCTTGGTGTGGCTCTCTTTAGGTTATTTTATTGGGAACTCTCTTTGCTTTCTGGCCCTGGATGTCTGTTTGCTTCCCCAGTTGAGGAAAGTTTTCAGCCATTTTTTCTTCATATAAGATTTCTGCTTCCTTGTTTCTTCCTTCCTTCCTTCCTTCCTTCCTTCCTTCCTTCCTTTCTTCCTTTCTTCCTTTCTTCCTTCTTCTGGGATCCCTGTAGTGTGAGTGTAATTCCACTTGATGTTGTTCTAGAGGTCCCTTAAGTTATCTTCAATTTTTAAAATTATTTTTCTCTGTCTGGCTGATTTTCATTATTTTTTCTTTGATCTTGCTGATCCATACTTCTGATTCATCCAGTCTGCTTTTAAAGCTCTCTAGTGTATTTTTCAGTTGAGTTATGGTAATCTTCAGTTTTATGACTTCTGTTTGGTATTTTCTTATGTTTTCTGTCTCTTTGTTGAGGTTCTCACTGTGTTCATCCATTCTTCTCTCAATTTTGGTGAACATCTTTAATGACCTTTATTTTGAATTCTTTAACAGGTGGATTACTTATCTCTGTGTCATCAAGATCATTTTATGAGGTTTTGTCTGGTTTTTTTCATTTGAAACATTTTTTTTCCTCATTTTGCTTGACTCTTTGTATATATCTATTAGGCAAAATAGCTACCTTTCTAATTCTTGAAGGAGTGGTGTAGTGTAGGTGATGGTCCTTCTTGTTTAACCTTGCCCAAACTCTTGGTTGCCTTTTGAACCTTTGCGATTTTCTAAACCACCTGGCTTATTCTACCCTTTATGGTGTGCCAAGACCTGTCAGTGATGTAAGGGGAGGAATCTAATTTAACACATAGTTTCAGGCTGATGAAGCCAGACCTTTAGGCAGTAGCTTTTGAAGTATGCAAATATATATTGTTCTATGGGGCCACTGTCATAATCCCTGCTGGCTAACAGATCAGGAGATCTGGAGGTGTCCCCTGGGTGATATTTTAAAAAATTAGGGCTCTAAACAAATAGGGGCATGCATAAGGATGTCGTCTTCTTGCTTACATTCCCTGATAGCTCCTCCTTAACATCTGGATGTATACATATACATGTAAGTGAAGTTTGTCCCTCGGATTAGAAGCTCCAGGCTAAGTAAATTGATTCGGCCTTTTTTTTTTCCCAGAAACGTTGTAGTTGTGTTTTAGTCTGCTGTCTGTACAGTGCCATAGGGGTGGAGGTCTGCTAGGGACTGTCTTTCCAGTTGTTATATTCCCATGGAGCTCTGAAATGCCACCCCTCTTGGTACCAGGGCTAGGCAGTCAGGGGTGTCCTCTGTGTGGTTTGCAGGGCCCACTTACTTTAGCAAGGCAGCTGGATGGTGTGGAGGGCAGGAAATGCCACTTGCCTGGTTCAGAAAGGCAGCAGGGAAAGGTCTTGACTCTGTCCTCATAGGCTTCTGTATTGCAGCTACAGAGTGCCCTGTCTTTTCCTGTGTGCTGCCTTTCGGCTGTGATTTGGAGAATGCGACACTGCCTCCTGTTGCCAGCCCCAGCCAGGGGGCAGGAGAGCGTCACAGTCACTCATGCTCACAGAGTTTAGCTAGGGAGTGGGGGAACATTGTGACTGTTCATACTCACCTGCCCCAGCCATGGAGCAAGGGAGCGCTGAAACTGCCCCCACTCTCTGGCCACAGGAAGTATCGTGACCACTCATCCTGGCCATCCCAGCAAGTGGTATGAGTGCCACATCTGTGCTCACCTGCCTGTGCTAGCAGTATATGTGGAGAGTGAAGTAATGGTGTGAACCAACATCTTTGTCCATGGAATATCTCAGCTGTCCTCTGCCCTTACTGGCAATGCCCTCAGATCAGCAGATGAATCTCCCTCACAGATAGTCTAATCTCTTTTAAAACAGCTGTTTCTTTGCTGCATCATGGGGGCTAGTAAGACCACAAGCTGGCCCTCTGAAACAAGAATCTTAGTTTTCCGTAGCACTTTGGGATCCCCTGACATCAGCCCATTGGTTTTACAAGCCTCATGTTCTGGAGTCTTGTCTCTACAGATCTTGTCTTTCTGCTAGGGTACCCAAAGTGGGGCACCGAAACCTATCTCCTTTGAAAGAAACACCTGTCTGGTGAGATTCCTACTTATTGTGTGTCACTGAGAGGGAGGTTGGTTTTTTGCCAGATTGTCTCTGACTCTCCTGCCCATCTCAGTGTGATCCTTTTATTCTTTGTTGTGGGGTGCAGTTAATCCAGTTTTCAGAAGGAAATGAACGATGTGTAGTGGTAGATTTGGTGTGTCTGTGGGAAGAGGGGAGTTCAGGGTTTTCCTGTGCTGCCATCTTGGACTGCTTTCTCCATCTCCATTTGTATGTGAAAGAGTTTTTGTGATATAGATCCATTCAGGGTTTTAAAAGTAGAGGTAGTCCATAACTTACAAATGGATTGTATTTCAGAAGTATTTGTAAGTATAGTGTTAAGAACCCAGCCATTTTTATATGAAGAATATTTATTTTTTATTGAAGTGTATTAACATACAGTGTTATATTAGTTTCAATTATGCAGCATACTGACTTGACAATTCTATACATTACTCATTTCTCACAATGATAAGTGTAGTCACCATCTGTGACCATACAATTTTATTACAATATATTAAAAAAAAATTTTGAGTATAGTTTAACATACAGTGTTAACATTAGTTTCAGAAGTACAGCATAGTAATTCAGCATCTCTATAGATAAAGCTACTCTCACTACAACTTTATTACTTACGCTGTACTTTTATTCCTATGACTTAATTGTTATGTAACTGGAAGTGTACCTCTTCATCTATATCAGTTTTGCGAATTGACTGACTCACCTCTCCTCTGGGAACAGTCAGATTGTTCTTTGTAATTAAGAGTGGTTTTTTGTTTGTTTTGTTTTTCGGATTCTACATATTAGTGAAGTCATATGATATTTGTCTTTCTCTGTCTGACATATTTCACTTAACCTCATATGCTCTAGGTCCATCCATGTTATTGCATATAGCAAGATCTCATTCTTTTTTATGACTGAGTAATATTCTGTTGTAAGTATATACCACATTTTAAAAATTTAAGTATGATTAACATACAGAGTTATATTAGTTTCTGGTGTACAATATAATGATTCAAAAATTTTATGCATTACCCAGTCACAATCCTCTTTATCTATTTCACCCATGCCCCCCACTCACCTCCTCTCTGGCAGCCACCAATTTGTTCTTTGATTTTCAGAGTCATTTATTTTGTTCTTTTGTCTTTGCTTGTTAGTTGATTTCATTTCTTTATCCATTCAACTATCAATGGACACTAGGGTTGCTTCCATATCTTGGTTATTGTAAATGTTGTAGTAAACATAGGTGTGCATATATGTTTTCCAATTAGTGTCTTCATTTCCTTTGGGTAAAAACAAAGTAGTGGAATTAATGGATTATATGGTAATTCTATTTTCAGTTTTTTGAGGAACTTCCATAGTGTTTGTCACCATGCCTACACCAATGTGCACTCCTCCTGACAGTGTATGAGGGTTCCTTTTCCTCCACATCCTCACTAACACTTGCTATTTCTCGTCTTTTTGTTCTAGCCATTCTGAACAGGTGTAAGGTGATATGTGCTGTCTCATTCTGATTTTGATTTGCATTTACCTGATGATTAGTGATGTCGAGCATCTTTTCATTTGCCTGTTGGGTGTTTATGTCCTCTTTGAAAAAAATGTGTCTTCAGGTCCTCTACCCATGTTTTAATCATGTTATTTTGTTTTTTGGTGTTGAGTTGTAGAAGTTCTTTATGTATTTTGGATATTAACCACTTGGTGGATATATCATTTGCAAACATTTTCTCCATTTGCAAAAATTTTCTATTCTTTCAGTTTCCTTTTTATTTTGTTGTCTGATTGCTGTGGATAGGACTTACAGTACCATGTTGAATAAAAGTTGTGAGAGTATAGCAGCAATGTCCACAATAGCTAAATTGTGGAAGGAGCCGAGATGCCCTTCAACAGATGACTGGATTAAGAAGTTGTGGTCCATATATACGATGGAATATTACTCAGCTATCAGAAAGAACGAGTTCTCAACATTTGCTACAACATGGACGGCACTGGAGGAGATAATGCTGAGTGAAATAAGTCAAGCAGATAAAGACAACTGTCATATGATTTCTCTCATCTATGGAACATAAGAACTAGGATGATCGGTAGGGGAAGAAAGGGATAAAGAAAGGGGGGGTAATCAGAAGGGGGAATGAAACATGAGAGACTATGGACTATGAGAAACAAACTGAGGACTTCAGAGGGGAGGGGGGTGGGAGAATGGGATAGACTGGTGATGGGTAGTAAGGAGGGCACGTATTGCATGGTGCACTGGGTGTTATACACAACTAATGAATCATCGAGCCTTACATCGGAAACCGGGGATGTACTATATGGTGACTAACATAATATAATAAAAAATCATTAAAAAAAAAAAAGTTGTGAGAGTAGACACCCTTATCTTTCTTGTTCAAAGCTCTCAATTTTTCACCATTGAATATGATGTTAGCTCAGAGTTTTTCATACATGTCCTTTATTATATTGAGATTTATTTCCTGTAAACCTGCTTTGTTCAGAGTTTTTATCATAAATGGATGTAGTCCTTTGTCAAATGTTATTTCTGCATCTATTTTATCCTTTCTCTTTTTAACATGATGTATCATGTTGGTTGATTTATGGATATTGAACCATCCTTGCAACCCAGGAATAAATCCCACTTGATCATGGTGAATGATTTTTTAAATGTATTGTTGGGTTTGCTTCGCTAATATTTTGTTGAGGATTGTTGCATCTATTTTCATCAGAGTTATTGTTCTATAGTTTTCTTTTTTTGTAGCGTCTCCTGGTTTTGGTATCACGGTAATGCTGTCCTTGTAGAATGAATTTGGAATCTTTCCTTCTCTTCTTTTTTTGAATAGTTTCAGAAGAATAGGTTTTAACTCTTTAAATGTTCGGTAGAATTTACATGTGAAGCCATCTGGTCCTGGGCTTTTGTTTATTGGGAGTTTTTTGATTATTGAGTCAATCACATTGCTAGTAATCGGTCTCTTCAAATTTTCTGTTTTTTCTTCATTCAGGTTTATATATTTCTA
Organism: Ursus americanus; assembly: GCF_024610735.1. Classification (NCBI taxonomy): domain Eukaryota; kingdom Metazoa; phylum Chordata; class Mammalia; order Carnivora; family Ursidae; genus Ursus; species Ursus americanus. Next base: position 63,062,393 of record NC_142164.1, read on the forward strand.
AGAATTTATCTGTTTCTTCTGGGTTGTCCAATTTATTGGTATATACTTTTTCATTCTCACAATTTTTTTGTATTTCTGTGTTGGTGGTGTTATTTCTCCTCCTTTGTTTCTGATTCTGTTGGCGTCCTCTCTTTTTTTTCTTGATGAGTCTGGCTAAAGGTTTATCAACTTTGTTTATCTTTTCAAAGAACTAGCTCCTGTTTTCATTGATATTTTCTATTTATTCTTCTACTCTTCATTTATTTTTGCTCCACTCTATTATTTCCTGCTTTTTACTGGGTTTGGGCTTTATTTGTTTTCTTTTTCTAGCTGTTTTATATGTACATTTAGATTGAGATTTTCTTGTTTCTCAAGATAGGCCTGTATTGGTATAATCTTCCCTCTTAGAGTAACTTTTGCTTCATCCCAAAGATTTGGGACTCTTCTGTTTTCGTTTTCATTTATCTCTGTGTATTTTTCTATTCCTCTTTAATTTCCTGGTTGACTCATTTCATTGTTCAGTAACATGTTATTTAGCCTCCATGTATTTGTGTTCTTTTCAGAATTTTTTCTTGTGATTGATTTCTTGTTTCATACTCTTGAGGTCAGAAAAGACGCATGATACGATTTCAGTCTTTTTAAATTTATTGGGACTTGTTTTGTGGACTGTAATGTGATATATTACAGAGAATGTACAATGTGCACTTGGAAAGAATATGGATCTCACAGTTTTTGGTTGGAGAGTTCTCTTCCTATATGTTAGGTCATTTGTTCTTATGTGTCATTTAAAACCACTGTTTCCATGTAGATTTTCTCTTTGGATGATGTATTCATTGATGTAAGTTGGGTATTAATGTCCCTTACTATTACTGTATTACTGTTAATTTCTTCCTTTATGTCTGTTAATAGTTGCTTTATGTATTTAGGTGCCCCCATGTTGGGTGCATAGATGCTTGTAATTGTTACATTCTCATTTTGTATTGTTCCCTTTATCATTATGTAGTAATGACAGATGTTCTTTGTCTTGTGCTGTGTGTTTGTTTTCAAGTGTATTTTGTCTGGTGTAAGTATTGCTGTCCTGGCTTTCTTTTTACTTCCACTTGCATGGTAAATGTTTTCCTTCCTTTCACATTCAATCCGCATGTGTCTTTAGGTTTGAAATAAGTCTCTTGTAGATAGTATATAAATTTGTCTTGCTATTTTGTCAGTTCAGTCACTGTATTTTTTGATTTGAGCGTTTAGTCCATTTACATTTGAAGTAGTTAATGATAGGTATGTATTGCCATTTTGTTACTTGATTTATGGTGGTTTTTGTTTCTATTCCTTTCTTCTTCTCTTGCTCTCTTCCCTTGTGATTTGATGGCTTTCTTTAGTGTCATGCTTGGATTCCTTTTACTTTGTTTTTTGTATATATAATTGGTTTTTGATTTGTGGTTACCATTTGGTTCATATATAATATCTTATGTGTATAGCAGTCTCTATTAAGTTGATGGTTGGTTAAGATTGAACCCATTCTAAAATCACTGAACTTTCACTCCTTACCCCCACATTTTATGTTTATGGTATTATATTTTACATTTGTTTATTTTGTGAATCCCTTGACTGATTTTTGTAGATTTAATTGATTCTACAGCTTTTGCGCTTTAACCTCCATGCTGGTTTTATCAGTGAGCCGCCTTAGTGCCCCTGCTTGGTTCTTTTTTATATTTTCTCTCTGTGTTGAAGGTCTCACTGAGATACTCTATTCTTTTCTCAAGTCCACCCATTACTTTGTATTCTTTATTAGGCATATTGTTTATTTTTGTTTCACTTAGCTCTTTTGCTGTGGCTTTGTCCTGTTCTTTCATTGGGACATATTTCTCTGTCTTCTCACTTTGTATAGCTCTTGGTTTGTTTCTATTTATTAGGAATGTCTGCTACATCTCCTAATCTTTAAAGTAGTGGCCTCACTAAAAACAACTCTGTGGTTCCCTGTAATGCAGTGACCTCTTTTATAAGAACCAGATGCTGGTATGTCCTATGTGGGCTGCATTGGCTCTGCCTCAGTGGCTAAGTCACATTTACCCTCAGTCTAGTCGTGACAGTTGCTCACTTTGCCTGTTTGGGGCTCACTGAGCAGAATTTGTGCCTTTGTTGTTAATGGGCTTGTCTGGACATGTTGTAGGCTTGTTGTTGGGTGGTCTCATTGGTCAGAACAGATGCCTCCCCTTACTCCATCTGCCAGGGCAGCAGTCGCACTAATTGGCAGGATGGTCTCCCTGTGCTGCCTCCTGAGAGACTGTCATTGGTGGGCGTGGCCAGTACTCAGACCAGATTTCTGCCCCCACACTGTTTTTTGGGTTGCAGTTATGGGGAACTGTAGGATGCTCTCTCTGCGATGCCCCCTGGGAGTTTTTTGTTGGTGGGGCAGGGCAGCAGTCAGATCGGATGCCTACCCACAGTCCATCTGCCAGGGCTGCAGTCACCCCAAACTGCAGGGCACTCTCCTTTAGCTGCCAGGAATAAGATTCAGCTACTCAGACTGTGGGCTCACATTTGTATGTGGTCACCTTCTCCAGGGCGGGAGTTACTTCGTACTGGCACCGGTCACTTTCAGGGTTGATTGTTGGGTGTTTGGGGGCAGGAGCTACTTCAGAGGGATGCCTGCCAAGTGGGCCAAGTTGGATGGGGCAGATAGGCAGGGGAACTCGGGTGTGAGGCATGTGCTAGCAAGATAGATTGTTCTTGTTCATTCCTTGAAGTGTCTGGCCATCTAGCCTGGGGTTTGGGGGGAGAAAGCATGCTCGCTAGCACTTGTTCTTTGAGAAGTGAGCTAAAGATCCCTATCCCCACCAGCAAACATTCTGTAACTAATGAGTAAATGCCCTTCATATGTATCCAAGGTGCATTTTAAACTGCTGATTCTGTGGTGTGCCTTGGCTGGGTTATTTTTTATGCGGGCTCTTTAAGGGCAGGCACTCAGTTTCCTATGGCCCTCTGGCTCCTCTGGAGCTAAACCAGTTTTAAAGTACCCAGGGTTTATCGCCCTGTACAACTCATGAAGTTAAGCCTCACTGGTCAAGTCTCACTGGGGGTTTGGTTCTCAACTGCATCTCTGTCCCTCCTACCCTTTTTGATGTGACCTTTTCTCTAAGATTAACTATGGCAAGTCTTTTCTGTTAGTCTTCAGGTCATTTTCAGAGTTAGTTTCACAGGTGTAGCTGTTATCTTGGTGTGTTCACGGAGCAAAGTGGGCCCAGGATCCTCCTACTCTGCCGTTTTCCCAGTAGTTGAAGCCCATCTTTTTTATCTATTCACATCTATTGATGTACATTTGGGCTGTTTCCAAATCTTGGCTACTCTAAATAGCAGTGAAATAAACAAAGGGGTACATATATCTTTTCAAATTAGGTTTTGTTTTCTTTGAGTTCAGTATCCAGTAGTGGCATTGCTGGATGATACAGTATTTCTATTTTTAATTGTTATTTTTTATGCGGGCTCTTTAAGGGCAGGCACTCAGTTTCCTATGGCCCTCTGGCTCCTCTGGAGCTAAACCAGTTTTAAAGTACCCAGGGTTTATCGCCCTGTACAACTCATGAAGTTAAGCCTCACTGGTCAAGTCTCACTGGGGGTTTGGTTCTCAACTGCATCTCTGTCCCTCCTACCCTTTTTGATGTGACCTTTTCTCTAAGATTAACTATGGCAAGTCTTTTCTGTTAGTCTTCAGGTCATTTTCAGAGTTAGTTTCACAGGTGTAGCTGTTATCTTGGTGTGTTCACGGAGCAAAGTGAGCCCAGGATCCTCCTACTCTGCCGTTTTCCCAGTAGTTGAAGCCCATCTTTTTTATCTATTCACATCTATTGATGTACACTTGGGCTGTTTCCAAATCTTGGCTACTCTAAATAGCAGTGAAATAAACAAAGGGGTACATATATCTTTTCAAATTAGGTTTTGTTTTCTTTGAGTTCAGTATCCAGTAGTGGCATTGCTGGATGATACAGTATTTCTATTTTTAATTGTTTGGGGAACCTCCGTACTGGTTTCCACAGTGGTTGCACCAATTTATATGAAAAAGTTTTCTGTCTCCTTCTCTCTGTCTTATTCTAGGATTCCTATAATGCAAATGTTATTATGCTTGATGATGTTGCACTGTTCTCTTAGCTTATTCTCATTTTTTATTATTTATTCTTTTTGCTCTTCGGCTTGGTTACTTTCCATTACCCTGTCTAATAGATTGATGATTAATTCTTCTGCATCCTCTGATCTGCTGTTATTCCCTACAGTGTATTTTTTTTCTTCGGTTATTGAGTTTTTCAGATGTGAGTAGTTCTTTTTATATTTTCAGTCTCTTTTGAAATTCTCAATGTGTTTATCTACCCTTTTCTCAAGCCCAGTGAGTGTCTTTATGGCCATTATTCTGAATTCTTTATCAGGCATATTGCTTATCTCCATTTCATTTAACCTTATACTGTGATTTTGCCTTGTTTTTTAATTTGGGGAATATTTCTGTTTCCTCTGGGGTGGGGCATGCAGTGCTAGCAAGGTAGATGGAGAGTGTTTGTGCTGGCTCCTGCAAACATTCAGCTTTCTAGGCTGGGAGAGGGGAAGAGAAGTGGCACATGCCATCACTTTTGTTCCTAGAGAAACCTGCAGATCATTTCCTGTCTGTTATAAGATTAATCAGTTAATCTTCACTTATACCCCAGGTGCTTTTTAAACTGCTGCTTCTGTGCTGTGTCTCAAGCTGAGTTATTTAGTATGCTGGCACTTTAAGGCTACAGACTGGGTTTCCTGTCACCCTCAGGCCTCCTGGAGTTAAGCCCTGTTGGTATTCAAAGCCAGACTTGATGGGGACTTGTCTTCCCAGGGTGGGTTCCCAGTCATGAGGATCTGATCCTCTCCTTGTCACTGCTTGTGGTGTCCCCTCCCATTTGTGGTTAGTTGTGCTGGGGGTTTAGTTCCCAACCATGTCTCCATGCATTTTACCCTTTTCTATGTGGCCTTCTGTCTAGAATTAACTGTGGAAGGTCTGTTCTGTCAGTATTCAGGTGCTTTTCAGAGTTGGCACATAGGTGTAGCTGTTACCTCAGTATGTCTGTGGGACAGGCTGAGCTCAGGATCCTCCTTCTCTGCCATCTTCCCTGACTCTATTTGAAACAGTATTTTAAGTGAAGGGACTAGCCCTCAGAAGAAGTTAACCCATTATGTGACCGTTACTTTTCCTTTTGTAATGAAGGATTTTTAATAATCGGTGCTGATTTTCTCTGAGGATTAGGAAGCAGATAACATAGAAGAGCATGTCAGGGGTTTCTTTTTATCTGTTCTAAGCGTGGATACTGACTATACCTGTGTTCATTTTATTGTTTCTGAACTTTTTATATGCTTGAAATGGTCTATAATTTTAACAGTGCTATTTTAGTACTAGAAGTTCAGTTTGAATTTGAACAGTTTAAAAGTATTAGCCTTGAATCCTCATGCTTATGGGACAAGTTGATGAAAGAAGTTTAAAGAGATAGCTGGAAATTCTGACAGGGTTTATAGATACTTTCAAGGGTTATTTTATGGTAAGTTGTTTTAATTTTGACCAACAACACTTCAGAATGTATGTTTTTGCTATCAATTTAAATGTGTTACCAACATTCATCTGTTAGCCGTTGGTCATACATAGGCATCATTTTGAGAGGAAAGAAGAAGGTGGATAGTTATTTATTTGACGTAACTGAGCAACGTTTGAAAGTAAAAGAAGATTAAATTGCATATAAATGTGCAAACATGTACAAGATCTTCCTTGATGTCTCCTTACTTGAATTGGGAGATTATGGAAAACAGGAAATTTGAGGGTAAAGATTCCATGAGGTATGAGTATGGAGAAAGTCAGGGAGGGTAACAATTGAGTTAAGCCCCAGAAAGACACCAATGACAGTGGATGGCTTCTGGAGTTTGAGGATAGTGGAGTCAAGTAGGAGCTTGGGTTTGGCAAGTCAGTGTACAAACAGCTGTTACTATTTTTGAAATTTTTATAATTCAGGGTATGTATTATATATTCATAAACATACATAAGCAGGAATGTACTACTGTTCATTACATTTTGGAAAACAGCAGAGTTAAGTTTCTCAATAATCTGGTTAGCTCTTTTGTATATGGATGTTATTTTTTGGGTAATTTAACCTTTTTCTGTTTTGCAGTGTATAACATTAACATTCATATTGAGACATTAAACCATTTGTACAATGTATTTATAGCTAAAGGAAAGCCTAAGTATTATCTGCCATTTAGGAGAGATTTGACCTAAAAACCACATTTCATCCTCACTAAATTGATGGTACATTTCAGAAGGATGTGTGTCCATTTTACAGATGTCTCTGGTATTACCATGGAGACATTGTTTATTGTGCCTGCTTTCAACTCCATTTTTTTAAACATTATTAAAACAAATACTTGGCCCAAGGAATCTTTCATTAAAGTCCATCTGCTAGTTATGTAGAAGTATTTGGCAAAACTGATCTTAGGACCACTCTTTGAAGTTAGCATTTAGATTAAGACTAAACAGGGAACAGATGCAAAGTAGAACATAATAAAATACAGTAAAGGGAGTTAGTAAGAGTGTTTGAAAAGTGCATAAAAGTCATTTAAGAAAGAATTGAGTTTGAAGACTTTGAGGGTTTTAGGAAAAAAAAGACAAACCTAGATTAAAAGAAGGAAAAAAGAAAATACAATTTGACACTTTAAATAAGTGATACAATTTACTTTATACCTGAACCACACATTTTATTTTTTTATCTTTTTAGGCATGTATAAAAGTGTAATAATCTCTCTAATATTGGTTGTGGTTTTGGATTTAAGTATATTTATGGGCAATAAAAGAAATCTTTTAAGTTTATTCCTAGATACCTTATTCTTTATGGTGCAGTTGTAAACGGGATTGTTTTCTTAATTTCTCTTTCTACTACATTATTAGTGTATAGAATTGTGAGAGATCTCTGTGTATTTTGAATCCTGCGACGACTGAATTTATCAGTTCTAGTCATTTTTTGTTGCTTTGGGTTCTTTTATATATAATATCCTGTCATCTGCAAATAGTGAAAGCTTTACTTCTTTCTTACCAATATGGATGCCTTATTTATATTCTTTTTGTTCTTTGATTGCTGTGGCTAGGTCTTCTAGTGCTATGTTGAATAAAAGTGATGAGAATGGACACCCTTTTTTGTGTTGTTCCTAATCTTAGAAGAAAAGCTCTCAGTTTTTCACCATTGAGTATGATGTTAGTTTTGCATTTTTCATATATATCATTTATCTTGTTGAGGTATGTTCTCTTTAAACTTACTATTGAGAGTTGTTTTTTTTTAAATATTTTTTTATTATGTTAGTCACCATACAGTACATCCCTGGTTTTTGATGTGAAGTTCGATGATTCATTAGTTGCGTATAACACCCAGTGCACCATGCAATACGTGCCCTCCTTACTACCCATCACCAGTCTATCCCATTCCCCCACCCTCCTCCCCTCCGAAGCCCTCAGTTTGTTTCTCAGAGTCCATAGTCTCTCATGCTTCACTCCCCCCTCTAATGACCCCCCCTTTCTTTATCCCTTTCTCCTCCTACCGATCTTTCTACTTCTTATGTTCCATATCAGTGAAACCATATGAAGTGTCTCACTCCACTGAGTGAAAGAAGCCAAACAAAGAAAGTTTCATTTATAAGAAACACTGGAACAGGCAAAAACCAACCTATAATGACTGAAAGCCTTTCGGGGATTGCCTGGGGCTGGGGACACAGGGTGGGGATTTACTACCAAGGGGCTGAGGGAACTTTTAGGGATGATGAAAATGGTCTAGATTTTGATTGTGGTGGTGTTTACAGGGGTGTGTGCAATTGTCTTTCTCTGCTTGACTTATTTCACTTAGCATTATCTCCTCCAGTGCCGTTCATGTTGCAGCAAATGTCGAGAAATCGTTCTTTTTGATAGCTGAGTAATATTCCATTGTATATATGGACCACATCTTCTTAATCCAGTCATCTGTTGAAGGGCATCTCGGCTCCTTCCACGGTTTAGCTATTGTGGACAGAGCTGCTATGAGCATTGGGGTGCATATGGCCCTTCTCTTCACTACGTCTGTATCTTTGGGGTAAACACCCAGTAGTGCAATGGCTGGGTCATAGGGTAGCTCAATTTGTAACTTTTTAAGGGACCTCCACACTGTTTCCCAGAGCGGCTGTACCAACTTGCACACCCACCAACAATGTAGGAGGGACCCCCTTTCTCCACATCCTCTCCAACAATTGTTGTTTCTTGCCTTGTCAATTTTTGCCATTCTAACTGGCGTAAGGTGGTATCTCAGTGTGGTTTTGATTTGAATTTCCCTGATGGCTACTGATATTTTTTTTTTAAGATTTTATTTATTTATTCGACAGAGATAGAGATAGCCAGCAAGAGACGGAACACAAGCAGGGAGAGTGGGAGAGGAAGAAGCAGGCTCCAGCAGAGCAGGGAGCCCGATGTGGGGCTCCATCCCAGGACCAAGGGATCACGCCCTGAGCCGAAGGCAGATGCTTAACTGCTGTGCCACCCAGGCACCCCTCATCCGTTTTTTTTTTTTTTTGATTTTTTTATTATATTATGTTAGTCACCATACAGTACATCCTCGGTTTCCAATGTAAGGCTCGATGATTCATTAGTTCTGTATAACACCCAGTGCACCATGCAATACGTGCCCTCCTTACTACCCATCACCAGCCTATCCCATTCCCCCATCCCCCTCCCCTCTGAGGCCCTCAGTTTGTTTCTCATAGTCCATAGTCTCTCATGTTTCATTCCCCCTTCTGATTACCCCCCCTTTCTTTATCCCTTTCTTCCCCTACCGATCATCCTAGTTCTTATGTTCCATAGATGAGAGAAATCATATGATAGTTGTCTTTCTCTGCTTGACTTATTTCACTTAGCATAATCTCCTCCAGTGCCGTCCATGTTGTAGCAAATGTTGAGAACTCGTTCTTTCTGATAGCTGAGTAATATTCCATTGTATATATGGACCACAACTTCTTAATCCAGTCATCTGTTGAAGGGCATCTCGGCTCCTTCCACGATTTAGCTCTTGTGGACATTGCTGCTATGAACATTGGGGTGCATATGGCCCTTCTCTTCACTACGTCTGTATCTTTGGGGTAAACGCCCAGTAGTGCAATGGCTGGATCATAGGGTAGCTCAATTTTTAACTTTTTAAGGGACCTCCACACTGTTTTCCAGAGTGGCTGTACCAATTTGCATTCCCACCAACAATGTAGGAGGGATCCCCTTTCTCCACAACCTCTCCAACAATTGTTGTTTCTTGCCTTGTCAATTTTTGCCATTCTAACTGGCGTAAGGTGGTATCTCAGTGTGGTTTTGATTTGAATTTCCTTGATGGCTAATGATTTTGAACATTTTTTCATGTGTCTGTTAGCCATTTGTATGTCTTCATTGGAAAAGTGTCTGTTCATATCTTCTGCCCATTTTTTGATTTGTTTATTTGTTTCTCGTGTATTGAGTTGGAGAAGTTCTTTGTAGATCTTGGATACCAGTCCTTTATCTGTAGTGTCATTTGCAAAAATCTTCTCCCATTCCGTTGGCTGCGTCTTAGTTTTTCTGACTGTTTCCTTGGCTGTGCAGAAACTTTTAATATTGATGAAGTCCCATAAATTCATTTTATCTTTTGTTTCTCTTGCCTTTGGGGATGTGTCATGAAAAAGTTTGCTTTGGCTGATGTCGTAGAGGTTGTTGCCTATGTTCTCCTCTAGGATTTTGATGGATTCCTGTCTCACATCGAGGTCTTTCATCCATTTGGAGTTTATTTTTGTGTATGGTGTGAGAGAGTGGTCAAGTTTCATTCTTTTGCATGTAGATGTCCAATTTTCCCAGCACCATTTATTGAAGAGACTGTCTTTTTTCCACCGGATGTTTTTTCCCGCTTTATCAAATATTAGTTGCCCAAAGAGCCGAGGGTCTATTTCTGGGCTCTCTATTCTGTTCCATTGGTCTATGTGTCTGTTTTTGTGCCAGTACCATCCTGTCTTTTTTATCACAGCTTTGTAGTACAGCTCGAAATCCGACAATGTGATGCCCCCAGCTTTGTTTTTCCTTTTCAATAGTTCCTTGGAGATTCGGGGCCTTTTCTGGTTCCATACAAATTTAAGGACTATTTGTTCCAGTTCTTTGAAAAATGTCCTCGGTATTTTGATCAGGATAGCATTGAAAGTGTAGATTGCTCTGGGTAGCGTGGACATTTTAACTATGTTAATTCTTCTGATCCATGAGCATGGAATATATTTCCATCTTTTTATGTCTTCCTCAATGTCTTTCAAGAGTGATTTATAGTTTCTAGAATATAGGTCCTTTACGTCTCTGGTTAAGTTAATTCCAAGGTAACGTATGGTTTTTGGTGCTATTGTAAATGGGATGGATTCCCTAATTTCTCTTTCTTCGGTCTTGTTATTCGTGTATAGAAATGCAACTGATTTCTGAGCATTGATTTTGTATCCCGCCACGTTACTGAATTGCTCTATAACTTCTAATAGTTAGGGAGTGGCTTCTTTTGGGTTTTCCATTTAGAGTATCATGTCATCTGCAAAGAGAGACATTTTGACTTCTTCTTTGCTGATTTGAATACCTTTGATCCCTTTTTGTCGTCTGATTGCTGTTGCAAGGACTTCTAGTACTATGCTGAATAATAGTGGTGAGAGTGGGCATCCTTGTCGAGTTCCTGATCTTAAGGGAAAGGCTTCCAGCTTTTCCCCATTGAGAATAATATTTGCAGTAGGCTTTTCATAGATGGCTTTTATGATATTGAGAAATGTACCTTCTATTCCTACACTCTGAAGGGTTTTAATCAGGAAAGGATGCTGTATTTTGTCAAATGCTTTTTCGGCATCAATTGAGAGGATCATATGGTTCCTGAGTCTTTTCTTGTTGATATGATGTATCACGCTGATTGATTTGCGAATATTGAACCACGCTTGCATCCCAGGTATGAATCCCACTTGATCGTGATGGATAATCCTTTTAATGTACTGTTGGATTCTATTAGCAAGTATCTTGTTGAGGATTTTGGCGTCCATATTCATTAGGGAGATCGGTCTGTAATTCTCCTTTTTGAGGGGGTCTTTGCCTGGTTTGGGGATCAAGGTAATATTGGCCTCATAGAATGAGTTTGGTAGCTTTCCTTCTGTTTCTATTTTTTGAAATAACTTTAGAAGAATAGGTATTATTTCTTCTTTGAATGTTTGGTAGAATTCCCCAGGAAAACCATCCGGGCCTGGAGTTTTGTTATTTGGAAGGTTGTTTTTTACTGACTCAATTTCTTCATAATTAATTGGCCTGTTTAAGAAATCAATTTCTTCCTGTTTCAATCTTGGTAGTTTATAGGTTTCCAGGAAGGATTCCATCTCTTCCAGATTGCTTAGTTTATTGGCATATAGCTGTTGATAAAAATTTCTAATAATCCTTCCAATTTCAATGGTGTTCGTCGTGACCTCTCCTTTTTCATTCATAATTTTAATAATCTGGGTCCTTTCTCTTTTCTTTTGGATAAGTCTTGCCAGTGGTCTGTCAATTTTATTGATTCTCTCCAATAACCAGCTTCTAGTCCTGTTGATCTGCTCTACTGTACTTCTGGTTTCTGCTTGATTGATTTCAGCTCAAAATTGGTCAACTGCTTCCTCATGCGTGGATTAGGCCTGTCCCTTTGTTGCTGTTCCAGCTTCTTGAGGTGAGAATATAAAAACTGCATTTTAGATTTTTCTATTCTTTTGAGTGAGGCTTGGATGGCTATGTATTTCCCCCTTAGGACTGCCTTTGCAGTATCCCATAGGTTTTGGACTGTTGTATTTTCATTCTCATTGGTGTCCATAAATTGTTTAATTTGATTTTTGATTTCCCGGTTTATCGAGTCATTCCTGAGCAGGATGGTTCTTAGTCTCCAAGTGTTTGAGTTTCTTCCAAATTTTTCCTTGTGGTTGAGTTCCAATTTCTGAGCGTTGTGGTCTGAGAATATGCAGGGGATAATTTCAGTCTTTTGGTATCGGCTGAGACCTGTTTTGTGTCCCAGAACATGGTCTATTCTTGAGAATGTTCCATGGGCATTAGAATAGAATGAGTATTCTTTGGTTCTGGGGTGTAGTGTTCTATATATATCTATGAGGTCCAACTCGTCAAGTAATGCATTCAAGGCCTTTGATTCTTTGCTTAGTTTTTGCCAGGGTGTTCTGTCTATTTCTGATAGTGGAGTGTTGAGGTCCCCTACTATTAATGTATTTTTATTTATATGTCTCTTCATTGTGGTTAAGAGTTGGCTTGTGTATCTTGCTGCTCCCCTGTTGGGGGCATATATATTTATAATTGTCATATCCACTTGTTGAATACTTCCTTTAAGAATAATATGGTGCCCTTCTGCATCTCTAACTATAGTCTGTAGTTTAAAATCCAATTTATCTGATATGAGAATTGCTACCCCAGCTTTCTTTTGAGGTCCATTTGCGTGAAAGATGGTACTCCATCCCCTTATTCTCAGTTTGAATGCATCTTTGGGTTCGAAATGAGTCTCTTGTAGACAGCAAATGGATGGGTCATTTCTTTTTATCCAATCTGCAACCCTGTGGCTTCTTATGGGAGCATTTAAGCCATTAACATTAAGACCGAGTACTGAGAGATATGATTTTAATGATGCCATGTTGCCAGTAAAGTCTTTGTTTGTATTGGCTGTGACTTTCTGTTCTGTATCACTCTTGGGGCCTTTTTACTTTTATAGAACCCCTCGTAATATCTCCTGTAGGGCTCGTTTCGTGGTTACGAAATTGGTTAGTTACTGGCGATTCTGAAATGTCTTTATTTCTCCATCAATTCTGAAGGACAGCCTTGCTGGATAAAGGATCCTTGGCTGCATGTTTTTCTCTGAAAGAGCTTTAAATATGCTCCCCCAACCCTTTCTCTCATTCCAGGTCTGTGTAGACAGGTCTGACGTAATTCTGATGCCTTTGCCTTGGTACGTGAGAGATTTCTTTGCCCTGGCCGCTTTCAATACTGTATCCTTGCATCTAATATTTGCGAAATGCACTATGACGTGACGTGGCGTAGGTTTGTCGTGGTTGAGCTTGGGAGGGGTCCTCTCTGCCTCTTGGACACGAATGTTTGTTTCCCTGTCTAGATTAGGGAAGTTTTCAGCTACAATTTGTTCAAATATCTCTTTTAGACCTCCGTTTTTCTCCACCCCCTCGGGGATGCCGATGATTCTAACATTGGATCGTTTCATTGAGTCAGTAATCTCCCGTAACCTACATTCGTGGGCTTGGATTTTTTTAAGAGCAGCTTCTATTTTGGTTTTTTCCTCTATTAACCCATCCTCCAATTCACTAACCCTTTCCTCTGCTTCTGTGACCCTGGCCGTCAGAGCCTCTAGTTTTGCCTGCATTTGGCTCATAGAATTTTTAATTTCTGTCAGATTTGCTCTCATTTCTGTCCTTAGGGATTCTGTATTCTCAGTAACCTTTTCGTTAATAGTTTTTTCAATTCTACTCATCATTTTGACCATCGTTACTCTGAATTCCATTTCTGATACTTTGGTTACATCCATATCCATTATTTCTGTGGCAGAGGCCACAGACTCACCGTCTTTTCTTTGCTGGGGGGGACTTCTCCTTCTTGTCATTCTGATGAGGAGAGGTTGCGGGGTTGTCCAGAGCCCAAATTATTGACTGGGTCCCAGGCCGTGCCCCTTGTTTTATAGGGATCTTAGGGATTTGGGCTTCTTCTTTAAAGATTTTATTTATTTATTTATCTGAGAGAGAGAGAGATATGATGAGGGACTCCTTTCCGGAACGCTGGGATCACGCCCTCAGCCGAAGACAGGCGCTCAATGACTGCGCCACCCAGGCGCCCCGGGTTGTGGGCTTCTTGATTTTTCAGCCTGCCTTCTGGGGGAGGGGCCTGCCGTGCCGATACTCAGGCAACCCTGTTTGGGTAGAGTCTCCGTGTCCCCTGCGAGGGGGGATGGGGATGGGCACTCTCTGAGCCGGTATTTCCAGGCTTTTTTTCTCTGGCGGCTTTCCCTGGCGGTTTGTTGTACCTCTTCTGAGAGTCAGAGCAGCAGCGGCCGAATTTCAGCCTCTGTCACAGAACAGAGGGATTGCGGCCCGTTCTCTACTAATGTTCTGGCCACTTTAACTCTCTTACTGTTGGTGCTGCTCAACCCTGCAGCGTCCCGGGATGTGCGCCCCACACCCAGAGTCCCGGCCCTCACTTCCAGGGCCGGCGCGTCCCTGTCCTTTGTGTTTCTAACGCTGCCAGCCGCCAGCCACCCCACGCGCGCTCTGGAAGCTCCCGGTCTCAGTCTGGATCCAGTGAGCGCACCGGGATTCCGGTGTTCCGCGAGATGCCTGGTGGCGTGCGCACCCGGCTCACGGTCTCGGTCTGCTGTTTTGCAGGTGCCGTCCGTGAGCCCCGCCCGCTCTCCCGTGCAGGTGGCTACTGCTTCCCAGCGCCCGAACGCGGCGGCTCCCTCCCCCTTCCGTTTATCTTCCGATATCTGTGCACGGTTTCATGGCTCCCCGCTTCGTACCTCAATACTCAGCGCTGGAGATGTTCATTTGTAGAGATCCAGATGCATCTTCCTGCGTCTCAGGCTGGTTCCGTGGTTGTTTAGGCTGGTCTGGTACCTATCCAGCTCGACTCGGGGGACCGGCTGAAAAAGGTGTCTCCTACTCCTCCGCCATCTTAACCAGAACTCTCCTGATGGCTAGTGATTTTGAACATTTTCTCATGTGTCTGTTAGCCATTTGTATGTCTTCATTGGAAAAGTGTCTGTTCATATCTTCTGCCCATTTTATGATTTGTTTATTTGTTTCTTGTGTATTGAGTTTGCGAAGTTCTTTGTAGATCTTGGATACCAGTCTTTTATCTGTAGTATCATTTGCAAATATCTTCTCCCATTCCGTGGGCTGCTTCTTAGTTTTTTTTTTTTTACTATTTCCTTGGCTGTGCAGAAGCTTTTTATCTTGATGAAGTCCTACAAATTCATTTTATCTTTTGTTTCTCTTGCCTTTGGAGATGTACTATTGAGAGTTTTTATCACGAATGGATGTGGTCCTTTATCAAATACTTTCTGTCTCTATTGAAATGATCATATGGTTTTTATCCTTTCTCTTGTTAATGTGATGTATCTTGTTGATTTGTGAATATTGAACTACCCTTGCATCCCTGGAATAAATCCCACATGATCATGGTGAATGATTTTTTTAATGTATTGTTGGATTTGCTTTGCTGATATTTTGTAAAGGATTTTTACATCATTCATCAGGGATATTTGGCTTGTAGTTTTCTTGTTTGTGTTAGTCTTTATCTGGTTTTTGGTATCAGCTATGTCGCCCCCCCATGGAATGAATTTGGAAGCTTTCCTTTCTCTTGTTTTTATGAATAGTTTGAGAAGAATAGGTATTAATTCTGTTTTAAATGTTTGGTAGAATTTACCATCTGGTCCTGAGCTTTTTCGTTGGGAGTTTTTTGATTACTGATACAGTTTCCTTGCTCATAATCAGTCTGTTCAAATTTTCTCTTTCTTTCTGATTCAGTGTTGGAAGGTTATATGTTTCTAGGAATTTATCCATTTCTCTAGTTTGCCAAATTATTGGCATATAAGTTTTCATACTCTTCTCTTGTAGTCCTATATTTCTGTGGTGTCAGTTGTTATTTCTCCTTTAGTTCTAATTTTATTTGTTTGAGTCATCTCTCTTTTTTCTTGAGGAGTCTGTGCTAGGATTTATCAATTTTGTTTATCTTCTCAATAGAACCAGTTCCTGGTTTCAGTGATCTGTTCTATTGTTTTTTAGTCTCTATTTACTTTATTTCTGGTGTAATTTTTTATTTATTTCCTTCTACTTGCTTTGGGCTTTGTGTGTTCTTTTTGAAGTTCCTTTAGGTGTAGGGTTAGGTTGCTTAGATTTTTCTTGTATCTTGAAGTAGGCATCTGTTGCTATAAACTTTCCTGTTAGTACAGCTTTTCTGCATCTCAAAGATTTTATACTCTTGTGTTTTCATTTTCCTTTATCTTCATGTATTTTCTCTGATTTTCTCTTTGATTTCTTGGTTGACCCATTGTTTAGTAGCATGTTATTTAGCTTCCATGTATTTGTGTTCTTTTCAAATTGTTCTTGCTACTGATTCCTCGTTTCATACCATTGTGGTCAGAAGACATGCATAACAACTTCAGTCTTTTAGAATTTGTTGAGACTTGTTTTGTGGCCTAGCATGTGATTGTCCTGGAAAATATTCCATGTACACTTGAAAAGAATGTGTATTGTGCTATTTGTGGATGGAATTCTCTATATATATTATGTATATTATGTGGGAAGCCCCATAAAGCTATCAAATGATTTCTCATCAGGCACATTGCAATTAATAAGAAAGTGGCATGATGTATTTAAAGTGCTGAAAGGAAAAAAATCTGCAACCAAGAATACTTTACCCAGCAAGGTTATCATTCAGAATAGTAGGAGAGATAAAGTGTTTCCCAGATAAACAAAAATTAAAGGAGTTCATAACCCTTAAATTGGCCATCAAGAAAAATTAAAGGGAACTCTTTCAGTGGAAAGAAAAGGCCATAATCAGGAGTAAGAAAATTATGAAAGGAAAAAATTTCACAGGTAAATGCAAACATAAAAGTAATAGATTAATAACTTATAAAACCAGTATAGAGGTTAAATACAAAAACATTCAGGTCAGTTATATATTCAAAAATCAGTCAAAGGATTCACAAAATAAAAGGATGTGTAGTATGACATCATATACATAAAACGTGGAGGTGCTAAAAAATTGAGTACTTTTAGAATGGGTTTGATCTTAAGCGACCACTAACTGAATATTGACTGCTACACAGTTTAGATATTATATATGAACCTAATGGTAACCACAATTCCCAAACGTGTAGTAGATACACAAAAAATAAAAAGAAAAGAATCCAAGCGTAACACTAGAGAAAGCAATCAAACCACAGGGGAAGAGAGCAAAAAAAGAAAGGAAGAGAGAATAAGAGAATAACTACAAAAACTGTAAAACAAGTAACAAAATGGCAATTAAGTACATACCTGTCAATTTATTTAAATATAAATGAACTGAATGCTCCAATTAAAATACATAGGGTGAGTGAATTGACAAAATTGCAAGACCCATCTGTATGCTTCCTATAAGAGACTCCCTTCAGACCTAAAGACATATATGGATTAATGGTGAAGGTATGGAAAAACATTTATCATGCAAATGAAGTGAAAGGAAAGCTGGGGTAGGCGTACTTAGACAAAATACACTTTAAAACAAAGACTGTAATAAGATACGAAGTAGAACACTACATAATGATAAAGGGAACAATCCAGGTTGAGAATATAACAATTATAAATATCTATGCACCCAACATGGAAGCACCTAAATATATAAAGCAACTATTAAAAGACATAAAGGAAGAAATTGGTAGTTATACAGTAATAGTGGAGAACATCAGTACCCCGCTTACATCAGTGAATAATAGATCAACCAGTCAGAAGGTCAAGAAGGAAATAGTAGCTTTCAAGGACTTTTTTGGCCAGATGGACGTAACAAATGTATACAGGAGAATAGGGGAAATCTTTTAATATTAATTGTTTACTCTGAAAATTTTTTTCCTTTTTTCTCTTCTGCAGGTCCCAGAGTCATTAAGACATACTACGTGGCAGAGACTGGGAAAAGGCAACTCAAGACAGATATTAGATGTTACCAGGGTAAGATTAAGTGGATACTTCTACATATAACTCAAAAGATTTGCAAGCCCTTTGAGCGGTTTCAAATTTATACTACATATTTGTGTTTCTCATTTCTTTCTAAATACTTTTCATTTTTTTTTACTAAATACTGAAAGATGAATAAGAAATCATGTTCCTGCTAGTAGAAGTAGGGATAGATATCTTGATTATTTTTTTGCTTCTGGAGAACTCTGTCAGAATCTCTTGAGATCAGTGCCAGATACAGCAACATTTTTAGAATGCTTTTATAAATGTAATGGCAGCTTGTTGACACTTAAATTTTTCCCAGTAATTTGTATGTGATATATGGAATGCTGTAAGCTTTTCAAGTGAGTAAAGTTCCTTTACCTTAGAAGATGTTCAGATGGCAGAGTGTCAAGGGACTCTAAGCTTATTAGAGCCTGATACTTAGTTTTTTAGTTGATAAGGGTTATTTTTCATTGCTAATGTAAGTGAAAGACAACTTTAAAATTTCTCAGTGCTCTAAAATTACACAGCAATTCTCCAAGTTAGAAAAAGGCTAGAAAATTAGAAGACAGCCTAAACCCTGAGTACTTCCTTTATTTTTTCATTTTGATTAACAATTATTTGCCATTACAAGGTACAAGGCATTGTTCTAATTTACGCAGAGGCTATAAACGTGAATTACATTTCAATTTTTTGCTTTGTCGAAGACCTCATTATCTTGTGTGGTATTCATCAGACCCCTTGGTATAATTTGTTACTTAGTCTTTTAGACGGAAAAAATGCCACAAAAAGATATTGTCAGACTAAAATTTGTATTTTGATGTTTTCCCTTTAAAAATGCTTTGAGATTGTTGATCCAAGAATCAATAACCCATTTATGGCAATTATTTTTTTGTTCTGAACTGGTGTGAATAAGAAGGCACTTTTGCTTTTTGTTTTTTGTTTTTTTTTTAAGATTTTATTTATTTATTTGACAGAGAGAGACAGCCAGAGAGAGAGAGAACACAAGCAGGGGGAGTGGGAGAGGAAGAAGCAGGCTCCTAGCAGAGAAGCCTGATGTGGGGCTCGATCCCAGAACGCTGGGATCACGCCCGGAGCCAAAGGCAGACGCTTAACGACTGAGCCACCCAGGCGCCCCAGGAAGAAGCAGGCTTATAGCGGAAGAGCCTGATGTGGGGCTCAATCCCAGATCGCCGGGATCACGCCCTGAGCCGAAGGCGGAAGCTTAACCGCTGTGCCACCCAGGCGCCCCTTACTTTTGCTTTTTGTGATTACATTTTCATAGCTTGGCCCAAAGCTCATACTGTTATGATTCGGCATTGATAGACATTTGTGTTTGTAAAGAACTTGCCCTTCATTAATTCATTAATATGGCTGCTGAAGAAGCATATTATTATGTGCATTTATTTCATTAAGTATCTTTTTTTAAATTTTAATGTTATTATTATATTATGTTAGTCACCATACAGTACATCCCCGGTTTCCAATGTAAAGTTCGATGATTCCTTAGTTGCCTATAACACCCAGTGCACCATGCAATACATCCCCTCCTTACTACCCATCACCAGTCTATCCCATTACCCCAACCCCCTCCCCTCTGAGGCCCTCAGTTTGTTTCTCATAGTCCATAGTCTCTCATGCTTCATTCCCCCCTTCTGATTACCCCCACTTTCTTTATCCCTTTCTTCCCCTGTCGATCTTCCTAGTTCTTATGTTCCAAAGGTGAGAGAAATCATATGATAATTGTCTTTCTCTGCTTGACTTATTTCACTTAGCATTATCTCCTCCAGTGCTGTCCATGTTGCAGCAAATGTTGAGAATTCGTTCTTTCCGATAGCTAAATAATATTCCATTGTATATATGGACCACAACTTCTTAATCCAGTCATCTGTTGAAGGGCATCTCAGCTCCTTCCATGATTTGGCTATTGTGGACAATGCTGCTATGAACATTGGGGTGCATATGGCCCTTCTCTTTACTACGTCTGTATCTTTGGGGTAAATACCCAGTAGTGCAATGGCTGGATCACAGGGTAGCTCAATTTGTAACTTTTTAAGGGACCTCCACACTGTTTTCCAGAGTGGCTGTACCAACTTGCATTCCCACCAACAATGTAGGAGGGATCCCCTTTCTCCACATCCTCTCCAACAATTGTTATTTCTTGCCTTGTCTATATTTGCCATTCTAACTGGCGTAAGGTGGTATCTTAGTGTGGTTTTGATTTGGATTTCCCTGATGCCTAATGATTTTGAACATTTTCTCATGTGTCTGTTAGCCATTTGTATGTCTTCATTGGGAAAGTGTCTGTTCATATTTTCTGCCCATTTTATGATTTGTTTATTTGTTTCTCGTGTATTGAGTTTGAGAAGTTCTTTGTAGATCTTGGATACCAGTCCTTTATCTGTAGTGTCATTTGCAAATATATTCTCCCATTCCGTGGGCTGCCTCTTAGTTTTTTTGAGTGTTTCCTTGGCTGTGCAGAAGACTTTTATCTTGATGAAGTCCCACAAGTTCATTTTATCTTTTGTTTCTCTTGCCTTTGGAGATATTCGCATGTTTTTCTCTGAAAGAGCTTTACAAATGCCCCCTCAACCCTTTCTCTCATTCCAGGTCTGTGTAGGCAGGTCTGACGTAATTCTGATACCTTTGCCTTAGTACGTGAGAAATTTCTTTGCCCTGGCCGCTTTCAATACTGTATCCTTGGATCTAATATTTGCGAAATGCACTATGATGTGACGTAGTGTAAGTTTGTCGTGGTTGAGCTTGGGAGGGGTCCTCTCTGCCTCTTGGACACGAATGTTTGTTTCCCTTGCTAGATTAGGGAAGTTTTCAGCTACAATTTGTTCAAATATTTCTTCTAGACCTCTGTTTTTCTCCACTCCCTTGGGAATGCCAATGATTCTGACATTGGAACGTTTCATTGAGTCAGTAATCTCCTGTAACCTACATTCCTGTGCGTGGATTTTTTTGAGTCCAGATTCTATTTTAGCTTTTCTTCTACTAATCCATCCTCCAGTTCGCTGATATGTTCTTCTGCCTCATTCACCCTGGCCGTCAGAGCCTCTAGTTTTGCCTGCATTTGGCTCATAGAATTTTTAATTTCTGCCAAATTGGCTCTCATTTCCGCCCTTAGAGATTCTGTATTCTCATTAACATTTTCGTTAATACTTTTTTCTAGTCTACACATCCTCTTGACCATTGTTACTCTGAATTCCATTTCTGGTAATTTGGTTATATCCATATCCATGAGTTCTTTGGCAGAGGCCACAGACTCATTGTCTTTTCTTTGCTGGTGGGGGGGACTTCTCCTCCTCGTCATTCTGATGAGGAGAGGTTGCGGGGTTTTCCAGAGCCTAAATTATTGACCGGGACCCAGGCCGTGCGCCCTTGTTTTATAGGGACCTTAGGGGTGTGGGCTTCTTGATTTTTCAGCCTGCCTTCTGTGGGAGGGGCCTGCCGCGCCGGTACTCAGGCAGCCCTGTTTGGGTAGAGTCTCTGTGTCCCCTGCAAGGGGGGATGGGGATGGGCACACTGTGAGCCGGTATTTCCAGGCTTTTGTTCTCTGGCGGCTTTCTCTGGAGGTTTGCTGTGCCTCTTCTGAGAGACACAGCAGCAGTGGCCGAATCTCATCCTCTGTCTCAGAGCAGAAGGATCGCAGACCGTTCTCCACTGATGTTCTGGCCACTTTAACTCTTTTTCTGTTGGTGCTGCTCAACCCTGCAGCATCGCGGGATGTGCGCCCCACACCCGACATCCCAGCCCTCACTTCCAGGGCCGGCAGGTCTCTGTCCTTTGTGTTTCTAATACCACCAGCCGCCATACTCCCCCACGCGCTCCGAAGCTCCGGCCCTCAGTCTGGTGGCGCGTGTTCCCAGCTCACAGTCGTCTCTGTCTGCTCTCTTGCGGGTGCCGGTCCGGGGGTCCGCCCGCTCCCCTGTGCAGCTGGCTACCGCTTCCTGGCGTCTGAACACGGCGGCTCCCTCCCCCTTCCGTTTATCTTCCGGTATCTGTGCACGGTTTCACGGCTCCCCGATTCGTACCTCAATACTCATCGCTGGAGATGTTCATTTGTAGAGATCTGGATGTATCTTCCTGCGTCTCAGGCTGATTCCGTGGATGTTCAGGCTGGTCTGGTACCTATCCAGCTCGACTCAGGGGACTGGCTGGAAAAGGGGTCCCCTACTCCTCCGCCATCTTAACTCCTCTTCATTAAGTATCTTTTAATTGAGGAAAACTTTTAAGTATTAGCAAGCTTAAATTTTGAGCCTCATCTTTACTGTCTTTATTAACTGTTTTATTTTCTCAAATGACTATTATATTTTCTCCAGTAAAAGTTTTATATTTATCTAACCTAAGAATTAATCTTAAGCCTCTTTTTAAAAGTAGACAAGATGTGTGCATATTTTCAAGGCTTGTTGGGAGATTTATGGATAGTTCAGTTTTATAAGCTAATGCATTAGGCATTGAAATCTACTCTGCCCACGTGCAAGATACTGGTATAGGCCATGGGACATACAGGGATAAAAGAGACTATCTTTAATTTCAAGAAATTTGCCATGTAATAAGAAAGACAAAATATGCATGCATATTACTATAGCATATGATAGACAGGAAATATTAAAAAGACACACACACATATGAGCAAGAATAAGGAAAAGAATTAGCATGTAAAATGAACTATATTAAATTATAAAGCAAAAAAAATGTATACATGTGGGAAGCAAGTGGGATATAATAGGTTAACCGTATGATATACTTTGCTTGCCAGTGATAGAGTAATAGATTACAGAGTACCGTAAGAGCAAATGACAGTAAGAAAGCTGGTATAAATCTTGTAGAAGTGTAATGTAAGTTTTCAAACATTTCGAAAGCTGTTTAGAACAAGTAACTTCTGTATGAGTATTATAGTTCAATATTCTTTGTGTAAGTGTATCTGTAAGCTAATTTTGAAGGTGTTTTGCTTTGTTCTGCTAAGCTAAGAGCTATGCCTATGAATTTGTATGGGACATTAGATTAAGCTGTCTAAGTCAGAGTTTTAAAGATCTGAAATTCTATAATAGCTAATGGATAACTTGGTGTCATCTTCAACTAGGTTCTCCAGGCCTGGCCACTGATAGAAAAGAGGACATGTTGGCATGGTCATGCAGGAGGAGGACTCCACACAGACCCAAAAGAAGGGGTAAGAGCGAATAACAAGTAACTGGAAATTCTTAATACATGATTGTACTTGCATAGAACATACGCATGCACACACACACGCGCGCACGCGTGTGTTCAAGAGTATTATCTTCCAGAATATTTTGCTTGACTCATAGCAGCAGGTTTTTAAATGCAAAACCTTATGAATTGACCGTGGTTATATATGGATGAGATTCTCTTGGGCTTAAAACAAACAAAAAATTCCATGATTTTCTAAAAAAGAAAAAAAGTTATCAACCTAAACATTTTAGTTCTTTATTTAAAATAGCATTGGATGAGGGGCGCCTGGGTGGCTCAGTCTTTAAGCGTCTGCCTTCGGCTCAGGGCGTGATCCCAGGGTGCTGGGATTGAGCCCCGCATTGGGCTCCCTCCTCTGCTGGGAGCCTGCTTCTTCCTCTCCCACTCCCCTGACTTGTGTTCCCTCTCACTGGCTGTCTCTCTCTCTCTCTGTCAAATAAATAAATAAAATCATTAAATAAATAAATAAATAAAATGCATTGGTTGAGGTTATTTGTTATATAATCCAGCCTTATTAATAAATAGGTAAATTAGATTTAACACTTAAGCAATTTGTGTGTGTGTGTGTGTGTGTGTGTGTGTGTGTGTGTTGAGGTTAACATTTCCCCTTGTATGCACTTAGTTTAGAAAGATCCTAGAATGTCCCATTGCTTCCTGATAAATCCTCCGTTTACCTAATCCATTTATTTAATTATCCTTATTCTTTTTAAAATATTTTTATAATTCCAGTTAGTTAACATAGTGTTATATTAGTTTCAGGTGTACAGTATAGTGATTCAATGCTTCCACACATTACCCTGTGCTCATCACAACAAGTGCCTTCCTTAATCTCCATCACCTATTTAACCTGTTCCCCCACCCCCTCCCCTATGGTAACCATCAGTCTCTTCTCTATAATTACGAGTCTGTTTCTTGCTTTGTCTTTCTCTCTCTCTTATTTTTTTCCCCTTTGCGTGTTTGTTTTGTTTCTAAAATTCCATATAAGTGGACTCATATGGGTATTTGTCTTTTTCTGACTGACTTATTTCACTTAGGATTATACTCTCTAGCTATATGGATGTCTTTGCAAATGGCAAGGTTTCATTGCCATGGCTGAATAATATTCCATTGTGTGTGTGTGTGTGTGTGTGTGTGTGTATGTGTGTGTATATATATACATATATATATATGTATACATATACATATATATATATGTATATATATGTATATGTATACATATATATATATCTCACATTTTCTTTTATCTATTCATCAGTTGGTGAACACTTGGGCTGCTTCCATATCTTGGCTATTGTAAGTAATACTGTTAGAAGCATAGGGGTGCATATATCCCTTTGAATTAGTGTTCTTGTCCTTGTATAAGTAGCCAGTTGTGAGACTGCCAGATGGTAAAGTAGTTCTATTTTTAACTTTTTGAGGAACCTCCGTACTGTTTTCCACAGTGGGCTGCACCACTTGTCTGTTCTTAACACTACTAATAAAAATTATAATGCTGCTCAGAAGGTATTTAAATCATCTGTTTACCCAATCCCTGTAGTAAAAGGGATTGTGAAAAAAGAGTGACAGTTTCAGTATTTGGAAGCTCTTTTTTTAAAATAGATACATTAAGAAATTATTTGTTTTATAATACAGTCTTCAGATTTCTGAAGAATTTTGGTGCTATATTCCTGCAGTTAAACTTTTTTACTGTGCTGCTTTTGAAGAATCATCTATAAGTAAATTTAGTTCAATCTGTGCTCATTATAACATGAGTAATGAACTTAAAATAAGGACGACTTTCTGGACTTTGCTTGACATACTTTTTTTATGTTAGCAACAGATCCTCATTGGATATAGTAAGAAGCTAGTAGTATTAAAAGAGATATTAGCACTTAATAGAGCAATCGGAGAGCTTTGGTACAAATCTTGATATAATCAAAAGGAGTGGAACAGCAATTTGGAGTAATAAAAAATTGGAAGTCTGGGGAGAAAATGGAATAATGAATCTCCAGGCTCGTTAAGATGAGTGGACACTTAGATCAATGGACAAGAATACCTGGATGACGTGGAGAGGCTGTTTTCTAGCTCTGATTTTATTCATCATCAAGTAACCTTATGATCTTTAATTTTTCCAGTTGACTTCCCTTTGGGATAGGGGATTAACTGTCCAATGTGAATATCAGTCAGCTTGTTATTTTTTTATTCTATATTATTAAATTGATTTATGGTACAGATGCATCTCATATGTACCATAAACTAGTTTTAGGCCCTTTTCGATGCTAGATAAACTCTTCATTTGTGGTATCAGACCAACAAAGTATAGAAAACAAACCTTATGGTATAGAGAAAGTAACAATAATAGTAAAGCTTTTTCTGACAATGTATCTTTCATCTCCCATCCATAAACTTACTATATACTTATATCTCCAATAATATTGGAAAAGTTTTCAGTTATCCTTGATTTTTCCATTAGACATCTGTTCAACATGCTTGTCTTTTGACCTAGCTTTTGTCAAACCACTGTTATTTCTAACAATATTGAAGTAGTGGCTGAATTTATTCCTTTAATTGCAGGTAGTTACCTTTAGCATGGATTGAAACAAGAGTTCTCTTCTCTGGACAGTTTCCACTGTCCAGTTTGGGCACTTCCAAATTATCTGCTGCTAAATTGGTTCTTTAGGGAGAAAACATTCAGTCTATAGTGTACATTTATACAAAATAAATTGCATCCAAAGTTTTTAGTATATATTTTATTCTCTCTCACCACAGATTTTGCCCCCAAGTACTTTCTTTATTAACTAGTCCCTTGATCTAGAATTAGAACATTTCTTGCTCTTAGAATTCAGGAATGTCTTTTTTTTTTTTTTTTTAGTAATCTCTACACCCAATATGGGGCTCAAACTCGTGAGCCCAAGATCAAGAGTCACATGCTCTACTGACTGAGGCAGCCTGGTGCCCCTCAATTCAGGAATGTCTTTAAAACCAGAGTTCTTAGATACGTCACATATCAGTTAAAGAAAAGGTTATTTTGTTACCTTTATCAAATGATCATTTTCTTTTTTCTTACTCTTTTATTTTCATATCAAAGCCCAGTGAGCTGCACACCCTTGAAAGCAGTGGACTCTTGGTAGAAAAAATCGTTCTTGCTTCAGTGCTTGACAACCTTTTCTGTTGTAAGATACGAAGTTACTGACCTGAGAAGCAAAACACATAGTTAGCTTATTAGTACGCAATTTTCTTCAATATCTTAAAATTCTACCAAGTGAGTTGCTCCAGATGTGTTTTGATTTTTTTTATTCTTGTTTTTGTGCCCTATCCACATAGTTATTAGCTATAGGTATTCACTTAATAGCACTTATGGCTGTTAGCGACTACATCTCTCCGTCAGGTCATACTGTTGAATTCATTACTGCTGCATATACGCAGTGCAGTTTGTGGCTTTCCACTTATACCCTATTTGGTCAGATGCTTCCAGTTTTATTTATGCATTTGTTTTTGGCCCACCGTACTATGATTTTGCTGTTTCATCTCCCTGTATATAAATAGATACTCCTTTCCTTATTTCTTTTTACCTGCCCAGCCTCATAAGTCTTATGAAACTATATATTAATACCAAATAAGTAAATTTAAAAACCTGTGAGAAGTTATGATGACTTAATAAATCAAGTAATTGGTATACCTCCTGAATATAATATAAATAACAATTGTCCTCATGTGTTTAAGAATACATATGTTAATTTATTAATTGAATAAATATTTATTGAGCATTATTTCTGGTATCAGGTTTCTATTTGTGGCACCTGCTTTTTTTCTTTTGGCCCATCTTAGTTTCAGTCACTTTCATCTCTTCTTTGACAGCTCTCTTCTACTTTTTCTAGGATAAAAAGATATAATTTGTTACCATACAGAGGTATAGTGAGCCTATCTGAATTCTTTCTTGTATTACTTTTGTGTTTTCTTTCTGAATCCAATTGATTTCCTTTATTATGGCAAGCTAATTCCAGTATATATTTGAGACCTTTGTAAAAACGTTTATTCCTCATACTAACATAGTACTAGTTTTAATGGGGCTTAAAATGTCAGCTTCACATTTTAAATTTGAAGCTATTTAGCTGTAGCAAGAAGGCCTCATTGTATTTATTGTTAGCAAAGAAAAAGTAGATTCACTCCTACTTCTATAGGCCTTTTAATGATATTTCTATAGCATTCGAATTTAGGGAGCTTTCGTTATCATGATATGTCCTTGCAGTTAGGTTTTTAAAATGACTTTTGAATTTTTCTTATTGTGATAATGATAAGCAGAAAAGTGGAAGAATTTCATGTTTTCTGTTTACATGTAAGTGAGGCTTAAATAAAAATTAGATATCAACCGTTGGTTGCTTCAGGAATTTTGACCCCTGAGAAAGAACTTCCTTCCTTAAATCATTTCTTTTCCTATCCTGTAATTACTCCTTACACAGTATGTTTTCAAATAAGTGAATTTCTTATCATACTCCTTGACCATTTCCTATATTTTCCACCCATTCTTTAAGAATGTGATCTTAAATGAGTATGTATGCTATTTGTGTTGCTTAGTCTGAAATGAAAAGTAAGTTGAAATGAAGGTGGTTTTGAATTCAGTCTCAAGCTTGTGGATTTATTTATTTATTTATTTAATAATATTTTTTTATTATGTTAGTTATCATACAGTACATCCCTGGTTTCTGATATAAAGGTCAGTGATTCATTAGTTGCGTATAACACCCAGTGCACCATGCAATACGTGCCCTCCTTACTACCCATCACCAGCCTATCCCATTCCCCCACCCCCCTCCCCTCTGAAGCCCTTAGTTTGTTACTCAGAGTCCATAGTCTCTCATGCTTTGTTCCCCCTTCTGATTACCCCTCCTTTCTTTATCCCTTTCTTCTCCTACCGATCTTCCTACTTCTGTTCCATAGATGAGAGGAACCATATGATAATTGTCTTTCTCTGCTTGACTTATTTCACTTAGCATTATCTCCTCCAGTGCCGTCCATGTTGCAGCAAATGTTGAGAAATAGTTCTTTTTGATAGCTGAGTAATATTCCATTGTATATATGGACCACATCTTCTTTTTTTTTTTTAAGATTTTATTTATTTATTTGACAGAGATAGAGACAGCCAGCGAGAGAGGGAGCACAAGCAGGGGGAGTGGGAGAAGAAGAAGCAGGCTCATAGCAGAGGAGCCTGATGTGGGGCTCGATCCCATAACGCTGGGATCACGCCCTGAGCCGAAGGCAGACGCTTAACCGCTGTGCCACCCAGGCGCCCCTGGACCACATCTTCTTAATCCATTCATCTGTTGAAGGGAATCTCGGTTCTTTCCACGATTTGGCTATTGTGGACAATGCTGCTATGAACATTGGGGATGCATATGGCCCTTCTCTTCACTACGTCTGTATCTTTGGGGTACATACCCAGTAGTGCAATGGCTGGATCATAGGATAGCTCAATTTTTAACTTTTTAGGGGACCTCCACACTGTTTTCCAGAGTGGCTGTACCAACTTGCATTCCCACCAATAATGTAGGAGCTTGTGGCTTTAGATAACCCTTTTGTTTTTCAGGATTACCATTGTGTGTCCAGTGTGTGAATTATGGGTATCCACAGTATGATGATTCTGGTGATTTTGAAAGGTGGTATATGGTCTTTCAGGATCTGTATTGAGATCTCCAGTGTTATTTTACTCTTGTGCAGCAGGAACGAGTTGGTTTAAAATATTTTAGAAGTGTGCCTCAGCCTCTGATACACCTTTTGATTTGGACTTCACTTATTAAAAAAAGACATTTTTCAAACTTTATAGTGTATCTAACATATAACTGAAGTCATATACTTTATAGCTGAATGGACTTATAATGCATGATTACACAACTTCAGAACCCATTTTGTTAAATGAAATGGTGACATTTTATGCACTATTAAGCCAACTAGAATAATTTTCTTGCTCTTAGCCATAACTTCTCTGTGTCCTTATTGAAAAATTTGGGGGTGTGTTGTAGAAGGTTTTGACAGGAGAGAGTGTTTAGAAAGATATGCAGAAACAGGGCCTTTTTGTCATTATTCCATCAAGAAAAATAAGACAGATAAAACTTGTAAAATGGGAAAGTGGTTGAAGTGCCTCAATTTGTGTTATAATGCATTAAATTATATTTATTTAGTAATAGTTTGATTGAAAAAGTGAATTTTTAAATTACAGCCTTATTCCCATTTTTAAAAATATCTTACTGGTTATGAGAACATATATGAGTATATGTGTGTAATAAAATAAAACATTAACAAGTGTACTTTCAGCATTTCATGTTTTTGCCACCTTATATCTTTAAAGCAGCCAGAAACATAGTCCTGTGTTTAGTACAATACGAATAGTTTTATTTCTGTTGCTCTTTACTCAATAAACTGGGACTTAAACTAGAAAAGTAGTTTGCTGAACTTTGGGGGCAATAACCATAATATAAAACTACCCTGTATAACATAATGTGTTGTCCTGGGTTTCTTACATGTTGACAGTTTTCCTCCATTCCTTGCTGTGTAAATCTACTTGAAATTGTGTAACTTTCCTCCCTCAAAATGAACTAAATTTTTTCTTATTATATGTGAACAACAGAAAATACAAGCAAGCGAAAAGAATGTAAAAAATTATCAATGATTCCATCTATTCACAGCTATTTATTTTAACACTTTTGGGGGTATTGCTTTCAGACCCGTTTGTTTACATGTGTAAACTCATACACACATCACTTTTTTAACATGAAAAATAAGTTTTGTACTTTGCTTTTTTCACTTTACATGTTTCTGTGTCACTACATATATTTCTGAATGGTTACACTTTGTTGTATACATTCTCTGTAAGTTGTTTGTACAGTTCTCCATTATTGATCATGTAGGCTGTTTCCAAATTTTTCTTGTTAAAACAGCATGAGAAGAAACATCCTATAGCTAAATTTTTCATTCCTTTATTCAGTAGATAGTTGTTGAGTACCTGCTGTATGTCAGCCACTATATTTGGTATTAGGTTACAACAGTGAGCACAAAACACAAAGCTGCTATTCACATAGAATTAAATTCTAACAGGAGAGCAGATGTTAATCAAATAATCACGCTTCTGTATATATAATTTATAATTGAAATGGATGCTTTGGAAGAAGGAATACTCTTCTGTGAAAGAATACAGCCAAGGATCCTGACTGGGGTTAGGGAAGACCTCATTGAAGAAGTGCTGCTTGAGCTGGCAGTTAACTAATTGGAAGAGGTTGGAAAGTGCGTTGGTGTTTCACAGATGGAGATTATTTCAGACAGAATGAATGGTATTATGCAAATGTCCTGTGGCAGGAAAGTTTATAGCATATTTGTGGAACTAAAAGAAAAGAAAGCTAGTATGGCATGAATACTGAAAGCAGTGGTATATGACATCGTTAGAGATGTAGTCAGGGGCCAAGCCAAGCAGAGCCTCACAAGTGGTGTTATGGACTTTGATCTTCATTTTAAGAATGGTAGGATGCAACTGAAGGGTTTTAAACTATGAGTAATATCTGATTGCGGGGTGTACTAATTGAACAGGGAGGAGAGTAGTTTCAGAGAAATCATTTAGGAGGATGTTGCAAGTAGTTTAGGTGAGAGGTTATGATAGCTTGGATTAGGTTGGTAGTGAACATAGAAGTAGACAGATTGAAGAAATTTTTATGAAGTAAAATTGATTCTGCTTGGTGCATATTCTTAAGTATTTTTGAAGGCATAAGTTTATAGAAATGGAATTCTTGACACAAAGGGCAGATTATTTTAAAAAGCTGATGGTAGATATCAAAATGCTTTCTGGATAGATTGTTTCAGTTTACTCTCCCATTAATACTGTGTTAGAGTGCCCATTTCAATATAACTTCACCAGCAATGAGCATTAACTTTTTGGGGTTTTTTAAAATATCTATTCCAGAAAGTGAGTAGATACTTCAGTTTTTTAAATGGACATTATTTTGCCAACTATAATAACAGTATTTTTGGAATATATATGTATTATCTTATTTTGACTTTACACAGTGTGGTTTTGATTCTTAATATCCTGCCTCTAAAAGCTGAAACTAAAACAAAAAGATTTCATGGGACTGTTGCCTCAGGAACTTGAGAGAAAGAAAAATGTAAGATGATTTAGGTCAGATTAAACATGACTGGAAAATTGTGTTTTTGTTGAAATTTTTAATAATGAAACTTCTGTAAAATTAATACCAAGACTCCTACTTTTCTAAACATTGCATTACAACTCTACTTTATCATGAGTTTTGACTGAGGGCTCCAGACTATTTTAAATAAACATATTGGTAAAGAGACCAAAAGTATGTAAAGATTTTGACCACAAAGATGGAAATATTGAAATATTTATTAAATTTTGTGTAATGTATCGATAGCTTAAGAGATGAGAAATAACTGTATAGTACATCTCCTCTTGTCCCCACTGAATAACTTTTTGGCAATATGAAGATGGCTGTAGCTGGAAGTAAAAAATTAAGGGATATAAGTAGCTTTTTAAAAGCAATTTATGTAATTTCTTTTTCTCCAAGGTAGTTTGAGTTTGAAAGACACTGACCTTAGATCCAGAATAAAAGTTACATTTGCAAATATCTTCTCCCATATCATTTTGGTTTTTTGATAGTTTCCTTCTTTGTGCAAAAGCTTTTTATTTTGGTGTAGTCCCAATAGTGTAATTTTGCTTTTGTTTCCCCTGCCAGAAGAGACACATCTAGGAAAACGTTTCTGCAGCTAATGTCAAAGAAATTACTGCCGATGTTTTCTTCTAGGAATTTTATGGTTTCCTGTCTCACATTTAGGTCTTTCATCCATTTTGAATTTATTTTTGTGTATAGTGTAAGAAAGCGGTCCAGTTTCATTCTTTTGCACGTAGCTGTCCAGTTTTCCCAGCACCATTGTTGAAGAGACTGTCTTTTTCCCATTGTATATTCTTGCCTTCTTTGTCGTAGATTGATTCACCATAAAAGGGTTTATTTCTGGACTCTCTAGTTCCGTTGACCTGTCTGTTTTTGTGCCAGTAGCATACTGTTTTAATTACTACAGCTTTATAATATATCTTGAAATCTGGGATTATGATACCTCCAGTTTTGGTCTTTTTTTTTTTTTAGTTTTTATTTTAATTCCAGTTAATTAATGTACAGTGCAGTATTAGTTCCAAGTGTATAATACAGTGATTCAGCAATTCCACATATCACCCCAGTGCTCATCATGACAAGTACCCTCCCCGATCCACATCACCTCTTTTCATTCGTCTCCCCCACTCCCCTCCCTTCTGGTAACCATCAGTTTGTTTTCTCTAATTAAGAGTCTGTTTCTCTCTCTTTCTTTTTTTTTTTCTTTTTGCACATTTGTTTTGTTTCTTAAATTCCACATGAATAAAATCATATGGTATTTGTTTCTGACTGACTTTCATTACACCCTCTAGCTCCATCCATGTCATTACAAATGGCAAGATTTCATTCTTTTAATGGCTGAGGCATATTCCATTGTATATATATACTACTACTTCTTTTTCCATTCATTAATCAGTGGACAGTTGGGCTGCTTCCATAATTTGGCTATTATAAATAATGCTGCTACAAACATAGGGGTGCATGTATTCCTTTGAATTAGTGTATCTGTATTCTTTGGGCAATTACCCAGTAGCGTGATCACTGGATTGTAGGGTTGTTCTTCCTTTTCAAGATTGTTTTGGCTATTCAGGGTCTTTTGTGATTCCAAACAAATTTTAGTATTATTTGTTCTAGTTCTGTGAAAAATGTTGTTGGTATTTTGATAGGGATTGCATTAACACTGTATGTAAATTATACTTGAATAAAAGAAGTTATGTTTGTAATGTTTGCAAATTTTTCTCAAATATGTACATAATTCTACATTATTGAAATGCAGTTATATTTGAAATGACATGTTACTTACTGCTTTGTTTTCTCTCTTTCAACAGTTAAAAGATGTTGATACTCGGAAAATCATAAAAGCAATGCTTTCTTACGTGTGGCCCAAAGACAGGCCAGATCTACGAGCTAGGGTGGCCATTTCCTTGGCATTTTTGGGTGGCGCAAAGGTAAGAATAAGAGAAATTATACATTGTTTGTTGCTGTAACTAAGAAATAGTATGGCATTTTCTAATAGTGAAACTTGAGCTGATGTAAGCTACTTTGGGGGGAGCATTGTTAATTTTTAGGACCCTCATTTACATAACTATTTTATGCAATCAGAAATTATATGGTAATGTCCAGTTTATTTGTGGATCAGATTTAAGGGCCTCAACTTAATGGAATTCACTCTTGAAACCAGTGTAAGATACAGGATCATTAGTGGTAACAAAGCATAAGGAACTTTATAAAAGAATCTCCTCAAAGCCCTGGTGGCTCTTACTTAATACATATTTCTGGTAAGCTTGGTTCTCATCTCCCAGTAAATTGGAAAGAGGATGAAGACACATTTAGGCACACTGATAGCCATAAGTGGTAAACAGCAATGTGAAGGGAAATAAACAGGAAAACTTAAAAAAAAAAAAAACCACCCACAAAAACTGGGCATTTTTGTACCACTCAGTATAAGAGCCCTCTATATCTTAGCAGCCTCTTCAGTTTATCTCTGTACTATGTGTAGCACATTTTAATAAGCAGTTATAATGACTCTGAACTTTAAGGGAAAAAAACCTTATTTTTAGTTTATTCAGATTTTAAAGTCAGTGAAGTTTATATTTTTAAGTGCAACATGTAGTCTTTGGAGTCAGAATTCCTGGGCTCTGGCACTTACTAATGTTGTAACATTGGGCAAATTGCTTAGTCTTCATGCCTCAGTTTCCCAAGTTGTAAAATAAGGTAAATATACTGTTGTTATAAGGATTAAATAAATTAGCATACAAAAGGCTTGGAACAGTGTTTGGCACGTAGTAAAACATATGTATTAAAATAAAAATAAATTAATTTAGATTTCCATCAAAAATATGGGGGAAAAAGTCTGCTGAAAAGTATAAATGAGGTTTGACTACCACTCTTTTATTTAAGGGTTAATATATTGTTTTAGAATCCAGGTCATATCACTTATTTCTCCTCTATGTCATGTATGTTGCCTTTTATTTACTCATTCTTTTCCTTACTCTGAAAATAGGTTTTGAGAACTTGTCATACAAAGGACTGTTCTTGGCCCTGCAGAGTATTCAGATGTGAATAAAGCATATTTCTGGGGCACCTGGGTGGCTCAGTTGTTAAACGTCTGCCTTCGGCTCAGGGCGTGATCCCAGGGTCCTGGGATCGAGCCCTGCATTGGGCTCCCTGCTCTACTGGGAGCCTGCTTCTTCCTCTCCCACTCCCCCGGCTGTGTTCCTTCTCTCGCTGGCTGTCTCTCTCTCTGTCAAATAAATAAAATCTTTTAAAAAAAAAGCATATTTCTTCTCTCAAGTCATACAGGATAAGACAAGTTATATTTTATTGCTATGGTGCAAAGTAGGTCATAAATGATTTAAAAGAAGTACCATTCAGGGGCGCCTGGGTGGCGCAGTTGTTAAGCGTCTGCCTTCGGCTCACGGCGCGATCCCAGCATTCTGGGATCGAGCCCCACATCAGGCTCCTCTGCTGGGAGCCTGCTTCTTCCTCTCCCACTCCCCCTGCTTGTGTTCCCTCTCTCACTGGCTGTCTCTCTCTGTCAAATAAATAAATAAAATCTTAAAAAAAAAAGTACCATTCACATATTGGGTGATTTCAAAGGAAAAAGCCACCAAATGGGGAGTCTGGAAAGGTTCCACAGAGGAGGTGATGTCTGAGATAGTCTTGGATTGAGGTGGGATTGTTACAGGTATAGGAGTAACATGGACAGAATGAGAGAGGACGTATAGCGTGTGTGGAGTAGTAAATAGTTCAGCTTTGCTCTTGTGAGGGGATAATGTTTCAGAGAAACTAGAAGTAACCTTGGAAAGATAGATGGAGCTCCTAATGTGAAATACCTTAACTGTGAAACAAAAATTTAATTACATTGGAAGTAGGAACATATATTTTGAGCAGAAGAGTAGTAAAGTTAGAGCTATATTTTAGGAAATTAATCTGATCCAGTTGTATAAGATGGATTAGGGCGGTAAGAGAACTAAAGTAGGGATACCATTGATTTTCATTTCATGTATTCATTCAGCAAATATTTACTGACCAGTTATGAGGCTGATGTAATAATCTAGATGAGAAGTAATAGCACTTTGTACTGGAGTAGTGGTAGAAATGGTAATATGGAGGGAAAAGATGCCAGAGATATTGTGAGGTAACGGAAGTAGAATCAACAAGACGTAGCAATGGATCAGATATTAGAAGTAAAAGAGAGGTAGGATTCAACGTTGATGCCGAGGATAAGAGAAGAAAAATGCTTATAACAGTAGGTAGGAAGTTGGGAGGTCTTGTTTGGGAAGATGAAAATTTAGGTTTGGGGCAAGTTAAGTTTGAGATGCTAATGGAATGTTGAGACAGAGATACTTAAATGATAATATAAAATGCAAGACAAGTTTAGGAAGGAGCCCCAGGCTAGAGAGATTAAGATGTAATAGTTGGGGGAGGGGGGAGAGGTAATAGTTGAGACAGTGCAGATCAGTTGACCAAGAAATAGAGCAGAAATAGAAGATGACTACAGAGAGAACCTGTGATAAATGTGCTCCTATAGGGTAATAAACAGCAATGGAAACAGGAAAGGAGTGATTGGAAAGTAAAACTAGAATAATTCAGTCTGACTGTTCATTGTCTTTTCTTCTTTCTCGTCTGTGGGTTCTGTTGAGTACTCTCCCAATGAACCAGACCCCTTCCCTGGGAGAAGACTAAATCAAGATACTGAACAACAGACCAAGAATCCATACTTTATTCTGTTTGTTTAAGCTGAACAGAGAGGATAATATTATAAATCTAATTTTGGTAGCTAATGTTGAAATTCTTTTAACTCTTATAATTTTAGCACAGTACTGGTTGCTGAATTGTCTTTTACCTACAAATTACTTAAGGATAAAGATTATTCTGAGCTCTTGTGTGAGGCAGAATTAGCAAATTGGCCTTTATTAGCTGAATGAAAGTATTTTGCTGACAAGTTAAAGGCAGATTGTTTTCTGGACTTCGTTTTGAGTCGAAGAGAACAGGTTAGAACATGACTAATTAGGTTAGTCAAAGGGAGGAATGTTAAATAATTTGTATTAGATTTTATTTTTGGAGTGAATTTCAGTTGTTCAAAATACAGATTTCTGTTGCTTGGTGACAGGTCAATGTCAGGGTATAAAAACTAGGTCAAGGTAACTTTCTTAAGGACTGAAATACTTTTAGAAGGCTAATATTTGATTCTTCTCAATAAATACTGAGCACCAATAGGATGGATAGTGCTGTACTAGCCTCCTATAAACTAATGATAAGTAAACAGAAGTGAATATAGAAAAATCAGTCCTTAAAAAGTATGTTGGATTCCTTTTGAGTCAGGAAAAGACATAGATTACCTGATGTTATAATGATTGCATGCTTGTACTTTCAGAACATATAGAAAAACAGTTTACTTTTCACTAGACAGGAACTAGACCATAGGATAAACTTAGGAATGTATAGTAGTAGCATTTAACCATTCCTAACATCATTTTTCTAGCTTCTCTACTGTGTTTAAAAGTGATTACTCTCCCAATCTTTAAAACATGGTCATTGTTTAATTTTGGTAGTATTGCAGGTATGATTTATACTTTGCATGCAAATATGGATCGTTACCCCTTTCATTCGTTGGCTTCCTATTTTTTTTTCAACCTGATTACATGCTTTGGCATATAAGCACTTTGGACGGATCTATTCCCCTTTATACTGTGGTCTTCCCTACCTCCTCCGCATACTTGTGGGAATCTTAGGGCAGGGTTCAGGAATCTTCTCAGCTATAAATGAATGCCACCCAGCCATCTGAGCAGCATGTGGTGGTTTCACAGCAAGGCCAGAAGCATCCGTGAGGGAGAAGGAGGACAGAAAGAGAGAAATGTCAAGTGAGAAGAAGAAAAAGGGAGGAGGATTTCTGCTTAACATATGGGGCCACAGCATACCATCTGCTTACTTATTTGTCTATTAATGCTCTTTTCATTCTGAAGGTCTTAAGGCTATCATTGTCTCCAGCAAAGATTTTTTAAGATAAACTGCATTATGTAAAGATGCCTTGCAGCCCAGAGAAACCCAAGAAGGATGGGTTGGTATTTCTTCTGAATTGCAGAAATTCTATTTTTAATATGTTGGAGTCCTATATAAGATATATTTTAGGGGTTCTGCTGCCAAGAGAGAGACAGAGATAGAGACAGACAGAGATAGAACACTATTTGCCTTCAGTCCTTAAATCCTTACAAATCATATGCAGTGCCTTTTCTTACCATCCACACATATATCCTAGGAGTATCACATTTTCATTAATCAGAGGATTTTGAGATCTAAGAATTTTTTTTAATTTAACCTATTAGTATATCACATGCAGCTGTGCCAGGATTTAAGGAAAATGTAAAACATATTTACTAAAGCCATCTGTTTACATAAAATAAGTTTATTTTAATGTTATAAAAAAGTTTACTCATCTTCTCTAACCAGCACCATCTTTGGAATGACTTAGTTGACAGAGAACTTAAAGTATCAAGTACAAAAGGATATCTCAATTAAAAACCTGTTACAAATGAAAATAAGCTTTATTTAAAATTATAAAATAATTTCAAGGGAGAGGGTATTTTATAAAAATATATCCCTTTTCTTCAAGAGTGCATCTATTATATAAAGTAAGGAATAATTTTTGTGTCTTAGTCTGTTTACACTGCTATAAAAAACACCATAAACTAGGTGGTTCATAGATGGCTGTCTTTTTGTTGTAACCTACATCATGTAAGAGGTGAAAGGTCTTTGGGGACTCTTTTATAAGGGTACTAATTCCATAAGGGCCTGATCACCTCTTAAAGGCCCCACTTCCAGTATCATCACTCTGGGGGGTTAGGATTCAACATGTGAATTTGGCAGGGGGACGTTCAGATCATAGAAGTATGTATTGAGCAACATTTGTTGAGTGGCTGTTAGGTACAAGATGCTGTTCTAGGCAACTGGGAATGCAAAAATGAATAAAATGTGGGCCTTGCCTTCCCTCCTAGAGTTGCAGTGTACTGAGGGAGAAAAATACACAAATAATATATATATATATATAACATAAATATCCATAAGGGAGTCACAAATGAAGATATATGGGAGTTCCAGCAATTAGGCATTTAAGGAAGGCTTCATGGAAGAGCTAGAGTTTTCCAGTAACTACTGTCTTGACATTTGTAACTTCAGAAGATTCGTGCATTTTTTGCTTAACTTTGATTCTTTAAAAATTTTCTGAAAAACACTTTTTAAAATGAAACAATGCTACCTAAAGCCTTTTGTTGAGAAGTATGATTTATATCTTGGAATAGTTTTTTAATTAAAAGACTTTATATTTTAGAGAAGTTTTAGGCTTACCGAAAAATTGAGCAGTAAGGACAGAGAATTCCTATACATCCCCGCCCCAATCCCACTCAATTTCTTCTGTTACTAACATCTTGCATTAATATGGTACAGTTGTTACAATTGATGAACCAATTATTTAAAAATATATTATTCTTATTAGCTAAGTTCATAGTTTACATTAGGATTCACTCTTTGTGTTGGACACTTATTATAGGTTTGGGGAAATGCATAGTCTCATGTATCTACCATTGAAGTATCATACAGAAGAGTTCTACTGCCCCTAAAAATCCAGTGTATTTCACTTGGTCATCTCTCCATCCTCCCAAATCCCTGGCAACCATTGATCATTTTACTATCTCTGTTGTTTTGCCCTTTTCCATAATGTCATATAGTTGGAATCATACAATATATAGCTCTTATAGACTGGCTTTTTTCACTTAACAATATACATTTCAGAGTCATTTATGTCTTTTTTATGACTTGATAGTTCATTTATTTTTATTGCTGAAAAGCATTCCATCGTATGGACATACCATATAATGTGTATATCCATTCACCTTTTGAAAGACATTTTGGTTGCTTCCAGATTTTGGCATAAAATAAAGTTGCAATAAACATTTGTGTGCAAGATTTTTGTGTGATATAAGTTTTCAGCTCATTTGGGTAATTACTGAAGAGTGCAATTGCTTGATTATATATTAAGACTATGTTTAGTTTGTGAGAAACTGCCAAACTGTCTTCCAAAGTGGCTGTACCATTCTGCATTCCCACCAGCAGTGAATAAGAGAATTTCTGTTGCCCCACATCCTTGTCAGTATTTGCTGTTGTCAGTGTTCTGGATTTTAGTCTAATAGGCGTGTAACGCTATCTCATTTTTGTTCTAATTTGATATTGCCTAATGACGTGTTATATTGCACATGTTTTCATATGCTCTTGGTCATCTCTATATCTTCCTTGGTGAGATACCTGTTAAGTCTTTTGCCCATTTTTAAATTGGGTTGTTCATTTTCTTATTATTGAGTTTTAAAGAGTTCTTTGTGTATTTTGACTACCAGTCCTTTATCAGATAGATTTTTTGCAAATATTTTCATGCAGTCTGTGGCTTGTATTTTCCTTCTTTTAACAGTGTCTTTCACAGAAGTTTTAAAATTTAATGTAGTCCAACTTACCGGTGTTTCATGGATTGTGCCTTTAGTGTTACATCTAATGTCATTGCCAAACCAAAGGTCACTTAGATTTTATTTTAAGTTATCTTCTAGAAGTTTTATAGCTTTGTGCTTTACATTTAGGACTGTGATTCATTTGGAGTTAATTTTTGTGAAAGGCCAATGTCTAGATTTTTTTTTTGCACGTTCAGTTGTTCTAGCACCATTTTTTTGAAGACTATTTTGCCTCCATTGGGTTGCCTCTACTCCTTTGTCAAACATCAGTTGAATATATTTGTGTATATTTATCTATTTCTGGACTCTGTTCTGTTCTATTGATATAATCTTTTGCCAGTGCCACACTTAATTATTGTAGCTTTATGGTAAGACTTGTAATCAAGTAGTGTCAGTCCTCTGACATTGTTGGGTTTTTTTTCCCAATATTGTGTTGGTTATTCTGGGTCTTCTGTTTTTCTCTGTAAAGCTTAGAATCGGTTTGTCCATATCTACCAAATTGTTTGCTGGGATTTTGATTGGGACTGTATTGAATATATAGAGCAAATATAGGAACAGCTGACATCTTTATAATATTGAGTCATTCCATCCATGAACATGGAATCTGTTCATTTCGTTCTTTTTTGATTTCTTTCATCAGGGTATTATAGTTTTCCTCATATAAATCTTAGACATGCTTTGTTAGATTTATACCTAATTATATCATTTTGGGTACTAATTTAAGTGGTATTATTTTTTTAAATTTTTAATCATATATTTTTCACTGGAGATATAGAGGAAAGCAATTGACTTTTGTATATCCTGCAGCCTTGCTAGAGTTTCAGGAGGGTTTTTGTTGTTTTGTTGTTGTTGTTGTTGTTGTTGTCGTTATTGTCAGTTCTTCTGGATTTTCTACATGGATAATCATATCATCTGCAAAATGATTTTATTTCTCCTTTCCTAATATGTGTGCCTTCTATTTCCTTTTCTTACTGTATTATCTAGGACCTCCAGTACCATGTTGAACAAGAGCAGTAGGAGAGGGCATCTTTGCTTTGTTCCCAAATTTAGGGGTAAAGCATCTAGTTTCTCATCATTAAGTATGTTGTAAGCTATAGGGTTTTTTGTAGGTGTCCTTAATCAAGTTGAAGAAGTTTCTTTCTATTCTCTTCCCAGTTTCCTGAGAGTTCTTATCATGAATAGGTGTTGGATTTTGTCTAGTGCTTTTTTTTTTTTTGCCTCTATTGATACCATATGATATTTTTTCTTTAGCCTGCTGATGTGATGGATTACATTAATTGATTTTCCAATATTGAACTAGCTATGCATACCTGGAATGAATTCCACTTGGTCATGTTGTATAATTATTTTATACATTATTGGATTTGATTTGCTAATATTTTGGTGAGAATTTTTTTATCTGTAATCATGAGAGATAGTGGTCCAGAGTTTTCCTTTCTTGTGATGTCTGCCTGGTTTTGGTATTAAGGTAGTGCTGGCCTCCTAGAACAAGTTCAGAAATTTTCCCTCTATCTCTGTTTTCTGGAAGGGATGGTATTTACAAATTGAGTATTTTGCCTACTTTTCTTTTCTCCTTGTTTTGCCTTGCTAATCATATCTCCCTTTAGTGCTCTTGTCCTTTATATTCTTTCTCTCCTTCTGATCCTTTTGAGACTGGAGAGGTACACAAACAAAATTCTCTTTTACCTATTCACATTTATTGGGCCCTTCTTGGCAGCACTAGTTACAGAGTCCTTAATTATCAGAGGCTGCTGTGAAAGAGATTAATTATTGAGGAATTTAGGTATTAAAAAGGTCTGGAAGAATTGGGTTCCTCAGATAACATAGATAATACTTGCATGACCAAGAAGGGAAAAGTCACTTTAAAATCTAGAGTTTGAGACCCTCAGCAGACTGCTCATGTGGACCAGTAAATTTGGCATCATATAGATACAGCATACTTTTGGCTGTCCTTTATGGTGATTGTACTTTTTCCTTAAGTTTGTTATTTAATTTATGTCCCAAATCTTGCATTTCCTAGTTAAAATTAAACAAATTCAGTTTCCTAATTATATACCAGTTTCTGAAAATTCAAGAATTTTGAAGATTATTTATATATTTGATTCGAACTTTTGATCTAGGAAAGAAAAAAAATTGTGGTAATAAGTCCTTTTATTTCTCTTATACTTAAATTAATGGTAAATTAATGAGCATGCTGCAGTTACAGATGAAACACAACTTTTGTCACATGATTATAATCCGGTAAAAACAGTTTATCAATATTTAGAAAACAACAGGGGGATTAAACTCTGTACTGAGTCAATTTTGATTAAAGTACATTAACATTTAGCCTTAGTTTTAGACCTCTCCAGCCTATAGGGAGCCAGGTTTGGTGTGACCTGAGACACTGGCTTTATTTTTAAAATTTTACTTTTAATATACATGCAGTAAAGGGTACTCTTTTATGATTTTTAATACATGGATATATTCATGTAATTACTGCCACAGTCAGGATACAGAATAGTGCTACCACCCCAAAAATCTCTTTTGTATAACCCCTTTGTCTATATATCCTCTTCAGACCCCTAACTGCTGGATACTACTGATTTCTCCTATCTCATTATAGTTTTGTCATTTTGAGAATACCATATAAATAGAATCGTATAGTATATAACCTTTTGAGCTGGCTCTCTTAAACAACATAATGCCTTTGTCATTCATCCAAGTCACTAAGTATATCAGTAGTTCATTTTTCTTTTTATTGCTGAGGTGTATTCCATAGTATGGATGTAATATATTTATCCACTGGTGGACATTTGGTTTCTTTCCATCTTTTGGCAATTATAACTAGAGTGACTATAAATTACACTTAAGTATGGGTTTTTGTGTGAACTTGAGTTTTCATTTCTCTAGGATAAATATCTAGGAGTGGAATTTTTGGGTCATGGTTAGTGTATTTTTAACTCTATAAGAAGCCACCAAACTGTTTTCCGTAATGGTTATTTTTGTCTTCCCACCAGCAAGCAGTGTATGAGAGTTCCAGTTGCTTCACTTCCTTGCGAACACATGATATTGTCAGGCATTTAGTGGTATTTTGTGGTTTCAATATACATTTTCCTAATGGATAATGTTGTTGGATATCCTTTCATGTGCTTAGTTGCCAGCCATATATCTGCTTTGGTGAAGTGTCTGTTCAAGTGTTTTGTCCATTTTTAGTTAGGCTGTTGTTTTTACTGTTTGGTGAGTTATTTATACATTCTGGGTATGAGACCTTTCTTAGATATATAATTTGCAAATATTTTCTCCCATCTGTAGCTTTTTAAAAAATTCCCTTCGTAGTGCTTTATATAGAACAAGAGTTTTTAATTTTGATAGGTTCCAGTTTATCATTTTTTTTCTTTTATGGATTATGTTTTAGTTGTTATGTCTAAGAACTGTTTGCCTAACTCAAGGTCATTACGATTTTCTCCTGAGTTTTCTTCTAAAAGTTATATTTTTACCTTTTATGTTTATATTTATGCTCCATTTTGAGTTAATTATTGTATCCAGTTTGGTTGAAGGTTCATTGTTTTGTCCAGTTGTTCCTAACATAAAGGCTATACTCTCCCAATTGCATTTCCTTTGTATCCTATTGCTGCTGTAAAAACTTTTCACACTTGATAGCTTAAAACAACACATATGTATTATTTTGTAAAGGTCAGAAGTCTAAAATTAGGTTTCCTGGGTCAAAATAAAAGCATTTGTCAGGGCTGCGTTCCCTTCAGAGGCTCTTGGGGGAGAATCCATTTCCTTGCCTTTCTGTCTACATTCCTTGACTTGTGGCCCCTCCCTCCATCTTAAAGCCAGTAGCATCTTG
Organism: Ursus americanus; assembly: GCF_024610735.1. Taxonomy (NCBI): domain Eukaryota; kingdom Metazoa; phylum Chordata; class Mammalia; order Carnivora; family Ursidae; genus Ursus; species Ursus americanus. The sequence goes on from NC_142164.1 coordinate 63,105,784, forward strand.
AGTCTCTCTGAATCTGACTCTTGGCCTCTATAGTAAATCTTTTCTCTTGACTTTGGATCCCCCCCCACCTCCCTCTTATAAGGACCCTTTTGATAACACTTGGCCCTCCAAGTAGTTCCTAATACTCTCCCCAGCTCATATTCTTTAGTTTAATCACATGCAAAGTTTGTTTTGCTATGTAAGGTATCATCTTCGTAGGTTCTGGAGATTAGTACATTAGTACATGGAGATTTTAGGGAGCCATTATTCTCGTGTACCATAGAGAGTGTGTGTGTGTGTATCTTTTTCTGGACTTTGTTCTTGTCTGTTGATCTATATGTTTGTGTCTCTCCATTCATCAACACCACATTGACGTTATTGTTGTAGCTTTATAGTAAGGTGTAAAGATAGATAGTATGATTCTTCCAGGGATTTTTAAAATTGTTTTGGCTATTCCAGTTTCTTTGTCTGTCTATATAATTTTAGAATCTTGTCTATAGCCACAAAGAAGCCATATAGGATTTTTAAATGGATTTTAATTAAATCTCTAGACCAACTGGGGAGAATTGACATCCCTACTATGTTGAGTGTTCCAGTCAGTGAACATAGAATATCTCTCCATTTACTTAGATCTTATTTGATTTATTTCAAAGCACTTGTAGCCTTCAGCATACAGACACTGAACATGTTTGATTAGACCATTAGTTTCCAACCCTTCAGGGGAGATTTGGCACTATCTGGAGACATTTTTGATGGTCACAGTTGGGGATGAGGGTGCCACTAGCATATAGTAGGTAGATGTTAGGGACACTCCTAAGCATCCTAAAGTGCACAGAATATCTCTTCCCATAAGCAAGAATTATCTAACCCAAAATGTCTGTAGTGCTGAAGGTTGAAAAATCCTGGGTGCGGTTTATACTTAAGGATTTCTTTGGGGGGATATTGTAATTTTTTAAGATTTTATTTATTATTTGAGAGAGAGAGCATGAAAGAGCACAAACGGGGGGAGGGGCAGAAGGAGAGGGAGAAACAGACTCCCCACTGAGCAGGACCCTGGGATCATGACCTGAGCCGAGGGCAGATGCTTAACTGACTAAGCCACCTAGGCACCCAGCTATTGTAATTTTTTTTTTTAAGATTTTATTTATTTATTCGACAGAGAGAGACAGCCAGCGAGAGAGGGAACACAAGCAGGGGGAGTGGGAGAGGAAGAAGCAGGCTCATAGCGGAAGAGCCTGATGTGGGACTCGATGCGGTAACACCGGGATCACGCCCTGAGCCGAAGGCAGACGATTAACCGCTGTGCCACCCAGGCGCCCCCAGCTATTGTAATTTTTAAAAATGTTCGTTTCCAGTCATTCATTGCTAGTATATTGATACATTAATAATTATTTGCTTACGTTGGTCATTATAATTTGTTGATAATTATATTGATAATTATTGATAAATTTGGAGTTTGGCCTACCATTTTATTATTTATTTTATGCCAGTTTCCTCTTTGGTTACTCTGTTTCACCTTTCCTGCCATCTTTTGTGTTATTTAAGCATGTTTTACTCTCCCGCTTTAATTTATCTATTGTGCCTTTTAGTGTATCTATTCGTATAGTTTTGCACAGGTACTTAGTATTTCTGTTGGTTTCCTTCATTTCTGATGTTCCAGGCTTCTGACTGCTTCCATTTCCCATGTGTATGAAGAGTTTCCTTTAGCAGTTCTTTTAGAGGTCTGCCAGTGACTAATTTTTAGTTTTCCTTAATCTGAAAAGGTCTTGATATTCCTTTCATTCCTGAAGGCTAGTTTTGCTGATTAAAGGATTCTAAGTTGACAGTTCTTTTCTTTTACCATTCGAAAAATGTGCCACTTCCTGTTGGCCTCCCTGGAAATCTGGTTTCTTCAAATTGTTTTTCCCCTTATACATAATGAATTGTTTCTATCTGGCTGCTTTTAAGATTTTTAAATTTGTCTTTAGCTTTTGGAATTTTAATTATAATGTGTCTTGGTGTGAATTTCTTTGGGTTTTCCCTATTCAGGGGGTTGCTCATTTTCATGAATCTGTAGATTTATGTCTTTTGCCAGATTTGGGGAATTTTTAGTCATTATTTCTTTGAATACTTTTTCCAGCCTCACACTTTCTCTCCTAATCTTCTGAGACTCTAAAGAGGAGTGATATATCCTTTTTTTATAGTACCATAGATCCCAGAGTGTTGTACCCTCTCCCACTTTTTTAGTGTTTTCTCTCTCTTGTTCATACTCAATATATTATTTTATTGTTCTGTTTTCAAGTTGACTGATTCTTTTGTTCTCTCCATTCTGCATGGAGCCCATACAGTCTTTTTTTTCCAGTCATATTTTTTGGTTCTCGATTTTTTCATTTGGTTCTTCTTTACGTTCTCTATCTGGGGAGACATTCTGTTTTTTCATTGTTTGAAGCATGTTCATAAGTGCTCCTTAAAGCACTTTCATGATGGCTATTCTGAAATCCTCATCAGGTAGTTCTAACATTTGTGTCTGTTGATTGTATTCTTTTATTTGAAGTTGATATCTTAGTAGTCCTTGGTATAATGAGTGATTTTTTTTTATTGAAACCTTGGATATTTTGGATATTATGGTATGAGACTCTGGCTTTTTAAAAAAATCTTTTGTTTAGCAGGCCTCCTATGATACTGCTCCAGTGGGGATGAGCTGCTGCCTCATTACTTCAGGAAGGGTTAAAAGTCCAGGTTCTTGCCTTGGCTTCCATTGACTCCTAAAGGAAGCGACTCCTTATGGCTGCTGGGGGGTAGGGTGGAAGTTTAGGCTCCTCAGCAGGATGAAAGACAAGCTGCACACCAGGAGAAATATTTGCAAATTACATATCCAACAAAGGCCTTTATATCTAGAAAATATATAGAGAACTCTTAAACTCAGTATCAAAAGACAAAAACAAAAAACCAGTCCAGTTACAAAATTTGCAAAAGACATGAACAGATACTTAACCAAAAAGGATATATGAGTGGAAAATCAGAATATGAAAAGATGTTCAACATCACTGCTGTTAGGGAAACACAAATTAAAACCAGAAGATATAACTATACACTTATTAAAATAGTTTCAACATAAAGGGGTGCCTGGGTGGCTCAGTCGGTTGAACTTCTGACTCTTGATATCAGCTCAGGTCTGGTGTCAGGGTCATGAGTTCAGGCTCCACATTGGGCCCCAGTGTAGAGCCTACTTAAAAAAAATAGCTTCAAAATAAAAAATAGTGATGATATCAAATGTTGGTGAGAATGCAGAGGAATTGGATCACTCATATTTTACTGGTGGTGGGAATAGAAAATGGTACAGCCACTCAGAAAGATTATGGCAGTTTCCTAAAAAGTTCAGTATAGACTTACCATATGATTTACCCATTACTCTTGGGCATTTATCCCAGAGAAATGAAAACTTATGACCACCTGTATGAAAATTTCTACAGCGTCTTTTTATTTGTAGTCCAAAACTACAAACAACCAGATGTCCTTCAGGGGTGAATGGTTGAATAAACTTGGTACATCCATGGAAGAGTACTTAGCTATAAAAAAAATGAGCTATTGAGGGGCATCTGGGTGGTGCAGTTGGTTAAGCATCAGACTCTTGGTTTCCACTGAGGTGATATCAGGATCATGAGATCAAGCCCCATGTTGGGCTCCATGCTCAGCACAGAGTCTGCTTAAGACTCTCTCGCTCGGGGCGCCTGGGTGGCACAGCGGTTAAGCGTCTGCCTTCGGCTCAGGGCGTGGTCCCGGCGTTATGGGATCGAGCCCCACATCAGGCTCTTCCACTATGAGCCTGCTTCTTCCTCTTCCACTCCCCCTGCTTGTGTTCCCTCTCTCACTGGCTGTTTCTATCTCTGTCAAATAAATAAATAAAATCTTTAAAAAAAAAAAAAAAAAAAGACTCTCTCGCTCCCTCGCTCGCTCCCTCTGTCCCTCCTCTCCCTGCACTTGTGTGCTTTTTCTCTCTCTCAAATAAATTTTTAAAAATAAGCTATTGATACATGTATCATCCTTGATGAACCTCAGGGGCATCATGCCGAGTGAAGAAGAAGGTCAGTCTCAGAAGATTGCAAACATATATATAATATGCTCAAAATGACTAAACTATAGAGATCAAGCCCAGATTAGTGGTTGCCAGGGGACAGGGATTTAGGTGTGGGGCGAGGTGGGATGGGAGTGAATATAAAGAGGTAGCACAAGAGATTTCTTTTGTTGTGATGGAGTAGTTCTGTATCTTGATTGGAGTAGTTCTGTATCTTGATTGTGGTGATGGTTACATGGATCTGAAGATGGGATAAAATAGCATAGGACCATATAGGCAACGCATACAATCCCCACACATACATGAATATGGAAAAAACTGAGTGAGTTCTGTAGTCTAGTTAATAGTAATGTGCCAGTATACATTTTTGGTCTTGATATTGAACTACAGCTATATAAGGTGTCATCAGTAGGAGACACTGAGTGAAGGATTATGAGTCTCTTTGTACTACTTTTGCAACCTCCTTTGAGTCTGCAATTATTTCAAAAGAAAAAGTTTTAAAAATTCACATTTCTCTGAGATGGTTTAAGTGTAGTTCTTGTGAAAGCAGGGTATTAGGGAAAACCAATATTTGCCACCCCCTGTGCTCAAAATACAAGGCCAGTGCAGCAAATACACATGTACTAATAAAAACATCTATACATAATATACTCCTTTCAATTTCTTTGGTGTTTTTAAATTTCTTTCCTTTCTAAAATTACTTTTTTGGGAAAGCTGGAAGTAATCAACAGTTATTATTAGAGGTAGTCATGTTCTTAGCAGTGTGCTGCCTTTTTTCTGTCAGTAAAAATACAGGGCAGATGATACCTACATTCTTTACACATTTACAAGGATGCTCCCAAATTTGACCAAACTAACACGTTTTCAAGAAAGTAAAATAACAAAACTTTCTTGGTAATACATTAGTTTCAGTCACTACTCACCCTGGCTGTGGCAAAGATATAATAGGCTTTAAGTTATGAGAATTGTGTGCTAGCTGTAACTATCATTTTTTCTCCCACTCAAGAAGTTGTGTTAGAATGCAAGTGAGGGGATGTGGTCTTATTATACAGAAACCCTGGAATCTGGTCAAATTTTTAAAAATTACTTGTACCATACTTTATAGCTGGTTTCAACAGCACATTTGAGAGCATCTGCTTTAGGGTACAAATGAAGTAGAATGATATGGTCCCTTGCTTTATGAGCTGCTAATATGGCTATGGTATACTAGAAAAAAATTCTGAATTACAAGTCAGTCTTGGATTTTAATCCAACTCTGCTGCTTACCGGATAGGTCATTAAACCTCATGGAACCTGAGTTTCCTCAATTACAGGGTCGTCCATTGAATAGAATTGTTAATTTCATTCAGCTGTGACCTTTGTGAAAGGTACCTAGCACCATATAGGACTCTGGTAGCTGTTGTTCACAAAATGTTTGTTTTGCCACAAAAGGTTTGTGAACTGAGGTTGAGAAACCAGTATATCCATGAACATTGCACCTAGAAAGCAAATGATAAATATATAGTAAAAAAGACAAATACAGAGGTATAAACTGTGAAAAAGAGGAGTTGGAAGATGAAAAGTGCCGAATGGGCTGCAGGTCTCAGAGAAGGCATCTTGATGGAAATGGTATTCAGAGTGGTTTTTAGAAAATGGAGAGGAAGAAAGGTAAATCAGGCAGGCAGACCATTTCAGGCAGAAGCAGGAACTTGAGGTTATATGATTATATAGAAATCAAAACTGAGAAAATTATCATACGTCAAACCTGCTATTATATTCAATTTTAGAAGTTAGAAAAATTTTAAGCAATTTCTCCCATAGTGTTACATTCTTAAAAGTGTTCCAACATCTGCTGTGTATTTTAATGCTATTGTTGAACCTCCTTGGTTGCTAGGACACTTGTATACTTTACTTTGAAATGGTGATTGGTAAGATTTATGTAGCTCCTATCAGCTGTCAGCTAAACTTAGGCTTGTTGACAATATTTTTTATGTTTAACAAAGATGAATGATACAATAATGGGACATTAACAAGAGCTGGGGTTTCATTGTTTTTATTAAGCCTTATAGAATTACTTTCGGGGTGCCTGGGTGGCTCAGTCAGTTAAGTGTCTGCCTGTTGCTCAGGTCATGATCTCAGGGTCCTGGGATTGAGCCCTGCTTTGCGCTCCCTGCTCAGCAGGGAGTCTGCTTCTCCCTCTCCCTCTGCCCACCCACTCTGCTCATGCTATCTCTCTCAAATAAATAAATAAATAAAATCTTTTAAAAAAGAATTGCTTTCACATGTTATTAATGTACATGAATTTAATTTCTTTAAAGCTTTGGCAGTGTTTTTGATACTGTAACCTTGCAGAAAATGTGAAATGTGAGTGATTGAATATTTGCCTTGAATATATGAAAGCAGTATTCATATTCATATTCATATTTCTTGGTGTATTCTCGTGGAGAAATAGGTTGGTTTTTGAAAGCTTAGCTTGGTATTTAGTGGGTTTTGTTTAGTATTGGAGCAAAGGAATCTTCTTAAATTTTTATTATTGAGCTATAGTTGACATACAGTGTCGGTATTAGTTTCAGGTGTACAACAAAGTGATCCAAAAATTCTATACATTATTTCGTGCTCACCACAAAAATGTAGTAACCATACAACATTTTTACAATGTTACTGACTATATTTCCTCTGCTGTACTTTTAGTCTCCAAGACTTATTTATAACTGGAAGCTTGTACCTCTTAATTCGCTTCACCAATTTCACTCATTCCCCCATCCCTTCTCTGACCAAAGGAATCTTTTTGTGGGGCAAATAGATCTACCAGTGTTGTGGGTTGTTGTTTTTTTTTTTTTTTTTTCGTTTTCTATTTTTTTTAATTTATTTATTTTATTAAAGTTCCATGATTTCTTACTTACGTATAACACCCAGTGCACCATGCAATACGTGCCCTCCTTAATACCCATCACCAGCCTATCCCATCCCCACCCCCTGAAGCCCTCAGGTTGTTTCCCAGAGTCCATAGTCTCTCATGGTTTCTTCCGCCTTCTGTTTACCCCCCCCTTTCTTCTTCCCTTTCTTCTCCTACTGATCTTCCTACTTCTTATGTTCCATAAATTAGTGAAACCATATGATAATTGTCTTTCTCTGCTTGACTTATTTTGCTTAGCATTATCTCCTCCAGTCCCATCCATGTTGCAGCAAATGTTGAGAAATCGTTCTTTTTGGCGGCTGAGTAATATTCCATTGTATATATGGACCACATCTTCTTAATCCAGTCATCTGTTGAAGGGCATCTCGGCTCCTTCCACGATTTAGCTATTGTGGACAGAGCTTCTATGAACATTGGGGTGCATATGGCCCTTCTCATCACTACGTCTGTATCTTTGGGGTAAATACCCAGTACTGCAATGGCTGTATCACAGGGTAGCTCAATTTTTAACTTTCTAAGGGACCTGCACACTTTTCCAAAGTGGCTGTACCAACTTGCATTCCCACCAACAATGTAGGAGGGATCCCCTTTCTCCACATCCTCTCCAACATTTGTTGTTTCCTGCCGTGTCCATTTTTGCCATTCTAACTGGCGTAAATGGTATCTCATTGTAGTTTTCATTTGAATTTCCCTGATGGCTAATGATTTTGAACATTTTTTCATGTGTCTGTTAGCCATTTGTATGTCTTCATTGGAAAAGTGTCTGTTCATATCTTCTGTCCATTTTTTGATTTCTTTATTTGTTTCTTGTGTATTGAGTTTGAGAAGTTCTTTCTAGATCTTGGATACCAGTCTTTTTTTCTGTAGTGTCATTTGCAAATATATTCTCCCATTCCGTGGGCTGCCCCTTAGTTTTTTTGTGTTTCCTTGGCTGTGCAGAAACTTTTGATTTTGGTGAAGTCCCACAGGTTCATTTTTTCTTTTGTTGCTCTTGCCTTTGGAGATGTGTCATGAAAGGTTGCTGTGGCCAATGTCGTAGAGGTTGCTGCCTATGCTCTCCTCTAGGATTTTGATGGATTCCTGTCTCACATCGAGGTCTTTCATCCATTTGGAGTTTATCTCTGTGTATGGTGTGAGAGAGCGGTCAAGTTTCATTCTTTTGCATGTAGCTGTCCAGTTTTCCCAGCACCATTTATTGAAGAGACTGTCTTTTTTCCGCCAGATGTTTTTTCCTGCTTTATCAAAGATTAGTTGCCCAGAGAGCCGAGGGTCCATTTCTGGGTTCTCTGTTCTGTTCCATTGGTCTATGTGTCTGTTTTTGTGCCAGTACCATGCTGTCTGTGATCACAGCTTTGTAGTACAGCTTGAAATGCAGCAATGTGATGCCCCCAGCTTTGTTTTTCCTTTTCAACAGTTCCTTGGAGATTCGGGGCCTTTTCTGGTTCCACACAAATTTAAGGGCTGTTTGTTCCAGTTCTTTGAAAAATGTCATTGGTATTTTGATCGGGATGGCATTGAAAGTGTAGATTGCTCTGGGTAGCATAGACATTTTAACTATGTTTATTCTTCCGATCCATGAGCATGGAATATTTTTCCATCTTTTTGGGTCTTCTTCAATGTCTTTCAAGAGTGATCTGTAGTTTCTAGAATATAGATCCTTTACGTCTCTGGTTAAGTTAATTCTGAGATAACGTATGATTTTTGGTGGTATTGTAAATGGAATGGATTCCCTAATTTCTCTTTCTTCAGTCTCATTGTTCATGTATAGAAATGGAACTGATTTCTGAGCATTGATTTTGTATCCCGCCACATTACTGAATTGCTCTATAAGTTCTAGTAGTTTGTGGGTGGGGTCTTTTGGGTTTTCCATGTAGAGTATCATGTCATCTGCGAAGAGAGACAGTTTGAACTCTTCTTTGCCAAATTGGATACCTTTTATTCCTTTTTGTCGTCTGATTGCTGTTGCAAGGACTTCTAGTGCTATGTTGAATAATAATGGCTAGAGTGGGCATCCTTGTCCTGTTCCTGATCTTACGGGAAAGGCTTCCAGCTTTTCCCCATTGAGAATGATATTTGCTGTAGGCTTTTCTTGGATGGCTTTTATGAGATTGAGGAATGTACCCTCTATCCCTACACTCTGAAGGGTTTTAATCAGGAAAGGATACTGTATTTTGTCAAATGCTTTTTCTGCATCAATTGAGAGGATCATATGGTTCTTGACTCTTGTTCATATGATCTACCACACTGATCGATTTGTGAATGTTGAACCACCCTTTCATCCCAGGGATGAATCCAATTTGGTCATGATGGATAATCATTTTAATGTACTGTTGGATCCTATTAGCTAGGATCTTGTTGAGAATTTTGCGTCTGTATTCATCAGGAATATCGGTCTGTAATTCTCCTTTTTGATGGGGTCTTTGCCTGGTTTGGGGATCAAGGTAATACTGGCCTCAGAGAATGAGTTTGTTAGTTTTCCTTCTGTTTCTATTTTTTGAAACAGCTTCAGGAGAATAGGTATTATTTCTTCTTTGAATGTTTGGTTGAATTCCCTGGGGAATCCATGGGGCCCTGGGCTCTCGTTTTCGGGGAGGATTGTGATCACTGCTTCCAATCTCTTCATAATTAATCAGTTAATTTAAATAATCAATTTCTTCTTGTTTCAGTCTTGGTAGTTTATAAGTTTCCAGGAAGGCATCCATTTCTTCCACGTTGTTTAATTTATTGGCATAGAGCTGTTGATGAAAGTTTCTAATGATCCTTCCTATTTCATTGGTGTTGGTTGTGACCTCTCCCTTTTCATTCCTAATTTTATTAATTTGGGTCCTTTCTCTGTTCTTTTGAGTAAGTCTTGCCAGTGGCTTATTGGTCTTATTTATTCTTTCAAAGATCCAGCTTCTAGTTCTGTTAATCTGCTCAACTGTGCTCCTGTTTTCTAATTCATTGATCTCGGCTCTAATCTTGATCAACTGCTTTCTCGTACATGGATTAGGCCTTTTCTTCTGTTCCAGCTCCAGCTTCTTGAGGTGAGAATATAAAAACTGCATTTTAGATTTTTCTATTCTTTTGAGTGAGGCATGGATGGCTATGTATTTCCCCCTTAGGACTGCCTTTGCTGTGTCCCATAGTTTTTAGACCGTTGTGTTTTCATTCTTGTTGGTTTCCATAAATTGTTGAAATTGATTTTTGATTTCCTGGTTTACCCAGGAAAAATCATTCTTGAGCAGGATGGTTTTTAGTTTCTAAGTGTTGAGTTTCTTCCAAGTTTTTCCTTGTGATTGCGTTCCAATTTCAAAGCATTGTGGTCTGAGAATATGCAGGGAATAATTTCATTCTTTTGGTATCGGTTGAGACCTGTTTCGTGACCCAGCATATGATCTATTCTGGAGAACGTTCCATGTGCATTTGAAAAGAATGTGTATTCTGTTGTTCTGGGGTGTGGTGTTCTATATATATCTGTGAGGTCCATCTGGTCTAGTATGGCATTCAAAGCTCTTGTTTCTTTTTTTGATTTTCTGCTTAGGTGATCTGTCTATTGCTGAGAGTGGAGTGTTGAGGTCCCCTACTATTAACGTATTTTTTTCTATATGTCTCTTTATTCTGGTTAAGAGTTGGCTTGTGTATCATGCTGATACCCTTTTGGGGGCATAGATATTTATAATTGTCATATCCACTTGTTGCATACATCCTTTAAGAATAATATAGTGTCCTTCTGTATCTCTAACAACAGTCTGTAGTTTAAAATCCAATCTGTCTGAGAATTGCTACCCCAGCTTTCTTTTGAGGTCCATTGGCATGAAAAATGGTTTTCCATACCTTCACTTTCAGTCTGGATGTATCTTTAGGTTCAAAATGAGTCTCTTGTAGACAGCAAATGGATGGGTCATGTCTTTTTATCCAATCTGCACCCTTGTGGCGTTTTATGGGAGCATTTACGCCATTTACACCGAGAGTGATTATTGAGAGATATGATTTTAATGATGTCGTGTTGCCTATAAAGCCTTTGTTTCTATAGATTGTAAATTTCTGTTCTGTATCACTCTTGGGGCCTTTTTACTTTTATAGAACCCCCCGTAATATCTCCTGTAGCTCTGGTTTTGTGGTTACGAAATTGGTCAGTGACTAGCGATTCTGGAAGGTCTTTATCTCTCCATCAATTCCTAATGACAGCCTTTCTGGATAAAGCATCATTGGCTGCATGTTTTTCTCTGAAAGAGCTTTACAAATGCCCCCCCAACCCTTCCTCTCATTCTAGGTCTGTGTAGACAGGTCTGTCATAATCCTAATATTTTTGCCTTTGTACGTGAGAAATTTATTTGCCCTGGCCGCTTTCAATACTGTATCATTGGATCTAATATTTGCAAAATGCACTATGATGTGATGTGGCGTAGGTTTGTTGTGGTTGAATTTTTGAGGGGTCTTCTCTGCCTCTTGGACACGAATGCTTGTTTCCTTTGCTAGATTAGGGAGGTTTTCAGCTACAATTTGTTCAAATATTTCTGCTAGACCTCTCTCTTTCTCCACCCCCTCAGGGATGCCGATGATTCTGACATTGGAACCTTTCATTGAGTCAGTAATCTCCTGTATCCTACATTCTTGAGATTGGATTTTTTTGAGCTTAGTTTCTGTTTTAGCTTTCTCTTCTACCATCCCATCCTCCAATTCACTAATTCGCTCTTCTGACTCATTTACCTTGGCCGTCAGAGCATCTAGTTTTGACTGCATTTGATTCATAGCATTTTTAATTTCTGCCAGTTTTGCTCTCATTTCCGCCCTTAGAGATTCTCTATTCTTGTTAATATTTTCAGTAACATTGTTTTAAGTCTGCACATCATCTTGACCATTGTTACTCTGAACTCCATTTCTGATAATTTGGTTATATGCATATCCATCAGTTCTGTGGCAGAGGCCACAGACTCGTTATTGTTTCTTTGCTGGGGGCGATTTGTCCTCGTCTTTCTGATGAGGATAGGTTGCATGGTTTCCCATAGCCCAAATTATTGACCAGGACCCAGGCAGTGTGCTCTTGTTTTATAGGGACCTTAGGGATGTGGGCTTCTTGATTTTTCAGCCTGCCTTCTGGGGTGTGGCCTGCCACGCTGATATTCAGGCAACCCTTTTTGGGTAGAATCTCCCTGTCCCTTGCGAGGGTGGATGGGGATGGGCACAATGTGAGCTGGTATTTCTGGGCTTTTGTTCTCTGGAGTTTTTCCCTGGCGGTTTTCTGTGACTCTTCTGGGAGTCAGAGTAGCAGTGGCCGAATCCCAGCCTCTGTCTCAGAACAGAGAAATCGCAGTCGCTCTCCACTGAGCTCTTCCTGCCTCTTTAACTCTGTTTCTGTTGGTGCTGCTAAAAACCCTGCAGCCAGCATCCCAGCCCTCTCTTCCAGGGCTGGCATGTCTCTGTCCTTTGTGTTTCTGACACCGCCAGCCGCCCCCGCGCGTGCTCCCGAGCTCCCTGTTTCAGGGAGGTTCGCGCACACTCTGGAGCGCAGGTTTTCAGTCTGTTCGCGTGTGCGCTTCTGAGCTCCCGGTCTCAGTCTGTTCCAGTAAGCGCTCTGAAGCTCCGGTTTTCAGTTTTGACGCGTGCATGTTCCCAAGCTCAAGGTCTCAGTCTGCTCTCGTGGGTGCCTATTGGCCAGTCCAGCCTTCTCCGCAGTGCAGGTGGCTACCGCTTCCCGGTGTCAGTGCGCGGAGGCTCCCTCCCCCTTCCGTTTATCTTCCGATATCTGTGTGGGGTTTCACGGCTCCCTGCTTCATACCTCAATACCCAGCGCTGGAGATGTTCATTTGTAGAGATCCAGATGTGTCTTCCTGCCTCTCAGGCTGATTCCGTGGGTTTTCAGGATGGTCTGGTACCCATCCAGCTCGACTCAGGGGATCAGCTGAAAAGGGGGACCCCTACTCCTCCGCCATCTTAACCACCAGTATTGTTTTTTTCCCAAGTGGTTAATCAGCCACAGATGCTTGTAACTTATCTGATTTTGAGATATGTTTTTGCTAAATAATTTTATTTATACTCTTATTTTGGTTAACAAATAATTTTACGTATTTGATGAATACCTACTAAAAAAGCATAGTAGTTCTCAACAAGCGTGGGACAAAAAAAGGGAATATGATACAGATCATCAAGGATGTACTAGGAAAGAAAAATGTATACATAAATAATGATAAGGCAGTTTGCCTTAAGTGCCGTAAGCTCTGTAACGATTTCAGATAATGGAGAGAACATTTTGAGTGGATGATCAGGGATTATTTCGTGGAGGCATGAGTATTTGACGAATGCATGTAGCTTATAAATGAATATTAACATGGCAATCAGTGCGAGGTAGGAATTCTGAAATGACAGCTCTCCAGTGCCAAAGATTTTATCTTTATAAACTGGGAAAATCATTTCATTACTAGTAAGTGATTAATATCTGGACATTCCCATAAATACTAACTTAAGGTAAATATTTATACTTTTAGAAAATACATTTGTATATGGTGGGTAATTGCTGCTTTTGTATTTTTAGGCCATGAATATTGTGGTCCCCTTCATGTTTAAATATGCTGTAGACAGCCTCAACCAGATGTCGGGAAACATGCTGAACCTAAGTGATGCACCAAATACAGTTGCAACCATGGCAACGGCAGTTCTGATTGGCTGTATGTGTGATTCTTTAATCTGTCTACAGGTGTTGCCTTTCTTCAGGAGGGTTTCATCATATTTTAGCAGATGACCTTTTCACCACAAACACAACTTAGCATTTTGGATACTTATCTTTTATGTGAGATTTTTGATACATAGTTTTTAATTCTTTTTATGATATACCTTCTAAAAATTCTGTAACAGCCTCATTTTTCAAGTTCTAGAAAAAAATAACATGAAGTAAGACATAGAGTTCATAACAACCACTTCCAGTGGTCTCTTTATCAGATAACCTTTTCAGTAATTCTAGTTATTCTCTTGCTGTTGTTTAATGAGAAGTAGCTAAATAATGATATATGTACAGTAATGCTTTATTAAATTATATCCAATAGCCATGACACAAATTTACCATTTTAAAGAACAGAACATGTTGCTTTGTTCCCTTATGCGTTAGAAAGGACACTTTTTGAGACTCAGGAGACTTGAACACGGGCTTGTTTTAGTCAAGGCACTTGATTTTTCAGGATCTTGATTTTATCATTTGTTATTTAGGGGAATTGAAGTAGATTAGAATTTGTCCACAGTAAAGCCATATGGACTGCTATTTATTAAAAAGTATTTAGTTGGAAAAAAAATCTTTCAACATCTGGAATTTATAGAGGAAAATAACACTGAAAGGGATCCTTGGTGGTGGAAAGACTGGTACTCACTAGGCTAGATGCTTGCTTTCTAGGTTTCTTTTAATGTAAGTATTCAGTGATGTATTCATTTATTGTATAAACTTTATTACTTACTATATACTTATCATTTTACACTCCTATGATCCTAATGTTTTTACAACGTATTTTTTCCTTTTGAATGTATTGCTAGATGGTGTATCAAGAGCTGGAGCTGCTTTTTTTAATGAAGTTCGAAATGCAGTATTTGGCAAGGTAGCCCAAAATTCAATCCGAAGAATAGCCAGAAATGTCTTTCTCCATCTTCACAACCTGGATCTGGCTTTCCACCTGAGTAGACAGACAGGAGCTTTATCAAAGGCTATTGACAGAGGAACAAGGGGTATCAGTTTTGTCCTGAGTGCTTTAGTATTTAATCTTCTTCCCATCATGTTTGAGGTGACTCTTGTCAGTGGTATTTTGGTAAGTAAAACATTTTTCATAACAAGCTTTTATCATTCTCATTGGTAGCTATTTAGTACTTGAAGCTGTTGTGCTATTGAATGCTCATGGTTTGAAAGCAAAATTCCACAGTATCAGAAGGGTTTTACAGTTAATTTAGTTATTTTGCCACAGGCTTCAAGGGACTGTCCAAAATCTTTATCATGTTATTGTAAAGAGCTGTTCAGTTCTACATATGGATCAGTCATTTAACTAGTGCTTGTAATTTTTTTCATTGGCAGAAATATTTGTATATGACTTGGACTGGTATGCTCAGATTATCTAGATTTTTATTCACGATTTATAACATTCTAAGCAATTTCATATTTTGTAATTAAAAGTGTGTATATGCTCTTTATTCCTTTTAAGGCTTATTGCATTATTTTTTTATCAGCATTTGACAGTAGTATCAATGTGGCAAGTGTAGTTTGGCTTTCTTCCCTTGCTACCTAAAGTAGCTTTTCTGAAGTATTTGATTCCTCACACAGTTAATTACTTATACAGCTTCCCATCAACATATTTTTTATTAAAATCTTTGGTATTTGCTGTTGTATATTATAAACTATTTGTCAAGAACAATGACTGTTTATCATTTCTTCTTTTGGCTTCTCCAGTATTATAGATGTGGTGCCCAGTTTGCATTGGTAACCCTTGGGACACTTGGTGCATACACAGCATTCACGGTTGCTGTTACACGGTGGAGGTAAAGTATTTCCCAGGAGCCAGTCAAGGTTCAGAAATTAGTTATGCTTTTATAGCAAAAATTTCATGCCTGTGCACATCTTTGTCTTACAGAACTAGATTTAGAATAGAAATGAACAAAGCGGATAATGATGCAGGTAACGCTGCTATAGACTCGCTGCTGAATTATGAAACTGTGAAGGTAATATGTTTAATTATACTTTCCTCTGCCTTTCACACTGCACAAAGATTTGTTCTGCCATTTAACTGAATAGGTGCTGTTAAGTTAGAGCATCCGATTAGGATAGGATCTCCAGGTATGATGGAGTAATTGTATTTTATTATTTTTCTTTATTTGGAAATTGGCCTCTTTTTCCACCTCCATTTTTGCGTGGCAGCATCAGAATTTTACCTTCTGAATTAACTTATAAGTAAGAAGAGTATAGTTAACACCTTGATTCAGAATGAACACTAAGCTAATCTAACTGACATGTAAGTTCTTGACTCTCTCTACCTCAGAGTACCTAGCATAGTGCTTTTCATTCTTTCATTTATGTGTTCATCTTTCCATTTATCAAATACTTCTGAATGCTTCTTATGTCCAAAGTACTATGCTAGGTCTTGTGATGGGGGAGGGTGGTAAAAAGTGATTAATATTTAATCCTTGCCCTCCCAGAATTAACTCCATCAAGTGGGAGAATTAAAGTAAGTATGCAGGTGACTATATAAGAAGGCATAATGGTGGTGGGGGCAATGAGAACTGTCAGTTCAGTTTCAGGGGACCAGGGGAAGGCTTTGGGAAGGAAATGCTATTAACAGTTTGTTTTTCTAAGATTTTATTTATTTTAAGTAATCTTTACACCCATTGTGAGACTCGAACTCAAAACCTAGAGATCAAGAGTCATCTGCTCCACCATCTAAGCCAGCCAGGCATCCCCATTAACAGCTTTTTTAGATCTGGGTTTAAATTAACCAGGCATTCATCAAAATGAGGTGAATTTTATGGACTTTTCAAATACAGTTCATTGTGGAAAACTGCAGGAGTACCATAGTCCAATGTATTGAAAGTCACTTTTTAAAAATGAAGTATGCAGTATAAAATTGTATCCATACATAAAGTCTGATGAAAAGGATACTGATCACTTAAAATAATAAATTCTAATTGTACTTGCATGTAATTACTATTTTTGTATATTTTGTAGTATTTTAATAATGAAAACTATGAAGCTCAAAGATATGATAGATTTCTGAAGACATATGAGACTGCTTCATTGAAAAGTACCTCTACTCTGGCTATGCTGAACTTTGGTCAAAGTGCTATTTTCAGTGTTGGTTTAACGGCTATTATGGTGCTCGCCAGTCAGGGAATTGTGGCAGGTAATGGATCTGCAGTTTTCACATTTACAGATGTTTTTCTTAACCTTTATAAATAAAGATTAATGAAAGGAATGTATATATTAGTCTTACTATAAAGCATATTCAGTAAGGTGCTTTAACATCCTTGTAGTATTTTCCTTTTTGTATCAGAATATGTTTTCTTAATTGTATGATAATTTTTTTAACTTCCTTTTGTTTGACACTACAAGGTTAGCACTAGCTCCCTCAGTAGTTAGGACTGCTACATACTGATTCTTTCAGGAGTAACTTCTTTTTTTTAGCATCTAATATTTCTAATTTCTCTTGTGGACCTGGAAAGCAATGTAATTAATTTAGTGTTTAGTCCAAAGGACCAAAATGCAGACACTTTTTTTTTTAACAATTAGTAGTTACACTTTAATCTAGAAAGATTCATTTGTAAAACATTCAGAAGTAAATAATGTCTCTGCCTCCTTTCTGTAACCTGCCCACTCAGGATTTATTCATTCACTGTGACCTTAATACATGGTTTATCATTCCCATCGTGATACTCATTTGTTCCAATTTTTTAATATATACTTTTTAAAAAATTTTCTATTTCACATTGCAAAGAACCTTGCTAGCGTCTTAGGAAGGAGAGATTTCTAGCCATCCATTTCTATCTTCCCTTAAACCAGTCTTTTTTTTTTTAATATTATGTATAGTATATGGGTGAGTGGTTCCCATTCTACTTACATCAAGTACCCTATATTCCTAAATAATGGATTAAAATGCTTTGAGATTTGAGTAGACTTAAGAGTTGCTTGTTATATGCATTTTGAAGTATATTCCATAATAATAGACTGTAAACTTTCTATCTTAAGCTGGAAAAGTTTATAACATCTAAAACACCTTTTTTTTCTTCTGCCAACTACATATTAAGGTACCCTTACCGTTGGAGATCTAGTAATGGTGAATGGACTGCTTTTTCAACTTTCATTACCCCTTAACTTTCTGGGAACTGTATATAGAGAAACGAGACAAGCACTCATAGATATGAACACCTTGTTTACTCTACTCAAGGTAGACACTCGAATTAAAGTAAGTAATCTATTCAGTACCTTTTTAAAAGCATGTGAGCATCATCCCATTAATAGGATTATTCTAAAGGAATATTTACATCACCATGTTAGCAAACTGGTTTCTTTTTTGTAGGAATTGGAGCTATCATGTGTATTAAGAGGTTGTTAGAGCTTTTACTTCCATGTTTAGAAACCTTACAGTGTTAGCAAATATTATACCTTAAGCTAAATTTTGTTAACTTGAATTATTTGTACTTGCACTTGATTTACTTCTGCTAAAAATGATATAAAATGTGATTGCCTTTCCTCACATCCTCAACTTCCTTACGCCCCTGCCCACCATCTCCCTACCTGCCCCCCAAAATTGCTCAAAAACCAAAGCATTTAAGAGTTTTTGACCTTAGGAGTGAAAAAAACCCAGATCTTCAAAAGCATGGTTGGAAGTGGTCTAACTCTACTTATAAACCTTCTCTTTCCCCATTATTTACATTTTTCCCACTGTGAATTAGAAAATTGCCTGCATGGCTGTACTCTACATGGTGTATAAAGTGGCTTTTTTTCTCTTCCCTACTAGGACAAAGCAATGGCATCTCCCATTCAGATCACACCACAGACAGCTTCGGTGGCCTTTGATAATGTGCATTTTGAATACATTGAGGGGCAGAAAGTCCTTAGTGGAATATCTTTTGAAGTCCCTGCAGGAAAGAAAGTGGCCATTGTAGGAGGTAGTGGGTCAGGGTGGGTAATTCACTTATTTATAAAATTCTGCATCATTGATTGATTATTCCCAATGTAATATTTTTTCTTTATCATAATAAAATGATTACAGTGGTTTTAAACAGGGGTTTCCTAATGCCAGTAAGAGCTAAATAACCTTTCCTTGTCTCCAATTTCAGAAAAAGCACAATAGTAAGGCTATTGTTTCGCTTCTATGAGCCTCAAAAGGGTAACATTTACCTTGCTGGTCAAAATATACAAGATGTCAGCCTGGAAAGCCTTCGGAGGGCAGTGGGAGTGGTACCTCAGGTATTTAAAAAAAAGAAAAAAGCTATTTGGGGGAAGATTTACTGGGTTGGTAGATCTTATGTTAGAATAATTTGAATTCAGAGAGTCAATATAGGGGCACCTGGGTGGCTCAGTCGGTTAAGTGTCTGACTTTTGATTTCGACTCATGTCATGATCTCAGGGATCATGGGATCGAGCCCCATGTTGGGCTCTGGGCTGGGTATAGAGCTTGCTTGGGATTATCTCTCTCCCTCTCCCTCTGCCCCTCCCTGCTCTGCTTGTGTACGGGCTCTCTCTCTCTCAAAAAAAAAAAGAAAAAGGAAAAAAAAAACAAACGGTCAATATATGCTAAGTAAGTAGAAAGCATTAGGCCCTGCAGTTTCAATTCTGTTACCAAAAAGACTAAAAAAATGTGAATGGAAAATCTGCATGATGGTAAGATTGTTTTTTGTCTTAGATAGCGTAATATAAAGGAAAGAGCCCAGACTAAAGACAAACAGATCTAGATTCTAACCCCAGCTTTAACGCTTTTAAGTTGTGTGGTCTTGGTCCTCAGTATCCTTATCTTTAAAATAATGGTAATAACCATTGGTCTTACAGGATAGAATTATGAATTAGAGATAATAGCTTATAAAGCACCAAGCACAATGTCCATCACATAATTGTTTAGTAA